>NC_056731.1:1631091646-1631229146 GCF_019279795.1 Protopterus annectens | reverse complement strand
GACCTGACTCCCCATCCGGAGTATCCACTAGATCCACCAGGAGCCTTTCAGAACTTGATGTGGTGCGTCTTGTGGATCAGCTGTTGGCATCCAGGGGGATACCCATGTCTTCTAAGATCCATCCTCATGCAGGACTTGGGTTGACCTCTCCATGGACTCCATCCTATTCTGTTCCTTCAACTATCCCCATTCCGAAGTTTTTTGCTCTGATGTCTTTCTCGGAACCCCCTGGACCTCACTGAGGCTCTGGGTCTGCCCCTTTGGTCCTCGGTTCCTGCTGAACTAGTCCTTCCTCAATCTCATGATTGAGCGGCTGGCTCCTTGGTTCGGGGCACTATTCCGTGTGGTCCTCCAGTTCCATCCTCTGTATCGATCCAGCTTGAGGCTCTATCCTCAGGAGCGGGTTCAACGTTGTGGGGTGTGACCCCAGTTCCGAGGTTGTCCATCTCTGTTTTGGGTTCCCTTCCGTCTTCTGGTGGGCCTGCTTTCCATGTGATGGAGAGGGCTCTCACTTCCAGAAGCATTCCGCCAATGTCAGAACCGCAGTTTTCTCCCCCTGAGCTACAGCTGACACAGACCACTTCCCCAGGACACAGGGCAGGGAAGCCACAGGAAACCCCAGTTCGGGTACCCACTCTTCTGAGTCCTCCTTGGAAGCCCCCATTGAGGAGCCCTCATGGAAGAGATTATGCAAGAGGAAGCATGTTAACTCACCTGAGGAGTCTCTAACAGAAGACATGGATTACGATGATGGTGAAGGGTCCCCACGATCACCCCCTGATTGTCTCCTTCAGAGACTTCCTTGAAATATTAAAGCAGAGGGGTGACTGGAAGCCCTCCAACCCTTCCTATGAGGAGTCTGTGTTCCTGCAGGCTTTCTGTGCCTGGCCATCTATCTCGTGGGTGACCCGCCTGCCTACAAGCTAGTCCAGCTCATAGTGCAACATGCATGGAAAGAACCCTGACACTCTTGAAGTGATCCCTCGGAGACTGACAAAATTCTTTCTCCTCCCGAGGAGAACCCACACTGGTCCAGAGGGTTACCAGTCGACGCTATGGTGGTGGCCACAAAAAAGGATCTGGCTGAAGAGAGTCCTGCTGTCCATCCACCCAGAAGGGGATCCTGGGCCGTGGACAGATTGGGGAAGTGAGTCTTTGCATCAGCGACCTTTGCCATTTGGTTCCTGAACTATTTGGCACATTTTACGAAGCTCCAAAGAGACTTTATCTCAGAACTTTCTGGAACACTAGCAGGACCGGTGTCTGGCGAGGTACGGGATAAAGTTTCCTTGGAGTTGCTACCCCGGACTCTATCAACAACTTATCCATGAGGATGCTTTCACATACAGCTTAAGAGGCAGCTAGAGCTGTGGGTTCAGGCATAGTTATCAGGCATCATGCTGGATGCGCATTTGTGACCTCACGTATCCCTTCAAGTCTTCCTTTCTGAATCCTTCCATCGAAGCATCTTCCCTTTTTGGTTCCAAAGTGAAGGACATGCTAGCCAGGTGTGAACAGGACGGTAAGACCCTATCTGCTGTAGGCCTTCGTTTTTCCAACCCTCAACATTCCTTTTCCAGGAACCAGAGGTGTGGGAAGATGTGGCACAAAAAAATCTCAGGGCCCTTTCTATACCGCACGTGGTGATGATACCCCCAGAGGCAGAGGGGGTAACAACTCTGGAAGACACCCCTATAGTCCCACTAGACCAATGTGGATCTGGATTTTACTCAAGATTATTTTTGGTGCCAAGAAAGACGGGACTAGAGACCCATTCTGGATCTCAGCAGCTTGAACAAGTCTGTCGCTCAAACCAAATTCCATATGGTCACGGTTCAGTCCGTCCTCCCTTTTCTAAGGGAGGCTGATTGGGATGTGCTCGATAGATCTCTGGGATGCATATTACAACATCAAAATGGACAAGTGCCCCAGGAGTCTACTTCGCTTCCGGCTAGGAGCCAATCATTACCAGCTTCATGCACTGCCGTTTGGTCTCTCTGCAGTCCCCAGAGTGCTCACAAAGTGCATGGCAGTGGTTACAGCTCACTTGAGACTGCAAGGATTCCGGGTGTTTCCATATTTGGATGATTGGCTCCTCACCGCCCCCACCAAGTGTCTTCTGGTAACAGCCCTACAGTACACACTTTCTCTGGTGGAGATTTTTGAGATAACTGTGCACTGGGAAAAGTCAAACCTGGTCCCTGCCCAGTAGATAGACTTCATCGGAGCAGTCTTCAACACCCAGTCCTGTCTGGTGTCGCTCCCAGGTCACAGACTCCAGAGATCGAGGCTTCAACTCCGGGTGATACGTTGACAAAGTCTCAGAGAGAGAGGTTCTTCAGGCCCTAGGATCCATGGCAGCTTCAATCCCGATAGTGCCTCTTGCCAAGCTGCACATGCGAATTCTCCAATGGCTTCTTCTTTCTCCAGTGGTTCCCGAATCATCACCCTCTACATTCCCAGCTCCAGATAACCAACTCCTGCAACAGGACCGTCTTTGATGGATGAGGGCAGACACAGAACTTTGGAGAACCCATTCCAGTCCCCTCAGCCCAAGGCCATTGTGACCATGGATGCTTCCCTGATTGGGTGGGGGGTAATTTCCAGGGAAAGACTGTCCAAGGCGCATGGTCCACTTTGGAGGCCAACCTGCGTATCAACATTCTGGAACTGAGAGTGCTTCTGTTAGTGTTGCAGGCATTCCATCCAGTTCTTCCTTCTGGGACAATTGTAGTTCAGTAGACAATATGTCAGTAGTCTGGTATATCAACAAGCAAGGAGGAACCAAGTCCTACCCCATGTGTTGAGAGGCCATGAGGATTTGGCAGTGGGTGATAGCTTCCAACCGCTTTCTGATAGCAGCACTTATCCTGGGGAGCTCCAACATGATTGCAGACAAGTTGAGCAAATGTATTCTTCTGCCCCATGAGTGATCCCTCAATCCAGATGTGGCAGAAGAAATTTTTGGCCACTGGGGCCAGACGTGCTGCGACCGCTTTGCCTCTTCATCAAACAAGTGCAGCAGCTGTTTTGCCCTATTCCCCCCAAAGTGGGAGTCCTCGAAGGAGACTCTGATTCGTGATTGGCCCACGGGACTTCTTTATCTTTTATTCTGCTTATCCCCCCATTCCTCTGATTCCACAGTTCTTAAAGAAAGCTCATCGGTTGAAATACAAAGTGATCCTCATAGCCCCTTTTTGGCCTTGACAAGTTTGGTTCCCCTTCCTTCGGCCTCATCTGTTATACCTGCTGTGGATTTTGGACCCTCTTCCAGACCTGATTGCTCACCCCCAAGGGTTGAGCCACCTGAATCTGTCAAGTCCCAAGCGGACAGCTTGGTTTTTCCACTTCCGTTAGTTGCCAGACAGGTTTATATCACCTCATCTGTTTGGGATATTATCCTGGCCTTTCCTAAACCATCCACCAGAAGACTGTATCAAGACAAATGGAAAAGGTTATCTCTTTGGTCAAAGGATAACCTATAGATCCGTATTCGGCTCTGGTCACAGCGGTTTTGCATTACTTGTTTGAAGAGGTTGCTGCAGCCTGTACCATACGAGTACATCTGGTTGCAATTTTGAATTACCATAATGGGCTGGATGGTACGCCTCTCATCTCACTATGTTTATGCAAAACCTTTCTCAAAGGAGTTTCACACATCAGGCCCCCAGTCAGACAACCTATAGAGCCATGGAACCTCATGTTAATTCTACAGTATTTGACTCAACCCCCTTCTGAACCCGCAGTGAAGTGTGACCTGAAATTTTTGTTTTGGAAATCCTTGTTCTTGGTAGCCATTATGTCAGCCAGGCGGGGTTCGGAGCTACAGACATTGTGCATCAAAAGGCCCTATTTGGTCTTTCACAAGGACAGAGTATCACCCCGGATGAATCCATCTTTCCTCCCCAAGGTTGTTTCTAACTTCTCCATCAATCAGTCCATTGACCTACCAGCATTCTTTCTGATTTTTCTAATAAAGGAGAGTACTGCCTACATTCCTTGGATGTACACAAACAACTGAGATTCTATTTAGACGGAACCAAAATTATGCTCAAGTCTGACCAGCTTTTCATTTCTTTTTCTGGACCTAAAATGGGAAATTCTGTATCCAAGGTTACTTTATCAAAATTGCTAAGGGACTGCATATGCTTCTCTTACTCTTCCACAAAATAACCTATGCCACTGGTTAAAGCCCATTCCACTAGATCTATGGTGACATCTGTAGCCTTCCACTCCAGGGCTTCTATGGATGACATTTGCGCAGCAGCCACTTGGGCTAAACCCGGCTCAATGGAACTCGGGAACATTCTTCCATAAGGGCTGCCCATGTGTCTCATGGTAGCTTGGGATTCTGTTCCATCAATGATGAATGGAAAGAAGATGAACATCAGATAAAGAACTTATGTCTTACCATAACATTTAATCTATGTTGTTCATCTTCCTTCATTCATCACTTCCCACCCTTCTTTCCGCTCCAAACGCTCCTTGGGAATACTTTGGGTCCAAGTGGTGTCTTAGGGCATTTGTGCTGAATAGGTCTCTGCTTTATCACGGACAAACTTAATCGGAGGTAACAGGGAGAAGGGCATTGTGGGTAGAAGCTTAACTCTAGAGTTTTTGGCTAGCGGGAACTTGGTAATAGGCCGACTCGGTTCCGAGGGCTTGGAACCGAACCCATCAGTGATGAATGAAAGAAGATAAACAACACAGATGGAATGTTATGGTAAGGCATAACTTCTTTTTTGCATGGTTTTGGCATGCAGTTAAAAAGCAAACTGATGGAGGAGTTCAGAGTGTTAGATATGGAAGAAAATGAACTTAATATTTTTCTTTTCATATTTGTGATAAATTGCATAATATATAAAAAGAAATTTGACAATTCAAGTGTGTGGACAGGAGAGTGGGGAGTGTAGGTTACATTGGGAATACGTGATGGATAACTACAGATCTGATGATCAATCTTCATCTATTCTTGGCTCTTGGCAAGTCGGTTCCAATCCTTGGAACCGGTTGGGCCATTATACAGCTTGCGCCAGTCAAAAATCTCTCAAGCTACGACTATACCCACCATGCCTTTCTCTCTACTTTACTTTCTCCTTATTCAATAAATTTGTAGTTTTTTTTCTCATCTCTACCCCCCTCCCCTTTTTTCGAGAGAATGAGTTTTCCCCCTACCATCGCTGGTAGTTCCTTTTCTTTCTTTCTTCCTCTCTACCATTAGGTAGTTCTTTTCTACCATTGCTGGTAGAATTTTTTTCTATCTATTCTTTATGTGCATGTGAGTGTGGCTGTTTTTACACCTGTTGAATTTCTTCCCTTTCTTAGTCGTCAACTTGGCAGATAAGTTCAAAGGCACGACTGGATTTAATAAGCAGTGCCAGGACTGTGGGTGGAAAGTACCTAACTCTGACGGGCACTGTGCCTGTGTTTATTGTTTAGGTACTCCACACTTGGACTTGAGTGCTCCATCTGCCAGGCCTTCAGTTCCAGGGCCTTAGTAGAATGTCTCAAAAAGCTTATTCTTAAAAAGCTTACTAAGGCCCCCTTTGAAGAAGCTTTATCCAAGGCCGATAAGTCTCCATAGACATCTGGTTCCAAAAATAGTCACTTGGTACTGACTTCTCCATCGGCACTAGTATATTTAAAAAAAAAAGAAAACGCAAGTCTTTTTCCATTGGTTCCTCCTTGGAACTGAGAGCTAATGTCCCAAAGCTCCTGGAACAGACTTCTTCTTCCTCAGCACCTTTGGCACTGGCATCAGCACCAGCTTCTTTAGTTTTCTGGTGGGTGCTGACTTCTCCTACAGCACTGCAACAGGTCTTAACCCCCCCATCTTCAACTCTGAAAAGTGATCCTGTATATACACCCAAGACAAGGTATTCACCTTCCATTGATCCCTTTTTTGGTCAACTTCCTATTCCCTTTATAAAAAGGCCAGAATTCCCCCTGGATTTTCTGTTCGCTTTTCCAGGAGTCTCACTGAAGTAGATGTAGTGAGACTGGTGGATCAGCTTCTAACATCCATGGGTCTTTCTTCTTCCTTCCAAACCCCTCTCCCACTTGGAGCAGGGATGTTTTCTCCCAGGACTCAACCATTTCTTCCTCCTTTGACCTCCTTGGAGGCCATAGAGCTCCCCACTCTGACCACACAGGCTCCAGTTGCTCTGGCACTAACAGCCCCTTTGTCTTTTTGGCTCCGGACTAGGCTGTGACTTCTTCGGTTCCTTTGTAACCAAAGGATTCTCAGAAACGTGGCTCTGCTGTTGGGTCCGAGGGGGTTTGAGTTGACTCCTGTGTTTTATTCAACGTCATCCCTACCTCTTGGGACTCCAGCAGCTGGGGGTCCTTCCTCAACTCCTGCTTTGGAGGTGGGTCTCTCGGGGTGGGGTGTGACCCTGGTTCTGAGTTTGTCTTTTGGTTCCGGGCCCCCATGCCTCTTCAGGGGGCATGCCTTCCGGGCTATGGAGAGAGCATTGGCTACCACAGGCTTTCAGGTGGCTCCTGCTGTGCGAGAGTTTCATTCCCTGACACCTTTTTACCCTGAGGTTTCAACAACCTCCACACCTGGACAGCAAGCTCCAAAGCTGCAAGGGATCACCCTTCTTCTGAGTCCTTCTCTGACATCCCCACTGAAGAGCCTGCTTGGAAGAAAACATGCAAGAGGAAACATCTGGACTCTCCTGAAGAATCTGTCACTGAAGATACTGATTTCGATGACAGGGAGGGTTCCCCCTGGTCACCTGGTCACCCCCAGAAGATGTCTCCTTTAGAGACATTCTTGAGATCCTTAAATAGAGGAGTAACTGGAACCCAAAAACCCTACATCCGAGGAGTCTGTGTACTTGCAAGCCTTTGGTTATTGCTCATCTACTTCCTAGGTGATCCCTCCTGCTGATGATCTAATTAAGCTGATAGCTCAGTGGGTTTGGAAAGCTCCTGACTGCATAGAACAGATTCCTGAGAGACCAGATAAGATTCTCTCTGCTCCTGAGGACCACCGACACTGGGTAAAAGAGTTAACAATAGATGCCATGGTGGTAGCGGCAGCCACCAAAAAGGAACTAGCTAAGGAAAGTTCCTCTATTCATCCCCCTGACTGAGACTCTAGGGTGATGGACAGATTTGGAAAGTGGGTTTATGCATCACCGACTTTCACCTTATGATCCTTGAGTTTTCTGGCACATTGCACTAGGCTCCAGAGGGATCTAATCAAGGAGCTATCGGAGGCCCTAGCAGGAGCTGTATCATGAGGTCCATGAAAAAGTGGCCTCCCAGTTTTCTACCCTGGAGTCTATTTCCAACTCCTCCATCAGGCTCATTGCACATGCAGCTGAAGGGACAACAAGGTCAGCTGGTTAAGGCTTTGCAATTAGATGACATGCTTGGATGCGCTTGTGTGAGGTTGCAGAGCCATTCAAGTCTTCCCTCATCAATGCTCCCTTTGATGGATCTTCTTTGTTCGTCTCCAAAGTCAAAGAAACTCTAGCAAGGTGTGAGAAAGATGGAAAGACCCTCACTGCAGTGGGCATACATTTTTCTGCTACCCAATGATCCTACTGTAGGAATCAGAAGAGCAGAAAGATGTGGTTCAGAAAATCCCAAGGCACTTTTCAGGACACACGTGGTGGAGGCTCCCTTCGGGGGGTGCTGTAATGGAAGACGCCGACCATGAGCCAGAGGTGGCCCACAGAATTAGGGTTCCAGAGATTCTTTCTCTGGCCAGCCCTGCCAACGGGCCTGAAAAGGGGCCCAATTGCTTACCTCTGGAAGCAGTCGGGGGAAGATTTTCTCTGCATTCAAGAGCCTGGTGACAAATGACCACAGATGCTTGGATGCAGAGAATTACCAGAGGTTACTCTATCCCCTTCATTCTTTATCCAAGATCTCTAACAAGGCTTCCTGATGTTCCACCCAATCAGAGGGACCAAGCAGCCTTAGAAATTCAAACGCTGCTAGAGAAGAATCTCCCAAGAAGACCCACCAGACCAGATAGGATCCGTATTTTACTCAAGGTTTTTTTTAGTGCCAAAAAAGACAGGAGGCTGGACACCAATTCTGGATCTCAGCCTTCTAAACAAATTTGTTCAACAATTCAAATTCTGGATGGTCATGGTTCAGTCTATACTTCCCTTTCTAGAGGAAAAAGATTGGATGTGCTGTATAGACCTTCAAGATGTGTATTACTACATAAAGATGGACAAATGCTCCAGAAGGTTTCTTCACTTTTGGCTACGAGAAAGTCACATTCAGTTCAAAGTGCTACCTTTTAGCCTCACCACAGCCCCCAGGATGTTCACCAAATGTATGGCAGCAGTAACAGCTCACTCGAAACAGCACTGATTCTGGGTGTTCCCATATCTAGATGACTGTCTCATCATCACTTCCACCAGGCATCTATTGCTTCAAGCAACAAAATTCATTATGCATTGTTCATGCCCCTGGACATCACAGTCAGTAAAGCAAAATCTCTGCTAAGCCCCTCTCAAGATCTAAAATTCATAGGAGCTCAACTGAACACCATCTCTTGTGTAACTTCTCTTCCTTAGTGCAGATTACAGAAGGCAAAATCCCAAGTGCATCCTATTCTCTGCAGAAACAAAGTCCCAGCGCTGCTAGTCCTACAAGTGTTGGGTTCCTTGGCAGTGGCCATCACTCTGCTTCTGCTAGCAAGATTCCACATGCAGCTACTACAATGGCTTCTAGCATCACACTGGTCTATTCTAATCCATCCAGTGACCTACCCCATTCTTATCACCAGTCACTGCAAAGAAGACCTGTCCTGGTGGATGGAATCTGAAAAAATCCATTTAGGCCGCCCATGTATCCCTCCTCAACCCAAGGCCATAGTGACTGCAGATGACTCCCAGATGAGGTGGGGGCATTATCTGGGAAGAACAGTCAAAGGCACTTGGTCCCAGATAGAGGCCAACCTGCATATCAGTATTCTGGAGTTGAGGGCAGTGCTATTAACGTTGCAAGCCTTTCAATCTGTCTTCCCTCTAGGAACCATTGCTTTTCAGTCAGACAATATGTCCATAGTCTGGTACATCAACAAACAGGGCAGAAAATGTGTCGAGAAGCCCTCAGAGTGTGGCACTGGGCAATTTCTTCCAACTACTTCCTGATAACAATGCACATCCCGGGGAGATCAAAACGTGATAGCGGACAAACTGAACAGATGCATTCTACTGCCTCATGAGTGGTCTCTCAATCCCAGAATATCAAGGGAGATTTTTCATCGACGGGGCCAGCTTTGCTGTGACCCTTTTGTTTCACCCCAAAACAACAAGTGCAGAAGCTAGTTTTCCCTAATCCCCCCTCAGGGGGTGTCGCCAAGAGATGCTTTTCTCCTCAGTTGGCCCCCAGGTGGTCTCTATGCTCCTCCCCCCTTCCCTTTAACTCCTCTTTTTCTCAAGAAAGCAGCCAGGTTGAGAAGCAAAGTGATCCTCATTGCATCCTATTGGTCTGAACAAATTTGGTTCCCCTTCCTATGGCCTCATCTAGTTCACCATCCATGGATTCTGGACCCAGTTCCAGATCTGCAGTCTCACCCTCAGGGACTCTTGCATCCCATCCTTCAAAATCTCAAGCTGACAGCTTGGTTTGTCCAATTCCACAAGTCGCCAAGCATAATGATTTATTTTTGTTATTTTTGTCAGTGCAGAAAATCCTGCTGGCTTCCCATAGACCATCCACCAGGAAACTCTACCTTAGTAAGTGGAAGAGCTTTTCAACCTGGGCTTACGATAATAATCTTGACCCTTTCTCCACACCTGTGGAAAAAGTTCTAGAATTTCTATCCATTCTTTTTATCAAGGGGCTTCCACCTCTGCAATTAAAGTCCATTTTGTCGCCATCTCTAACGTCCATAATGGTTTTGAGGGCCTTCCTCTGATTTCACATAGATTATGTAAAGTGTTCCTCAAAGGAACCTTGCATTTAAAACCTCTGTTTAAAGACACTCTACCCTTATGGAATCTGACCAGTGTTCTTCAGTCATTGGTGCATCCTCCCTTTGAGCCAGCAACGACACGCAACTTAAGTTTCTTTCATGGAAAATGCTTTTCCTCATAGCTATTACTTTCTCTACATGAGTCTCTGAGATTCAAGCTTTATGCTCAAACCCCCATTATTTAATTGTCCATAAGGATAGAGTTTCACTCAAAACCAGTTCAACCTGTCTTCCAAAGGTGATCTCAGAGTCTAACATTAATCAAACCATTGACTTGCCTGTTTTCTTTCCAAATTTTTCCAACAAAGGCGAATATTGCCTACATTTGCTGGATGTTCACAATTACTTTTTTATCTCAGCAGAACTCAAGAATCTAGAAAATCAGAGCAGTTGTTTGTATCCTTTTTTTATTATTATTATTATTATTATTTATTTCACATTTCTTGGTCGGGTTAGTTCAACTGAGCTTAGTAGCCCATTTTCAGTGGAGACCCGGGGAGAAAAGCTCCATAGTGAGATACAAATTTCATTACATAAGAGAAATCAGCTGCCAGTGTTTTCTCCTGTCTACCTGATGAATCTGGGCATCTTGGGGCAATGCAGCAATTGCCTCATGTACACTGACAACCCTCTCCTACTACCACCCAACACTACAACCTGTGAGAGATGCACTTATATAGCCAAACTGGAAGCAAAGCTCTCTTCACCCAAGACTAGACCGTCAAGAGGAGAAGGTAAACACTTGTACCACACCACATTCCTCACGTAGTCCCTCAAAACCTACACGACCAAAACACACACATAGCAACACAAAACACACACCTACATTCATGGAGGCTCTCAATA
The DNA here is from genome assembly GCF_019279795.1 of Protopterus annectens. Classification (NCBI taxonomy): domain Eukaryota; kingdom Metazoa; phylum Chordata; order Ceratodontiformes; family Protopteridae; genus Protopterus; species Protopterus annectens. The sequence goes on along the minus strand of NC_056731.1, from coordinate 1,631,218,348 downwards.
AAAATCTGCTCAAGCAACAAAGACCTCCAAAGCAGAAACACGGGCAACCTCCACCCCAACACAACCCAAATGACACATAGCCCACAAACACAGTGCGTCTCTCAACCACAGCCCATAAGGCAGAACGACGTACCAAACACTCTAGTCATAGGTGACTCTGTAGTCAGGCACACTGATGTTCCACTCACCAGGCTAAACAAGGCAAAAGTTACTGTCCACTGCCTGTCGGGTGCCAGGATCCACCACAAAACGCACACACTCAGGTCACTCCACAAGTACAAATATGACTGTCACTGTCCATGTTGGTGTGAGGCGTACCTCCTTGGACTGCATGAAAAGAGACATGGAGGAGCTGTCCAATCTTGTAGGCAGGTATGACCCTAGCCCTAAGTAGCATCCTGCCATCACCCAGAATGATACCACAGTACAAGGACAAAATGATTGACTTCAACAATTGGCTAAGCTTCCGGTGTCATTCTAAGGGGATCCCAGTATCTGCCTGCCTGGAATGACATGATCGACAGACCGCAATGCTTTGTCAGAGATGGCCTGCACCTGTCACCCTTGGTATTCCGGATACTGGCTAAGGCTCCTGCCACCCCTATTGTGCTTTTTTTAGGCCAGGTTCAAATGACAAATTGGAATATGCCCTGTTTAGGGTCTGATGGCATCTGTAATATTTTTTGATTATTTCCATTGTTAAAAGGATAGGACCTATGCCTTATTTTCCCCATGAAGTAATATTTACTGTTGGCACTTTTAGAAATTGTGACATATAAATTTGGTCTACTATATATACTTATAAAAGAGTCAATTGGTTAAGAAGGGACATCATGACTCCTCGGGTTGGGGATTAGATTTCTATCTATACTTCAGATTTTATGAGGAGTACTTTTGTAGCTTTGGTTTGGATTCTGGGCTACTTTTTCTTCCCGGGCTACATATGGTTCTCCTTTGTATTCTATATGTTTTCCCTTCAATACTCCTCTGGTGCCACTGACCAATTTTGCTGAACTATTAATGGGATTAATATCTTCCCTACTGATGGGTCCATTTCCCTGTACACCACTTTGGTAATTTTGAGGAATTTGATTTTTCTATACTTTGGGGTAGGGAGAGAGTTGATGTGAGTAAATTGGCATTAACAGTGGACTCAAACTGGTATCAATTAATGGACATAGCCAAGTCTGACTCTAAAGAATTTTCTGATTGATTACATCAGTGGGACTCTTCTGAACCTAGGCTGTTATTGTCCAACAGTTTATAACCATGTTTGACATTGTACCTGTATGTTGATTGACTAATAAGATTGCTTAAAGTCACTTTTTAAAGTGTGAGGTTGTTGGTATAAACAGTGGACTCAAACTGGAACTAATTAATGGATACAGCAAGGTCTGATTCCCTAGTTTACTTTTTTAATTGATTATATCAGTGTGAATTCTTTTCAACCTAGGCTGGTTTCGCATAGTATATTGTACCAGGTTTGATATTGTCCCTGTTTTTTGATTGATAACAAGATTGGTTAATGTCTCCCTACTCATAAGAATGGATATTTCTTACTTAATAAAGGGGTTGTCTTCAGATAGGGATGACCTTTCTGTTTTTGGTATTGGGAATGAACTTGCATCGGAGTGGAGCGCTTCTGGTGTTAAGATTAATGATACCTGCGAAGGGCTTTTTGCCACCTTAACAAAACATATGAGATCACTGAGGAATAATGTGTGGCATTATAAGCTATTCAAAGCCTATATGGCTAAAGGTGTAACACCAAGGGATCTGAGAGTTAGGTTTCAGCCTATGGTCGGCGGCCCAGACGAGTTGCTTTATCAACAATGGAAGGATGCCCAACATAAAGCTACTCTGCAATTTGTAGACATTTTCTGGGTTCTATGACAGAACCATTGATGTTGAAATGGGTGCCATCAGTGAGATTACTGGATGTATTAAAGAATATGAGGGACGGCAAAATTATTCACTTTGCCTTAATAAATTAAATATGGAACTTACTAATTTGGAAACTCAACTTAGAGGAAAAAGAAAAAAAATTGTAGGGATGTTTTGAATTATGAACAAGGGGACCCGTTCTCCAAAAGTAGGGAAAAACATATTAGGTTTACTAATAGGTATTCCACTAGTAGAAAACGTCCAAGGTCAATTCTTAAGAGGTCTGGGTTATCTGATACTTCAGGTGAGGATTCTTCCTCTGGGTCGGGCAATAATACCCTTTCTTCTACAGGCTCACCAGTACAGAAACATAGGAATTCAAAGAATTCTATGCAGTTAAACCTAGGAGGAGGGGGTAGGAAGCACAGGAAATATAGAGAAACATAGAGGGTCTGCTTCGCAAACTTGTACAAAAGTAAAGACTGATAATGTCCTAAATATTTCTTCCTATCCCCTCTCCTTTTCAGAGAGGAGTATTTTGAATAAAGGTTTAACATATATTCCTGGGTTTTTTTGTGCCTGAAGAATCTTTTGCAAAAGATGATGTTGATTTTTGTCGAACACTTAACTTGAGATTATTTTTTCAAATGAATGAATAATCATGTGATGATGACCAATTTAGATACCATAAGTCCTCTTTTGTACCGGCCATGAATCACAATGTGTTATTATTCCAAACTTCCACTTTAAAGGACCTGCAGTTTCAATCCAGGTCTTTTCAGGCTAAGGCCAGTAATGTAACAAAACAGGAAATGGGAATACTTTCTAAGTTGGCTGAAAACCACAACATTGTGATCCTAAAGGTGGACAAGAGAGAGGAGCTGTGGTTGTACAAAATTGGGATCAATATAATTTGAAAAACCATAAGCAATTGGCTGACAATAGGTATTATTTACAACTTGACTATAATCCCACTAAGCTTTTTCAAAAACAAATTGATGACTTCCTCTCATCTGTGGAGGACGGAATCATTACTGACATTACAAAAAGACAACTTACAATGTTGGACCCCAGGAACCAATATATCTATTTTTTGCCTGAAATTCACAAAAATCTATATCATCCCCCTGGAAGACCGATTTGTTTCAGGGAGAGGCTCTTTGACTGAGCCTTGGTCGCAATATTTGACTAAATATCTGAAACCCCTGCTTGTGTGGGTTAGGTCCAGACTAAAGGATACCACTGAATTCTTACAGGTCATCTCTGAAATACAACTTGAACCTGGTTGGTGGCATTGTACATTAGATGTCAAAGTTCTTTATATGAATATCCCACATTGGGCTGGCCTTGAAGCCCTTGAATACTGGCTGTATAGGTCAGGCCTTTATCGACCAGGTTTTGTTACTTTCCTTCTTGGTTTGGCTGAGCATGTACTAACTAAAAATGTGTTTTTCTATCGTGAGGCATGCTTTTTACAGATTAAAGGGACAGCGATGGGTGCCTTGTTTGCCCCCATATATGCGGATATTTTTATGGCATATATTGAGGAACAAATAGTGTATGATCATTCCCATAATCTGTATATTGATTAGATTGATATTTGGAGGAGATATCTGGATGATTGCTGGATGGTTTGGAGGTCAGATGAAGAATACCTTGGGGAATTTGTTGGATATCTCAATGAAAACAAGTGGGGGGTTGAATTTACAGTCAATTGCAAACAGGATAGGATTACTTTTCTGGATGTAATGGTTATCAAGGCCCCAGATAATACCCTCACTACTGAAGTATATAGAAAATTCCCCAAGTATAACTCTCTGCTCCATGCCTCCAGCTATCATCCTCCTCATATATGCAAGAATATCCCTAAATCACAGTATATGAGGGTAAAACATATATGCTCAGCTGAGGATTCATATTTACATTTCAGAGATGACCTTATTAAGAAGTTTAAGGAAAGGGGCTATTCAACTGGACACATTACCCAAGCACAGAATGTGGTTAATGAGATGAACAGCGATGAACTCTTAAAATATAAGGAGATCAATTTTGATACCACAGGGAAACTTAGGTTTGTGACGACATATGGGGAGGAACACAAGGGCACTTATTGATGTATGCTGGAATTGGAATATTCTTATGGCAGAAAATAGATTATTAGGGTTCCTTGGGGATAGGTGCTTTTTCTCATTTAGAAATGGGAGAAATTTAGCATCATAGTTTAACCATTATAAACAGAGGAGCCCCAAGTCAAGGGACAAAAGACAAAGTACAATTGAAGGACTGATTGCTAAGGGGAGTCATTCATGTGGGCATTGTAAGCATTGTTACAGAATGCTGAAAACCACTAGTTTTAGTAGTAAGAATACTAGCACAGTATTTGAGATCCCTTTTTTCGCTAATTGTAGTTCAGAATGGGTTGTTTATTTAGCAACGTGTCAATGTTCAGCCTTTTATGTTGGACAAACGTCCAGGGCTGAGAGACTTAGAATATCTGAGCATATGAGTGAAATTAGGAATCAGCGTGACACTAATGCTCTTTTTAAACACACTTTAACCCGTAAGACAGCATGTTTTCAATTTACAATTATAGACAAAATCACTGGCTTGCAACAAAACAAATCTGGTTGGCATGAATTGCTCAATGTTAAGGAGAAAAAATGGATAATTTAAATTAGGAGGGCTTTTTACACCCGGGTTAAATGAACATCTGTGACTGGCTTTTGGGCTGATGACATAGTATAAATAGGGTGTATTTTTCTTTGTATTTTCACACTGATGAAGGCTTAATAATATATAAGCCGAAACCAGTCTGTTTGGTACACTGCATTTATGTAATTGACTTTTATTCTGTCTCCACCGTCTGCTGGTCATATTTTTGGTTCAAATGACAAATTCACCACAGTAACAGGTACAAGCAAGCAAAATCTGAGGGTAATGCTACTCAATGCTAGAAGTCTAAACCTCAAAATGCATTCATTCGAGGCACTCCTTAAAATGGAGAACATTAACATCTGTGCAGTGACAGAGACCTGGTTCAAGGCTCCAAGGAGCACCCCTGCATTTCCAGGCTATAATTCATACCACCTTTAAGCCACCTAACCTGGTCCGAAACACTAAAGGTGGAGGCGTGTCCATATTCATTAAGGATATCCACACCTCCAGGCTAGTTGCTCAGCATAACGCATCTGCGATTATCCAAATGCAACTAACTCTGGGCAAGACCGCAATCCAAATTGTAACTTGCAACAGATCGCCCACCATGCCCCAGGACTCCCACTCCTCATTTCTTGATACACTGGAAAATATTAGAGTAGAACCCGACATCCTAATAATGGATGATTTCAACTACTCCACCATTAACTGGGAAAATTTACCAACTCTTTTGCGCAACATTTTCTGGAATTCATAAATTCCAATGCCTTGGATCAACTTATCCACACCCCCACCAGAGGCAGCAATATCCTAGACCTGGTCATTACTAACATGGGTGGCCGGTATACCACACCAGAGGTCAGTTCCTCATTGGTCAGATCCGACCACAAGCTAATCCGCCACATCCCGCCCCCACCCCCCATTAGGGAAACCACAGTAAAAAATTTCTACAAAGCCAACTTCACATTTCTTAAGACAGAAGTGGCAAACTTCACAACACCCATGCAGACGGACAATAGAGGTACGACTGCTGAATCCTACACAAATGCACTTTATAAGCACTTACACATGTGCATGGATAATGCTATCCCTAACCGAACCAAGATGCTATCCTCCAAAAAAAGAAAGCCAATCTGGTGGTCCCCTGCCATAAACAAACTGTACAACAGAAGAAAGAAACTGTTGCAAAAATCCCATGACTGGCAGAACTCCCTGGTCAGCCTCAGTAGGAAGCTGAGATCCCTCATAAAATCCTCCAAAGCTGGTTATGAAAACAAAATCACCACTGATTCTAAAGACAACCACAAAGCGTTCTATAGCTATGGCAAGAATCTCAATGGCAACACTCAGATCTGCTCTGAGTTACAGCACAATGGCACTAAATATACAGAACCAACTGATATAGCCAACATCCTGGCAGATAGGTTCAGTGCTAACTTTACCCACCCCTCAACCCCTAAAGGGCCCATCTCTATACCAGAAGAATGCAAAGTTTCTGTAATCATGACAGCACAGGTAAAAACCACACTCTCCAAAGCCAAGAACACAGCATCCATGGGACCAGACAACATCCCAGGCTGCATTCTACATGAACTACAGAATGAACTGGCACCCCACCTAAGCACCATGTTCAATCATAGCCTCACCTCAGGCTTTGTGCCCACTGAATAGCGCACAGCGATGGTTATCCCACGCCACAAAGGGGGAGCCACCACTGACCTCGGGAACTACTACCCCATTAGCCTAATGAGCCTGGTCTGCAAGGCCATGGAACCTATCATCATGGAACTTATAAACAAAGACGTTGGTAATCTCCAAACTCTGGACCCCACCCAGTTCGGGTTTGTAAAAGGCAGATCATGTCTCCTAAACCTGATTGACTTCTTTGAAGCGGTGACCAAAGCCGTAGACGAGGGTAAGGTGGTTCACATAGCCTGTCTAGATCTCACCAAGACTTTTGACACCATCCCCCACTCTGGAATTATAGATAAACTCACTAAACTAGGTATAAATCCCTATGTCACAAGATGCGTTACCAACTGGCTCACTGACGGCACTCACACTGTGAAAGTAGCAGACTCCAAATCCGACTTCAGACCAGTGACAAGTGGAGTACCACAGGGTTCAGTCCTGGGTCCTCTCCTGTTTGGTATCTATTATTCTGAAGTACAGGCTAACACAGAAGGTCTTTGGCTAATGAAGTTCGCAGATGACTGCAAACTAGGAGCCATAATTGAAACTCCTAACGATGTGGACATCCTACAAAAGGGCCTGACTGAGACAGATGGCTGGTGTCAAAGCCATGCCCTCAAGCTCAGTGCCAAAAAGTGCATTGTTATCCCCTTTGGTAAAAACTCTCTACCCATGAACTACCACATAGGTGGTAGTCTACTTAACACTGAAAGTGTGATAAGAGACCTTGGGATACAGGTGGACAGTAGTCTCTCCTTTGATAATCACATCGCCACAGTAGTCAGGAAATCCTTCTACGTGGCACACCTCATCACAAAAGGTTTCTCATCCAGGAAAAAAAGAGGTCATTGTTCCTGTCTACTCATTACATCCATTATAGAGTACAACGCCCCTTTTGTCATGTACCTCACAAGACATCTAGAATAACTGGAAAGGCTGCAGAAATACCTTACAAAGAGGATTACTGGCCTCAAACAGATGCCCTACACAGACCGTCTCAAAAAAACTCCAGCTTTACTCCGTCGCATATCGCCTACGCAGAGGCAATCTCTGCCTAACATAAAAATCCATGTCAAACCCAGAGCTGTTGGACATGCTCCACTTAAAGAAATCCCATTCCCCTCTGAGCTATACCCTCTAGGGACCTAAACCTTGTCACCACAATAAACAGATCATTCTGAAGGGATATATTCCTGTCCCAGAGACTTTCCATACTCTGGAACAAGCTACCTATCTATATCAAACGAAGCTCCTCATTAGCACTCTTCAAAAAAATCTTGATGACTGGATGGGAAATGGAAAATTCACCCCGGGGATCACCTCTATGGTTCTGCTTGACAGGGGCACAGGAAAATTATTTTCTTGGGTTGCGAAAGCCAGGGTACCTTTTTGGCTGGGCTTATAGGCCCTAGGACCGATAGCCTAGTACCTATCTCTATGAACCTATATGCCCAATCAGTAAGACATTCACAACTTACATTCTGTTATATTATAGTTTACAGGTAGATGATTATGAGGCTGTGCCCCGAGTGGAGCATTAAACCAATACTAGTTAAAAGGGGAGGATGAGTAATGAAGGTAGAAAGGCTAAGAATAGGTTGTAGGTTGGTCAGGTAAAAGGGGTTAGTGGGATTATAACAGGAGCAAGGGGAGGTAAGTGGTTGAACAGGTAGAGACTGTAGGTGGGAGGTGAGGAGGTGAAATGGGGTCTTTGATGCTAGGGCAAGTAGTTTAGGAAGGATGAGTGCAGTGGCAAGACTATTTTGTTTTTAGGTATTCTCTGGTGGCTGTTTTGAATTGATTAGGGTGTTTGAGGGATCTAATTTCTAAGGGAAGTGTGTTCCAGGATATGGCAGGGTTGTAATTATAGAGGTTGTAGCCAGTTTTGGTCTTGGGTTTATATATTTGTAGTAGGTCTTGTTCAGAGCTATGCAGGGATCTGGTAGAGGAATATTTAGAGATGATAGGAGTAAGGCTAGGACAGGAGGAGTCCTGGTAAAGAATTGAGTGGATAATCAATAGTTGAGGGAGGAGGAGTTTGTGGGGTAATTTTATCCAGGCTGATTGTTTTAAGGAAAAACAGTAGTGAGAATTATTTAGCAGCAAATCTAGCGACTTTATTGTAGGTTGATTCGAGTTTGGTTAGGAGTGTGTGGTTTAGATTAGTAAAAATGTGACAGCTGAAGGTAAGCATGTGTTATTTTTGCCTTGCTAGTTAAGTACTTTTTTGTTGCAGTAAAGGAGTCCCGGTTTTTGGTGTGTCTTTTTTTATACAATTAGACACATGAAGATCAAACTTAAGTTGGTCATAGATTGTGACTCCTAGCAGTTTAGTGCTAGATTCGACTGTGGTAGATGTGTTTTTGCTGGAGAGTATAGTAAAAGTAGATTTGAAATTAGTGAAGTTTTTCAGGAGGGAAGAGTAGGAGCTTCATTTTCTTAGCGTTGAGAATTAAATTGTTGTCACAGAGCCAAGATTCGATGGAGTTAAAGGATTGTTGAGTGGAAGAGTAGAGGTCAGAGAGAGTGTCATTGATGGTGATGACAGTTGAGTCATCGGCATATTGTATAAGTGATGATTGGGGACGAGGTATGTAGTAAATTGGTGAAAATTTTGAAGAGCAGTGGTCCAAGGATAGATCCTTGTGGGACATCCATTTTCACCGTGAGGGGTGGGGATAGTGCAGATAGCCATTTGACAGATTGCAGGCGATCAGAGAGGTTGCTTGAAAACCAGGAGATAGCTGAAGAAGAGAAGTTAAGGTTTGACAGTTTGGGCCAGAAGAAGAGAATGGGAGACTGGTCTCCTGCCTATTCCTGGACCTCTCCAAGACATTTAATACAGTTTATTGTTATCACGAGCAAGAGATATGGTATTAATGAAGGATATGAGTGCAGTTGAGGTGCTATGTTTGGGGCAAAAACCATGTTGTGTGGGTGTGAGTTGGTTTTCCTAAAGTAGGTACTGTATGATATGTTTGTGGTACCTTTTTCTAAAATCTTTGAGAGGGGTGACAAGATTGCAATTGGCCTAAAATTAGAGATGTCAGTGGAGTTACCCTTTTTATGAATAGGAAAGGAGTATATTTTTTTTCTATAAAGAGGGGATGTAAGATTCAGAGATGGAGCGATTGATTAAGCTAAATATAGAGAAAGCAAGAGGTTCAGCAGCTATCTGCAGGAAGTGGGGAGTATGTTGTTGGCTGAAGCAGAACATGGTTTAAGTCTTGAGAGTAAAGATTTTATATAGTTTGTAGGTAATGTATTGAAGGTGAAATAGTTATGGAGAGCTGGTGAAGAAATAGAACTGGAGAAGCTGTTGCTGTTTGCAAAGTTACCTTTTCAAAATGGCTAAGAGATTGCCTTACTTATACAATAAAAAGAATTTCAAGTTACTTGAGCCTGTGAGAGTGCATTCCACCAGATCAATGGCTACTTCAGCTATTTTCCATTCCAAGGCTTCCATGAATGATATATGCACAGCAGCAACATAGGCAACTCCATATACCTTTATCACTCATTACAAATTGGATTTGGTCTCCAGGGGAACAGCTTCCTTTACTTCTGTGGTTCTCAGGAATATCCTTCCATAGGGCCACCCAGGATCTAAAGTAGCTGGGGACTCTGTCCCAAGATTCAAGAATAGACGAAGATTGACAACATCAGATAAAGAAGTTGTGTTATTGCCATAACGTTCCATCTGTGTTGTTGATCTTCATCTATTCTTGGCATCCAACCCTCCTGTGAGTTTCTGGAGGAGCGAATACTTGTCCTGGGTTCCTTGTTAAGTTTCACTTTGGACATAACTTCTTCATATTTGGTTAGGATTTTTCTGGTTCTCTTTATGGCTACAAACGTGATCTGAGGTAACATGGAGAGGAGCATTGTAGGTAGATCTTAGCTGGAGAGATTTTTGGCTGGTGCAAGCTGTATAATGGCTGAACTGGTTCCGACTACCCAGGAGTCAAGAATAGATGCAGATCGACAACACAGATGGAACGTTATGGTAAGAACAATAACTTCTTTTTTGTTTCAAATAATATAATAGTGCATGGAAAAAGGGCAACTGTTAAATACTGAGGTTAAAAGAAAGCGTGTTTCTATTGTGGAGATGAAAATATTTGTTTTGGAATATATAAAATGAAAATGTGGACAATATAGGGAGCAAGGTCATACTGCTAGAAACTGCAGACCTTTTTGTAATTAATGTAGAGTTCTGAGTCAGTTTGGGTTTTATTGTCCAGTGTTGGAAAAAAGAAAGGGTAAATTAAATTGAAAGTGAACGGGATGAAAAGCAAACTTTAGAAACTTAATATTCAGGAAGAAAGTGCACTGTGTACTGTGCATTGTTAAAAGAAGGATTTAAAGGAGGAAGAAAGTGATAGAAATATAAATCATGGTGAAGGAAAAAGAGAAAGGGAAGATATTGAAGTGAAGTGGGTAAGAATATAAAATAAATTTGATGAGCTGGCAAGTGAAGAAGAGGAATATGGTGGTTCAAACACCAGGAAAGAATAAGAGCAGAAAGAATTTAAATCTTTAGGAGGGAGGTAAGAAAGAGGAAAAAAAGGGAAAAGGATGATCTATGTATTTTAGGACTGAAAGTGAGCAGTATAAGAAATGAAATGAGGTGTTTGCACCACCCTACTCACCAGCCCTTGCATCTCCTGATGGGTAATGGAATCCCCACATCTGCCACTACTGCCAGAGGGTACCACAGCACCAGCTGCCAGGGCAGGTGGGTGAATGGTACAAGAAAGAAAAGGATATATGCATTATGTTGACTAGACGCAAGATGTGCTGTACAAGAAAAATAAAAAAATGAAACGGCCTGAGGGAAACTTATATGGTCAGTAGGATATGAAATTTGTTCTTGAGTAAAGGATTTTGGATGTAAAAAATCATACCAAGAAGGATAATCTATGACTTTATAAAAGTGGAAATTGTGTTGAGTATAAAGTAATGTATGGAAGTACAAATGTGTTGGAAAGAAAAAATGTGTGAAGAATTTTAAAAAAGTTACAGTAAATGTGTAAGTAATAATGATTGGGGACTTCAGTTGTAATATATGAAAATAAAGAAAATAATGCAAAGTGTAAAGGTAAAATAAGTGCTACAATGTGGACATTTGAAGAAAGGAAATGGTTTAGAATGCACATACAAAAGGGAGATTTTTAAAACAGAAATAGATTATTTTATGTATTGCGGTAATATGAAGGACTTATCAGGTGGGTAAGAGGGGTAGAGTTTTCATTTCCTAGAGTTATATGAGCTGTGTTATGTGATAAAGGAAAAGAACAACATTGTTAATAAGGGGGTAAGTATGAGCTGTGTTAGGTGATAATGAAGAAATAAAAAAGAACAGCATTGCTAATACGGGGGTAAGTATGAACTGTGTTAGGTGATAATAAAGAGATAAAAAAGAACAACAACATCATTGCTAATAAGGGGGTAAGTATGAGCTGTATTAGGTGATAAAGAAATAGAACAACACTGCTAATGAGGGGTAAGTGTGAGCTGTGTTATGTGATAATAAAGAAATAATAAAAAAGAACAGCATTTTTAATAAGGGGGTAAGTATGAGTTCTTATAGGTGATAAAGAAATAATAAAAAAAGAAAAAGAACAACACTGTTAATAACTGGGTAAGTAAAAGGGAAGAAATGAGAGAGGAAGGTAGAGTATGGCTAGAACATATAACAGTTGGATAATTTTATGAAAATTGGACACAATGGTGAGTAATGTTTAAAGAAAAATATAGAAAGATTGTTTTGGAACTAGGGAGAAGGATAAAAAAGTAAAGTGGATGATGAACAGATGAAAGATTAAAAAAAAAGAATGGATGAAGAAAGATTAAAAAAAAAGAATGGATGAAGAAACATTCATGTTATAAAACAACAAGCAACCTGCCCATGTCTAACTCAGAAATATTCATTACTACACTGTCATTTATTAACTGGAACATCCTACAAATCCTTCCATTACATGATGCTGTAAATGAATTCAATACAACCTTAAATATCCTAAATAGCTGTGCATCTCCTAGAAGGAAGAGACTGAAAGCAAATAATGTAATTTGGCTGTCCAAAACTAGCAGAATAAATGTAAAACACTATGGTATTTCAAGGCCTTCACTATGCTCTGCAAATGTACTAAAAAGCAAATAAATGAAGACAAAAAACTATACTATAACAACTTTCAGGACACTTGTAAATACAACCCTAAAAAATTCTGGCCAGCCATTAAAGAAATATTGCATCCTGGCCGAAAAATTCAACTCTAACCCCTCTCCCAATAACTCACCTGGAAACTGCAATGAAATTCATCTATTATTTCTTATATAATATATCCTTAACCAAGGATTTCCTAGCATCAAACCCAGTCGTGCCCAGCAGCCACATATCACCACATCCACTTTCATCTTCAAACCTGTACCCATATCGTATATAAAACCACTTGTAAAACAAACATAACTAAAACTATACTTGCAACACTTCTCCCCTTCCCTCACTACTTTATGGTGCTCTTACACTTTAACCTCCAGGCATCATAAAAATCAAAACGTGAAGAATGCAAAAACTCCTTTTAGAACCCACCACCGTATAACACTAAAAAGCCTAAATTGGTTAGAACTACTCCAATTAACATATACATAGATTCTTACCACCTATAAAATTATCCAACATCCATCTGCTTTTCCAGCACAAAATACTGTTCAGCACAACTGTGTCCCAATTGGTCATTATGATTCAGTGACCAAAAAGTCATGTCTGTCCACTAAACTATCTTATCTACTGAGCATGGTCTGTATTCTTACCATGTCGCTAAGGCCTGTAACTACTCCTAAATATGAACAAGTGCGTATTCATACCTTATACCCGCTTAATCTCCCTTCTTCACTTACTTCCTTACTGCAATCAGTTTCTCACCCCTGACTCTTTCAAAATGTTCCATAAGCCTGTTTTTTTTCTCTTACTACATACTGCAATTTCTGTTTGTATTATACTAAATTACCTCTAATTTCTCTATAAACTGGCTAAACTTTCTCTAAATATTAAATCATTGTCATATAAGCTGTCTCTGTCCTTAACTAATGTTTTGTCTAATTTGGTGTACTTATTTAAACTGTAGATGTTTTGCATTATTTTTGAAGACTGTAAAATTATTGTTCTTTTTTTAACACTTGGGCCTCTACTGAAAATGGACACCTATCTAGTCGGACTTTTCCAATAATCCAATATCAGTAATAAATAAATAAATAAATTAATTAAAGTAATAGAGTAAGAGAAACAGAAAATAATTTGTGTGAGAAAAAGAGAATGAATAAAGACAGTGATGTATAGATAGAAGTACTTTTTTAGGAAAGGAGGCAAAAAAAGAGGGAATGTAAAATGGATGGACTGATAGATGTAAAATGGAATTGTTAAATGTGGACAAGAAGGTGTTAATGGAGATATAAGAAAGATTTATAGAATCAATGTATAATAAGTAAGATGTTGAAAAGGAAAGGTGAAAAGTAAGAACAATTTTGGATAAAACAAGATGAAAATTAGAAGACATAATCAAATTGAAATAATTGGAAGAGGTTATAAACGAAAGGAAGGAATAATCCACACTTTGGTTGGATGGGTTAAGTTGTGGATACTATAAGAGAATGAGTATAAGGGTCAGGGAGAAAGAAATGTTTTTGTAAATACTGAATGAAGGGATAGAAGATGAAAAAATATGTGCTGGAGTGCTAAAGTTTATATGGAAAAAGATGAAAAGAGAAATATTAATAGTTGGAGGACAGTAATGCCAGGGTACATTAATTATAAAGCATTTATAAAGATAATGCAAAAAGAATGAGGATTGTTTTGGAAGATGTAATAAGGGATGGGTTAAATGATGTACCAGGGAAATGAGTGAAAGAAATGTTAGTAATAAAAGAAGTATTCGATTATGTTTTAAGGGAGAATAAAGGTATAAGGCTGGATATGATGTAGCAAAGACATCAGTTAGTCAAGAAGCAATATGGGATATTTTAGAGGAATATTGAAGTGGAAAACAAATAATACAAGTATTAGATATTATGAGATGTTTTGCGGAAGGTTATGGTGAGTGGTTAGCCAGGAAAGAAAATAAAAGTTGAATATGTTGCGAAACTGGGGTGTCCAATGAGCATGTGTTTGCGTAAAACTTCATTGTCAGATGTTTTTCTTTTTTGTAACTTTGTAATAACTGTCTGGAGCTTTTTTCCTTGGGTCTCCACTGAAAATGGGCCACTAACTCAGTTGGACTAACCTAGTTAACAAATGATAAATAAATAAATGTGTTTGTGCTAATTATGAATACAGTAATACAAACATATTGGTGATATGAGAGAAGCAGGATGGGAAATGGGGAAAAAAGATGCAATTCCTGTGTGTCTTTAACATGCAGATGATAAAGTTATCATAACAGAAAATATAGTATGGGTGAGGGAGATTGTGACAAGGTAGTAAAGGTTTTCAATAAATCTGGATTAAGATTAAATAGGTCAAAAACATGAAGGGTTTGATGAAATAAAGAAAACAATTGTAATATATTGTACTAGAGATGAGATAAACAGAACATAGAATCAGGTTTAGTGGAATTAGGAAAAAATATTAGAACAATGGAAAGAAACCCTGGATGAGATAAAGAAGGTAGTTGGTGGAAAACATTTTATTTATCCTTTAGAAAGTAGATACGCTGAATATGTTTGTATTGGGAAACTGGAATATTTGGGGAGTGTATATATGTTTTCTGGGAAATGGAAAAATAATTGTTAGAACCTTTTTCAATTTTATTTGGGGATCAATGCTTAATCCTGGAGAAGGAAAAATAAAAAGGAAAATAAAAGAAGTAAAAATTATAAAAAAAATATATATCATGATAAGGTGAAGTAATTCAGAACTAAGATGCAAGAAGCTACAAAAGTTACAAAGGAATGGTATAACATGATTTTGGAAAATTATTTAATACAAGTGTATACAGTTCATTAGGGGAAGCCTCCCTACTCACCTTTCTCATGTGTGCTGATTCTAACCCTGCCCTAAGCCTAACCCCACACATTATGCTACTAAAAACCAACTCCTTAGCAGTACCACTACCAAGATGACACCTGAACTAAGTTTTATAGTTGGGGTGTATGATATTGGGTATTTTTAGCTAGACTGATCTTTTTCAATATTTTGTGATTCAAAATTCTGAGTGTACAGTGTGGTGTGGATTTGATGTAATGAAATGAGCTTTCAGTTAAATGCGACCTAATCTCTCTCTCTCTCTCCCTCGCACGCACACACACACACACACACACACACACACACACACACACACACACACACACACATACATATGTGTGTATGTGTATATGTGTGTGTGTGTGTGTGTGTATATATATATATATATATATATATATATATATATATAATGTGTGTGTGTATATGTATATATATATATGTATATATATATATATATATACACACACACATATATGTTTATACATTTATACACTTACAAAATTGTATATAATTACAATATATATATATATATATATATGTATATATATATATATATATATATATATATATAAATAAAATATATATATAAACTTTATTTGGATTTCCTTACTAGGAAGGGCAAGTTGGACCATGCAACAAAAACAACATATTTAATGAAAGAAAAACATGTAAAGAAATTAAATTAGGAAGATTGTAAGTGCAAATAGTATTTGAAGTATCAAATCTAAGCAGCCTGGTACACTGGAAAGTCATTAAAAATAATATAAAATGAAAAATACAACCTTTGCAGCCACCGAGTTGACGGTCAACACTCTTGTAAGTTAAAACTAAGAACATACAAAACACTTGTCTATCATAAAATAATGTTTTCTGGTCCCCTTCTTTCTGTACTTGGAAGGATGTTATTTAGCTGGCAACTTGCCAATCTTGTGATTCATTTTAGAAGGTAAAACTGAATAATCCTTTCAAAAAAGTATTTACCAATATGTTTACAGTATTAAGCATCAGGATGACAAAAATGCAATAGCAAAGCACTTGTTAATTTATAAACATTTTAAAGGATTAGTTTTTTTAAATTTTACAAAAAAAAATGTTATATCCTACAGGGACGGGACTGGAAAGCGTTACTGAAGTACAGTAAGTTGTGGCAGTTAGAGCAGGTGTCACAAATCCACCAGGTTTAAATGACAATACTTCCTTGATGTATGTATGTGTCAAAAAGAAGAGAAACAACGATATAGTTTTATGACTGATAAAATATTTTGTATGCTGTTTAATACACAGGGATTTGGAGTGTGATTGACTTTGGCTTGGTGGATGATTGGCTGAATTCAAATGGACTTGGCCTATGAGCAGAGTTTTTTGATGCAGATTCTGATGATGTTTAAATATTGAAAGACAAAAGCACTTAATCATTGTTTATTTTATGTATTAATAAATGTGTATATGTTTTAATTTACAATATTTGAAGTATAGTAATTGCAGTCTGTGATGACTAGAAGGTAATATATTAAATTGTTTTAACAGTTGCAGCAGTACACACAAAAGAAACACATCAGCTGAAGATAAATACTTCTACAATAAATAGGGTGGCAATGCAGAAACATAGGGGATAATGTAAAGTTTACATCTGCAGCTGCATCAATATTTTCAAAAGAAATATGAACTGAAAACAACTTCCACTTTAAGTAGGGTGGCAAAGCAGTCACTTAAGGAGAGGTTGGGTGAAGCAGTAGCAGCATAAGCATATGCTGGGATGAGATGAAAAGGTACATCAACTGTAACGAGAAATCCAATATAAATATATGTATGTCTATATGCACATATATAGGTTTACCTTCATTTTATCGAACATGGTTTGTGCAAGCGGGGATTTCCACGAATTGAGTGAGCGAATCAAGGAAAGCCTCCGAGTACAAATGCTGAAAATGGTTTAGCTGAAATCCATTTTCGACATTTGTCCATGTGTTTGAATGGCTAAATGCATTTGATTTGCAGCCATTCAAACATATGTTAGTCGCCGTTGTGAGTTTTGTGCGGGTGGCCTTTCGATGGAAGCACATCGCACAAACCATGTTCGGCAAAATGAAGGTAAACCTTTGCACATAAACCAAATCCATCCCATTGCCTGACCCTTACTCTAACCCTGGTGCGTGCGTACACACACACGCACCCCCTTACATAACTCCTATTATAACCATAACACACTCGCACACAAACTTCCTGCTCCACCAAAAAGCCACTTATCTTTGTCAACCAACCCAGACATTGCTCAATCAGTTGTTCACACAAATTGCTATTACCACAAATTGTACTAAAGTTCACTTCATTAACCAAATGAGCATATGGCTGAGTAATCTACACCTATATATATATATATATATATATATATATATATATATATATATATATATATATATATGCGGTTTACCTTCATTTCACCAAACATGGTTTGTGTGATGGCCTTCCATCGAAAGGACACATGCACAAAACTCACAACGGCGACTAACATATGTTAGAATGGCTGCAATGGGAATGCATTTAGCCATTTACACACATGGACAAATGTCGAAAATGGTTTTCAGCTAAACCATTTTTGGCATTTGTACTCGGGAGGCTTACTGTGATTTGGTCACTCGATTCGCAGAAATTCCTGCTCACACAAACCATGTTCGATAAAATTAAGGTAAACCTGTGCAAATGCATGCAGATTAGGGTTAGAGTAAGGGTTAGGTAAGAAAGTGGATTTAGTGTTATCTGTTGTGTGTGTGTGCGCGTGTGTGTGCGTGTGTGCATGCGTGCACGCGTGTGTGCGCGCATGCGGTGAGTATCCTAGCTGTCTTGTGTAGTGACAGTGTTACAGAAGGGTTTTTTTTTTTTTTTTTTTTTTAAGCTAAGGCACACAGTTAGGGATAAGGATGAAGCAAGTCAGGGTTAGTATGCATTACTAAGGTTGAGTAGGGGTGAAGTGTGCTACCATTGAAAAGAAAGATAGGACTGTTACATTTTCTTTTGGCAGCATATAAAACCATAATCAAAATTTGTTTTATTTCATCTAGCTTTGCAATATTAAGGAAGGCAACACCAGGATAAACTAATTTCTTTATTTTAAAAACATTTTCTGTGTTGCCACCATCATTGAAAATGTTGTTCATCACTGGTTCATAGCTCATTCCAGAAAAGTGACATCTTCAAAGATATCTCCTCTCTTGACAAAACTCATTTGATGGTATACCACCAATAGAAATGATGTACATTTTCTGTGAAAGATCTAAACACGTGTTTTTTTTGTTTATCGTTCTCAAAAGGTAACGGTTTGTTTTCACCATTTTTTTTTTCAGTTTTAGGGCTGTGCGCCCCAGCTGAGTGGCAACCTTGAACTCTGTCCCTGCCAGTTAGCCAATTTATGTTCCTTATCTCCAGGGTGAGGTTTGACCAGGAGGAATCTTCAGTTTTGGAGAACCATCAGAAGTGGTTCACATTTTTTTCAATTTTCCCCCTGGTGCTATGTGTTCATGTTAGGCAATGGGGAGCAGCATGCGACAGACCATCCACTAAGGATATCTCTTCACTTCCGCAAGAGGCATTCCTTCCAACTAGCCTTACCCATCCTTCAGACCATGAGTGGTGGTGTCTGCAATATTCAACAAAGAGGTTTTACCGCTCAGTCTGGCCCCAAATTCACACAACCCTGTAATCCAATGAACCCCCATCCCACCTCTCTGAGAGACGTGGAGGTTTTATGTCATTGCTTCTTGCTGCTTGTTTCAGGTGCAGACAGTGATTTGATTTAATGTATCTGTGAAGTTATTTTTACTTCCGATACGAAGCTGCCCAGAAATGTCTGGATTTGTCTGCTCAAACTATTGCATGTTGCCCCATTATCTGCTACCATATGGAAGCCTTAAATGTTAATAATTTCTATAGTGCCTCTTTACAGTGAATGGAAGAGCAACAAAAATCATAGCAGAAAATTCCATCATTTGAGATTTGTAAAGGTGGGAAGTTACTATGTGTAAATGTTCAACTCAGGATGTTATTAAGGCTAGCCTTGCCCTATTTTTTTTTATCCGCATTTGCTGGTTTTGATGGGAACTTTCGTGGTGTAACTCCAACGTTGCGATGAACTGCATAATAGAGATTGCAGTTAGACATGAGTATAGTCTATTTGCTGCGAAGAAATTTACCCAAATACTGTTCTGGATAAAAATAAAAAAACTACTACACAAAATTCGTAATGCAAGCAAATTCTCCCACACACACATGCACTCTACAAGTGGCTGTGTCTTTGCAGTCTGTCCTTTCTTCAGTTAAGCGACCCCAGCACACTTGATAAAATAAGAAACCCCCCCCCCCCAGTTTTATAGCACCTGGACTCATGTTGATTTAAGGCACTGCAAAGCTGTATGCTGTTGCACACAACACATGGCACCTTTTTCACTGAAGATTAGAATTATTCTTTCTGGTATCATGTGCCTGCTTTATTACCCCTTCCTCCCTCATCAAGTACATCCCAGTGTATAGTGTCCGGTAGCACCTGTGAGGTAATGCCTGCAGGATTTTCTTAGTTTGATAATTCATTTTTTTTCAGTGCCAATTCACCATTCTGGTGTAATGTTTTCTAGTGATGGACAGACTGGGAAGTTGTGGCATTTCAGCTCGGCAGCTTTCATTTTGTACTAGAATGTGCTAGCATGTAAATTATCTTATTTATTTGTGAATGGTTTAATGTGGTGTAGTTATTTCAGTTTTATTTTTTTATTTGTATTTGTTTTCCAGAGTAGAGTACTGATCTCCATGCACCTTTTTCAGGCTCAATCCAGGAGTGTTGTTGGGTTAAGTGACTTGTTCAGAATCACACGGTTAGGCAGGGGAAGATTAGGGAATCAAACCTTTGCACCACTGGACCACAGGAAACTGCTTGTTAACAGTTTCTTAATCCTTTATGACAACTGCCAGACAGATTATCCGTCATTTTCAAATAGCATTCTATTCCATAGCCCAAAGTCTCAAAATCTTAACAATTTGACAAAATAAACATTTGTACCTGTTTATAAACCAGCTTACTTTTTGCAATGCTACGTACTGTGTCTTGTGACTTTTTGTACCTAGGAGTGTCAAGCAGTTCACTAGTATGTCGATCTGCAGGTTCTGTGGTTACCAGTGCCCTTTTCCAGGCTCATTGCATTTCATTTATCTGTAGACGGAGTGAAGTAAGATGAGTATTAAATGGCCTTTCTTGGTACTGAACCTTGGTTATTTGCATTAATGGTGAGGACATTTCGTCTTCACTTTGCCCATAGCTGCTTTTTTATATAATGCATTGTGAGCCTCAGTAGCACTTCAGTGAAATATTTGTCAGGTTTAGAAATCATTACATTTTTTATGAATTTATTTTAACTGCATTTTAACAGTGCTGTGTTGTAGGAATAATACTGCAGCACCGAAGCTGCAATCAGAACCAATGGGATTTTTTATATTTAGCCATGTTCTTTACAGGAGGCATTTTTTTCTGGTCAGGCATGGTCTTCCTACAGCTTTCATTTGTGGTTTCCTGAATAAGTGCATTCACATTTGAACAGTGCTGTTCTGAATGAGGAAGGGTGCATACACATACTTTCCATCATAACACGTTCACGTAGGAGCAGGAAATAAATACAGTCTATGTCTGGACTGCTAGGCACATTTAGGGAAGTCATGTATTTGTTTTGCCATATAATTTTGTATCATTTTATTTTTAGGACTGACCTGAATTAGGAAAGCATGATGTAAGCTGGGGAAACACATCACTGGGAATATTTAAGTTGTCTTTGCTGATGATATTGTTGTCTGTTAAATGGAGTTGTCTAAAACTGTACTTGGGTGGGGGGGGGGGTACTTTTATACAGACTTTTATGCTTTATATGTAGGTGTTATGTCTGAGAAGAGTGAACTGCTTAATGCAAGACTGGCATTGGTACCTAATTAGGCATTCTTCCTCTTTAGCTCCTCTGTTAATAAACAGTACTGCACAGAACCATGCCAATTTCTTGGTTGAAGTATGCAGGATGATCATAATAATAATAATCCTGTTTGTTAACGGTAGACCCAGTAGACACAAAATCTCTTTTCTGGGGAGACCTGGGAGCAGTGTCTGGTTAAATTACTTGCTCAAGATCACACAGGAGGTAAATGAGGGGTCTATATCATATATTCGAAATTCCAAAATATCGAACACCATAAGTTTGAACTTGGAATTTTGAATATTGATAACATTGTGCGCTCACAATAGCGAATTTTTTTCCCAGAGAAATAATTTGCTGTTCCAAGAAACATACACACACAACACAAGCTCTCCAAAATAAATAAACCACACACATACAGTTAACAAAACCCAATCCTACACTAAACCATACATACTTACCAACTATCCACTTACCTTAACCCGCACCCTAACCCTAAGGTCCGTAACTATCGCACACATACCCTATGAAACTATACACAAACAAACTAATTAATACACACACATACAGTTAACAAAACCCAACCCTACACTACACCAGACATACATTACTAACTATCCACTTACCTTAACCTGCACTCTAACCCTAAGGTCCGTAACTCTCGCAAAACGGTTGAGGAAATAGCGAAGCAATGGAACGGCCCACCAAAATCTTGCCCTAGATAAGATTTCGATGTTCCAGGGCTTCGCTATTTTCCCCCTTCGATGTAGTGGGTTCGATATTATAACTTTTGAAGTTTTACATCTTCGAAGTTATAATATAGACCCTAAATGAGGACCAAAAAAGGAATCAAACCCTGTACCACAGGATTTAAAGCTCATAACATTAACCTGTGTGCAAACTGCCAGGTAACGTCTGGATTCAGATGCTGAGACCCCCTCCTCCCTTCCCCAGAAGAGAATCGAGAAGATTAAACCTGGTCATTCCTCTCTTCCTCCACACCAGCTCCAACAGGCACCCAAGATGCTAATCAAACATAGGTCACCTGGGTCATTGTCAGAGCTTTATCCTTCTATGCCTGCAGAACCTTGCAAATAAAATAAATGTTGTTCAAACCAACACACTATCTAAATCACTGTGTTGCATCTATTCACTAGCAGTAACCCTCACTTCAAC
This sequence comes from Protopterus annectens, assembly GCF_019279795.1. Taxonomy (NCBI): domain Eukaryota; kingdom Metazoa; phylum Chordata; order Ceratodontiformes; family Protopteridae; genus Protopterus; species Protopterus annectens. The sequence continues at coordinate 1,631,195,977 of NC_056731.1, read as the reverse complement.
TTGGACAAGACCAAGTATCATTAGTGGTTTACTAAACTCTTCCGTAGTAGTTGAGTTAGGTCAGTTCAGCAAAGCTTCATGGTTGTATCTTTGAAGACAAGCTAATTTTTGATTTGTATGTGAACAGTGTTATCAGTACAACCAAGAACTCCGCTAATTGTATATGACACAGGTATAGCTTACAGATGGGGTCAGATTTTCTGCTACAGCTTTGTAGCTGCTACCATCCATGTTTTACTCTGAACACCTTCTTAAAGGGTTGCTGCCATTCTTTCAGCATAAATTAGAGCATTACAGTCTAGTTCACTGCAAGTCATCTTTGCAAAACCCACCAGTGTTCCTGTTTGTGTGCCCACACTGATTATTTATTTATCTGTTTTCATTTGTTTGTTTATTATTTTAATTTGTTTACTGGGATAAGGCCCTGATCTCTGTGGACCCTTTCAGATCAGCCTGGGCTGTAAAACAAGACAATGAGTTCAGTAATAAAATATGCAAGTTAAAATCAAACAGATAATCTGAATTGAATACATACATATAGGAAAAAATAACACAAATGAGTACACAAACTGCTAAACTATTTAACTGTAGGTTTTTGACTAACAAGTTGATTATCATTTGTCTTTAATTCAGTTGTGTTCTGCTTACAAGGTTCTCTGTACTCTCTAAACCAGTAGTGCACAACGTCCGGCCCCAGAGCCAAATCCGGCCCTCGATGCAACACCATCCAGCCCCCAGTGAGTTAACAAAATTTTTTTTAAAAAAGTGAAAAAAATGCTATGCCTTACACCAGTCATGCAAACTTTCCAGCACGTGCTTACTTAATTGACTGCAGCTGCACACACCTCTAATTTTATCTGTGTAAGTAACTATTCTTTGTTGTTTATAACTTGCAGTCTGTAAACAGTAGTACCTTACTGCAAGAGTTTGTAATAAGTCATGGCTGCAAGCCAGAATAAAGTTAAATGCAAAGTTGATGTAGAAAACGGGCAATTTCATGACTGCTGTCTTAAGTAAAATTGCCAGTGTACCTATTGTTAACTCATAATGACTTATGTTTTGAGGTGGCCCACAGGTTCATTAAGAATTCATGTAGTGGCCCTCCCCACAAAAAGATTGTGCACCACTGCTCTAAACTGTCCTTTTCTCTCTGAAACTATCAAATACAAGGAAATTGTAAGAGAACTTAAGCCATCTGTCAGTACACTGGTCTTTTTTCCTAAATCCAGGAACATGTTTGGTGGTCCCAGGTATTCTGCTGCTATAGGAAAACTCAGGTGCAAACTCCCCTACAACCTGAGATGCATCTCATGGAAGCAGACATTCAGTGTAAGTTTAAAGAATCACTTGCAAAGTAACTAGAATTGAAATTGTGGCATAATTTAATATTTTCTGGTTTAGGTAGATGACTACTAGTCCACCAATTCTAACACCCATAACCCCCTGTATTTTGTGTTAAAAACTGTGTCGTGTTTATTAAGCAGCTCTTCCTACTATTAGTATTTTGTTACATTAGTAGGCATACTGTCTAAATAGTCCATAGATGGTATTTAACATGGTTTTGTTGTCTAATTGATACTAATACCCACTTTTCTCTTGCATTTTAATTGTTGCTACTCTGTCTGAAAAAAAAAAGTGTTGTAACATTTGTTACACATGATTTTCTTATTTACAGTCCTGCACCTTTTCTTTTATGTTGCATTGTATATGTGCACTTTTATGTTCTGTCTTATAACATCTTGCTTCTTTTCTTGCTGGGATCCAACCGAAAGTGGGACTTCTCAGCTTTAAATTCCCCTGGTAACAAAATAACACCTTCCAGTCTTCCTGGTGTGGAATGAGGAGCATGGTTGGGGCTTCAAATCCCATTCTGCTAGAAATTGATGCAGCAGGATGGGAACACGTGACCACCAAAACCCTGCACATTCATTTCCTAATGAGGGGGGAGCTTATTGCAGTGTGTCCATTATCCAGGCAGCCAGAAGGAGATTTTTTTATACCTTGATGTTTCCTCTTGTGTACATATTTTTAGATACTGTGGAGTAATGCGTACAAAGGACCTTAGAGAGGTTGGGCATCTTCAGCTAGGAGTGATGTTACCCCTCCAGAGGGGCTGCTCCGAGCAAGTACACCGATGTGATCTTCAATCTCTGGCAGGGATTCTAGCACGGAGTGGGTACCTTGAGTATGGACACATACCCATGTCAAGAAAGGCAAGCAGGAATTCCTTGTCACACTTGTCTCTCACCAGCTCCTTCAGTGCCAGGATTGCTAACTGGATCTGTAACTTCTAGGGTGTAGTTAATCCTTTACAGCATTGATCTGGCTCTTGAAATGAGGTAAGTAAAATAAAATGGTGGAGGATGAGATCCTGATGGAATTTGACAAGTTTATCTGTCAACTGCCTGTAATTGATTACTACTGCTCTGTTGTCAAAAGATAGTTAATAAAAGTTGACTGGGTAAATAGGGCTTTGAACTCTATGATTAAAAACTGAAAATTAAACCTGTATATGTACTTATTTTTAGGGAACACCGAGATGCTTATGAATGATGGTGTCCATTTAAATAAATCCACTGTGAGTCCTTGATCCTACCGAGCCTGTATCAGTTACCTGTCAGATATTGCTAATAACTGACCTCCTGAGTACATATACTCTTGAGAAACACATACTGATGCTTGTAGGGTTAAAAGCAAACAGACAGCAGGAAAAAAATAGTGCAGAGGTGTTTTTGATGAGGGGAGTAAGCCCTCCTACATCCACCCATTTCATGGGATTTTCTTCCCACAGCCTCTTACTTTGTTATTCTCACTGTTACTTTGCTATAACGTGGAAGAATAGTAAGAAACAATAAAAAAAAGTTTTTGTGTGTGTGTGTGTGTGTGTGTGTGTGTGTGTGTGTGTGTGTGTGTGTGTGTGTGTGTGTGTGTGTGTGTGTGTGTGTGGTGTGTGTGTGTGTGTGCATGTAGATGACACAGACAGAAGTTCAAGCATAATACACTACAGGCAACAGCACATGGACAACCACTGTCTTCTTGGCCAGTTATGTTTGAGCAGCTACGATTATTAACGGACATCTGACTGTAAACCCACTTAAGCTGGCAGATAACAGAACCCTGGCAAGTATTTTTTCCAAGAGCTCTTTATCAGCCTAACATCTAGTTTTGATCATGTCTGCACCAGTGCTAAGAGTTTGACTGTCTGAATAGTTGAGTAGGAAGAGAGGATGAAGAAAAGTAAAATTGTCTATGCCATTCTTATCGAGACATGGCTTACTGATAGTGATATGGGCTGTGATATGGGAAGGTATTTTAGTTTTACAAATTACAGAAATTATGCTTTTCATGGGGGTAGTTGGATCACTATACTAACATCAGTTATCAGAGCTTAACAAGTACCACTGTGTTTTGGTGATAAGTTCATACTGGTGATTGTATAACAGGCTGCTGTCCTGGCTATAAAATACAGAAGACACATTGCTACTGTCCTTGTATATATGTGCACTAGGACTACCAGCAAACATTTGGTGCATCTTTTGGAAAAGTTTAAGCATTGTGTTGTATGCGAGAAGGTTCTGAAATGCTGTGAATAGTAGTATCAATAAATATTGCTGAGATTTTTATTACTGAGAAAGTAACTTTAATCAGATGGTTGAGCGCAGTATTTGAGCAAGCCACTGTTAGATCCATTTTATTAAAAAAAAAAAGTAGATATTGGGATTTTCTGATTAAGCAAAACACACTTTTCTTCTAGGTCATACTATTTCCTCTATTGCTTTACCCCTTAACCTCTCAGTATAAGAAATCCAGACAAAGTCTAAAATAATGTGTGGACAAAGGCTCCAAAACAGGGACAGATTTTAAATATTTCTCTTATAAACATAGAAGGTTGCCAAAATAAAATGATTGTGATTGTGCTAGCATGTTTGTTCTGAAGCATACGGAATCTGGAACTCACATGTATATAATTATTTAGTGACTTCAATCCTCAGTGATTTGTCAGAAAACCTCAAATTTTTTGAGGAACAGAATAAAAATATGAGGCAAAAATCTGGACATTCTTCAAAAATCTGGGCAGTTGAGAGGTATGCTTCAGGAAGTATAGTGTACAGGGAAAGGAATGATGGAGTAGGCTGTGGAGATTGCAAAACTGTCAAAAGTGAACTGGAAGTTACGATGGTGGAACTGAAGTGTTGGGATTAGTGGCAGGCCTTCACTGACAAAATTGCTGTAGAATCTTTTTTCACTTGTAATCTGTTTAATAGCAAAATGGTGCTCGTTGTTGTAAAAGAGACTTAACATGTAGGCATTTCATTGTTTCGAACATTCTTAAAATGCTGAAGAGTAAGATAAACTATTAGAACGTTATGTATAAGCAAATAAAAATGTTTTAAATGGGGGGGGCTGTCATACTGTATAACTTACTATGTTATCTAATTAATATACAGAATAAGGACTATAAAAAGAGAAAAGCTGATGAATCATTTTTTAAGATATCAATAAAAGGCTAGGGTATGACAATGAAATTATGTTGGAAAAAAGATGACACACTGATGCAGGATCTCTGTCCAGGGTTTGCACTATTTGCTGAGCACTTTGTAACACCTGTAGGAGATGATGTCAAGCAATCTGGTTTATAGGTTCGTAGATGTATACTAGCCTAATGACCACAAGGGCCTTTTTAAGCCTAGCTGTACAACCCAAATTTCTGACAAGTTCTAGTACTTCTGATAAGTGTAAGTAGGGGCTTGGGAGGTGAACATTTACAAGCAGGGGCCCAGGAGATAAACCATTTACAGGCTAGACATAGGTTTTAGGGAAGTTGAGATGTAGAAAGAGTTTCAAGAGCATCTTTTGTAAACGACAAAGTATTTGACTGTATAGGCATATTGAAACTGGATGAGGTCTTTAGGTGATGGTTTTTCTACCCTGAAATTGAAAAGACTAGAAGATCAGATGCACAAAATCCTTTTCATTTTGTTGTGCACATCACTGGATACTTAATACTGAGGCCTGGAACAAGACTTTGGTTCATAGGTTCATACTAGGCTATCTGCCCTGGGGCAATTATAAGCCTAGCCCGATTCTGTATGGCTTACGCCACCCCTTGATTTGAGTATACTGTGCCCTTTTTAAGGTTTAGTTTACTGTGCCTCTGTCTACTAGTGACACGGGAGTAACCCTGGGACAAACCTACGATCCCCCATCCACCTATCAAGATTCTTCTTGAAGAGATTCAGTGAGGTGCTCTGCCTCACATGAGCTGGAATTCTATTCTAGAGCGAAGGGAGCCTCTGGGTTATGAACCTGTCCCTCCAGCAAGTTCTATTTATTTCTGTGCTGAGGTTCAAGTCCCTTGAGCGTGTGGCTCTAAGGGATTTAGATTTACTGAGGTGGAGCATGTCCATTAATTCTGGATTTGACATAGCTTTGTATGTCAGGCATAGATCGCCTCGAAGTAGGCGGTATGCAGCTGAGTAGAGCTGGAGTTTTTTTAACCGAGCAGCATATGGCATCTGTTTGAGACCCTTGATCCTCTTGGTGAGATACTTTTGGGGTCTTTCTAATTGCTGCAGGTGTCGGGTAAGGTACATCCCAAAAGGGCATTGTATTCTATGATGGGCCTGATGAGGGATGAATAAAGGGGCACTATTACCTCTCTTGATCTAGATGTGAAACCCTTCGTGATGAGGTGGGCTATGTTGAAGGTCTTTCTAACCACTTTGGCAATGTGGTTTTCAAAGGAGAGATTGCTATCAACTTGGGTCCCCAGGTCCCTAATAACTTTCTCTGTACTTAATGGGTTTCCGCCTATGTGGTAATTTGTGGGCACATTGTTTTTGCCAAAGGGTATGACTATACATTTTTTGGCATTTAGCTTTAAACCATGGCGCTGGCACCAGTTATCTGTCTCTGTGAGACCTTTTTGAAGGATGTTTGTGTCAGCTGGAGAGTTGATTATGGCGCCCAGTTTGCAGTCGTCTGTGAACTTGGTGAGTCATAGTCCTCCCACGTTTGCCTGTACCTCAGAAAAGTATATTCCGAACAAGAGTGGTCCCAAGACAGAATCCTGTGGGACGCCACTTTTGACCGGTTTTGAGTCTGACATGGCTCCAGCAACTCTCACTCTGTGGGTTCTGTCTTTGAGCCAGTTTGCGTCCCATCTTGTGACATAGGGGTTTATATTTAAGCTGGATAGCTTATCTATGATGCCCGAGTGGGGTATTGTCAAATGCCTTTGCAAGGTCCAGATAGGCTGTGTGGACTACCTTTCCTTCATCTATGGCTTTGGTGACTGTTTCGAAGAAGTCACCCAGGTTCAAAAGACAGGATCTGCCCTTGACAAAGCCGAACTGGGTAGGATCTAGTGTCTGTAGGTCCCCAATGTCTTTGTTTATGAGCTCCATGATGATCCTCTCCATAGCCTTGCAGACTAAGCTAGTCAGGCTTATGGGGCGATAGTTTCCAGGTTGTTCTTGTGTATAAGGGAAAATGTAATGAAGCTATTTTAGGAAATTATAGATTTATTATGTGCTGAATATAACTGGCAGAATGGTGGAAGGCTCCTTCTAATATTGATATTTTTTGTGATTTCCTAGAAAATGTTTTTAATAAGTGCACCTGAACAGTGATGGACTTGTTGAATTTCTGTGATGAATTTCTGGGAAAATAATTTACTGATTCTGTATGCTGTCTTGCTGTTACTGGTTTTATTCCTTGGTATATCCAAGGTTTTTGACATGGTGTAACATGCCAAGTTACTATGCAAACCAAAGGATTTTGGGTAGTGATAATTTTCTACCACATGGGATTGTGGGATGGTTGTGTATTAAGAGATGGTAAGTTGAGATGAGCAGACAGAAAGGAGACTTTAGAAGACTTCTCTGCAGAGTCTCCAAAGGGTGTGTGGGTGGGTCTTCTCTTTTAATTAGTAAATTAATGGCTTAATAGTCTGAAGAACATTTTGGTTAGTGATCTCTTGATTATATTTTCCATTGTCAAAGGGTGGTGCATAATGGAAAGACATGGCTGAATGAAGATGAAATATTTTTCAACATATCTGAATCAGTTTTAATGAATATGGGAAAAGGAAATGATATGATACAATAAGTATTTGCAGATGTGTGGTCATTTAATTCTTGAGGTTAGAGTTTGCAAGGATTTTAGATATGTATGCTGATGAGAAACTTAAGTTTCATATGGCACATACAAAATTGGCAGCAAACATAAAAACACTGGAGTTTTGATGAGCTTGTATAAAAGAAGACAACTAGTTATAATTGTGACGACCGTGCCCTGGCCCAGCAATCAAGGAGCCTCCGTCCTCACCATTAACACCAGGGAGGTTGTCTCCAAGAAAAGGAAAGAATAACAAATACTCACAGTAAAGTACAATTTCCCTTAAGTGCACACAAAGATCACAGTCAGTCTGGGGCTGGTTGCTCCCTTGCTCTCCAGGTCCCCAATAAGACTTCCCACTGGCACAGCTGTAGGATCCAGATCTCAGCCTAGCTATCAAACTAACCTCCAGTACCCTTTCTGTCCAACCAGTGCTTCGTATCCCTGCCCAGGTAGCTGACACACACCCACACTTTGAGATAAGTATTTATACAACTTCACAGACACTCCTGGGAAAGGCTGAGTTAGATGCTCCAGCTGTGCCCCTTTACCCAGACTATATTGTTGTAATTCCTGCCACCACCAGCTAATATTATTATTATCAGCTACCCAAAAGCCCTTAAAAGGGTGTCCAGTTTATTACTGAGCAACATTATTATCCAATTGGTAATGTGACTATTCAGTCTAAGGCTTATTAGATTGGCCTATTACGATAACCTCTATAAATATGCAATGTACTCTAGAGCCTACTATCTATACACAAACCAGCCACAGGTAAAGGTTTTTAAAATATTTAATAATAAATAATTAAAACACAAGACAATACTACTACACCACAGAGATATCTAAGAGTTCAGAGATCACACAGAAACTTAAAACAATACAGCAGGACAGGTCCGATGTCAAAGAAAAACAATTATTGTAACTTTCTAATCTTTAGCTATTCTTAAGAGAAAACACAGTGCTATAATCCTACTTACAGACATATAGAGCATAAGCAGTGCTGGGGTTGATGGTCAAAGACAAAATGCTCACAGTCTCTCACTGAACAATAGTTTTTAAAACACTAACAAACAGCTCTGCTAAGGCCCTCCCAAATTACATCAGTCTGACACTTAGTCTGGAGTTCCCAGGCCACAAACTGCATTATTTAGCAAGCTAACACCTGCTCAGGAAACTACAACAATAAAAGACATTTCACATGTATACTCTAACAATTATTCCTTAAGTTAAGATAATAGAAAGAATGTGTTCAGTCAGTTGCTTCGGCACCATTTTTTAGATAATTGTAACTTCAAAGAAATGCTTGGCTTGATTTTCCTTACAGCAGATGGCAATGTAGCAACAATCTTGAAGTTCACATTTTACAGTATTTTCTTTCATTTAAGAACCCGAGCCTGTATTTTACATTTATTTATACAAATGATAGAATTATGTATCAAATTCTATTTGACTAGGCTGGCAGCCTTTGCCCATCTTTCCCCAATCTTCACATCTCTTCCCCCCTGGAGAACTCAAGCTAGTTTTTCAAGTAATCCTTGAGAAACTCCGCTTGAGAGGGTTAGGCTGGTCTTAGCGTACCTCACCCCATTCCCTGTCTTGAGAGACAGTCTGCATTGGCATTGCTAATCCCACTGTGGTGCTGCATTGACATATATGCTTGCAACCCCAGGCTCCATCTTAGCAATTTGGCATTTTGTAGACTGGCTCTGTTTAACCATATTAGAGTGTTGTGATCTGTATTTACAGTGAATTTTCTTCCATACAGATAAGGCTGAAGTTTCTGCAATGCCCACACTATGGCTAGACATTCCTTTCCTACAGCTGCATAGCATTCCTCCCTGGGTTGGAGCCTACAACTGAGATAAACCACCGGGTGCTCTTCCTCCCTGAAGAAATGTGGCTATGTACAGCCCCCACCTCATGGTTCAAAGCATCCACCTGCACAACAAAGTATTTGCTGTAATCTGGACTGGCTAACACAGAGGGTCCTCCCAAAGCTGCTTTAAGCTTCTGAAATGCCTGCTCACATGCTGGGGTCCCCACTACTTTATCTGGCCTGTTCTTCCTTGTCAGGTCTGTGAGGGGAGCAGCTATGGTACTATAATTGGGGACGAACTTTATATTGTACCCTACTGTACCTAAGAATGCCCTCACCTGCTTTTTGGTAACAGGTGCAGGCCATGCCTGAATAGTTTCCACTTTGGCAAGTTCTGGCCTTATCTTACCACTCCCCACTCTGTCCTAGGTAGGAGACCTCTGCCATACCCACCTGACATTTGCTCGGCTTAATGGTCAACCCTGCCCTCTGTAGTCTGCCCAGCGCTTCCCTGACATGCTGAAGGTGCTCTTGCCAGGAATGGCTATAGATGGTAATATTATCTAGGTAAGCAAGGGCAAACCCTCCTACTCCTGATAGGATATTATCCACCAGCCTCTGAAAAGTTGCTGGGGCATTCTTCATCCCAAAGGGCATCTTTGTGAACTCGTACAAGCCAAAAGGAGTCACAAAGGCTGACTTCTCTCTAGCACTGGGAGCCAAGGGCACCTGCCAGTAACCCTTGGTAAGATCAGTGGTTGTAAGATACTTAGCCCCACCCAGCTGCTCTAGGGTCTCATCTGTCCTAGGCATAGGATAAGCATCCGACTCTGTGTGACTATTTAATTTCTTGTAATCCATACAGTACCTGGTGCTGCCATCCTTCTTTGGCACCAACACCACTGGCGTGGCCCAGGGACTGTTGGACTCTTGAATCACTCCTAGTTCCAACATCTCCTGTACCTCTTCCCTCAGAGTCTGTTTGACTCTCTCAGGCACCCTATAAGGGGCCTGCCTAATAGGCCTTTGGGATTGTGTATCCACCTGGTGCTGCACCAGGTGGGTGTTCCCTGGTTTCCCAGTGAACATATCCCCAAATTCCTGCAACACTGCTCGGATTTCTCGAACCTGGGTAGGAGATAGCTGCTGGGACATTGCTACCCCTTCCTCCGAGTTGTCAGCCTGAGCCTCACTGAGGATCAGTCCTCAGATCTCCCTCAGACTCCTCCTGCAATCCACTGCAAATAATCAGCACAAGGGCCTCCCTGTCATGGTAAGGTTTCATCATGTTAACATGGTACACTTTGTGCTCCTGCCATCTGCCTAGAACTTCCACCATGTAGTTAACTTCACTTACCTTTCTTACCACCTTGTAGTGTCCCTCCCAAGCTGCTTGGTGCTTGTTGTGTCTGACAGGAATGAGAACCATTACATACTGCCCCACAGCATAGAGCATTCCTGTCATACCACACCTTTTTCTGTTGTTGGGCTTCTGCCAGGTTCTCCTGGACCACGCCCATGAGTTTCCTGAGCCTTGTCCTGAGGGTTAGGACGTATGCCACAACAGACTGCTTGTGAGACTCACACTCACCTTCCCACTCATCTTGAATTAAATCTAGAGGTCCCCTCACCCTATGCCCATACATCAACTCAAAGGGTGAAAAAAACCTGTGGATTCCTGGGGAACCTCTCTGTAAGCAAACAACAGATGGGGCAAATATTTGTACCACTCCCTCTTAAACTGATCTGGAAATGCCTGTAGCATGGACTTGATTGTAGAGTTTAACCTCTCAACAAGACCATTAGTCTGTGGATGGTAGGGGGTGGTCTTCATGTACTTCACCCCACAGGACTTCCACAGATAAGCCAGCAGGTCTGACATGAAATTGGCACCTCGGTCAGTCAGTATTTCTTTTGGGAAACCCACCATGCTGAAAATCTCTAAGAAAGCATTTGTCACCTTCTCTGCCTCAATGGAGGACAAAGCCACTACCTCAGCGTATCATGTAGCATAATCCACTACCACTAAGATGTACGTTTTCCCTGTAAACTTGCGGTACTCAGAGGACCCACAATATCCATTGCTACCCTCTGAAATGGCTCCTCAATCACATGCAAAAGTATCAAAGGAGCTCTTACCTTGTCTCCTGCCTTGCCTAGCTTTTGGCACTGCTCACAGGTCCTGCAGTACCTTGTTACATCTCTGGAAATTCCAAGCCAATAGAAGTTTTGCATAATACACTTCTTTGTACGTTTTATGCCTATATGACCTGCAAAAGGAATATCATGAGCTATGGCTGTAAATGCCAGACGGTAAGCTCTAGGCACTACCAACTGCTGTACTCTCATACCTTCTAGCCCTCCCTCAGGGGTCCACTCTCTCTATAGTAACCCTTTGTCCCAGTATACAGATTCCCCCTTCCCTTGAGAATCAGGTGCCTCTCTAGCTACCTGCCTCAGGCCTTGTAGTGTAGGGTCTGAGAGCTGTCTAAACTCCCTCCTTGTAACCCTTCCCAGCTCCTCTTCCACTGGAAATCTGGCATTCTCTGACAATGGTGCCTCACTGTCAGCCTGGGTACTACTACTCACGTCTACCTTTGCAATTACCCTATCCAAGGGAACATCATTACCCACAAGCAGCTGTGGCTCACATTCAGTTTCACTGCTACAGAGTATCTCACTCCCTGATGTAACCACCTCAGCAGTCCTGGCTGCAAGTATGCAGTCTCTCTGGGTCTCCCGTAGGCTACCAGACCCGCATGCTTGCCTCCTAGCCTCACTGCATGTAACTGCATGAGTACATAGTACTGCCTCCTCCAAATCCTTCCCTCTCAGGACATCTGCAAGATGGTAGTTCCATACCCCTGTTGTCTCAAGATAACCTACTGTTGGCATTTTGTCTTTCCCACTTACTGGCTCCCTCACCTTTGGTTCCCCACCTTGCCTCCATGGGCATCTGTATGCCACATGGCCCCACTGGTTGCATTTAAAACATTTCACCTAGGTCCTGGACCTGTACCTGGATTAGTAGCTTCCCCTACTACTGGTGGATTCTGTTGGGGCAGTCTGTGCTGCCCACCATGGGTTTCTTTAGACCCATGAGCAGTACTGGGGGTCCCCTTCCTGTGTAGGGCTGCCCTGCTGGCCAGGTATAGGTTTCCCTTCTTCCCCAACTCATCTGAAGTAGCAAATCGTCTATCAGCTAACCAGATCCTCATATCCGTAGGCAAAACTTGTTCCCTCACCAAAAGGTCTGCCAGCCCCTCAAAAGTGGTGACCTGACATCCACTCACCCAGCTATGAAAATAAGTGCTCAGTAGAACAACATATTCACATACATTTTCATCTGCCTTGCATCTATGCTTGCAAAACTTTTTCCTATACACTTCAGGTGTTAGCTTAAAACATTGTAACAGACATTTCTTTACAGCAGCATAATCAAAACAGAGTCAGGCATTTGTGATATACAAGTTACAGCTTTCCCATGGAGTAAGGGGGTCAGGAACTGTACGCAGAGCCTTTGGTCAACACTATACGGTTTGCATATCCTTTCAAACATGTGAATGAAACAAACAAAATTATCCCCCTGTTTAAATTGTGGAAGAAATTTACTGACCTGTTGTGCTTCTGGGGTCCAGTTACTCCCTTCCCCATTACCTCCATGACTCTGGTTAAGAGTCAGCATTTCCCTCTCATGCTTCTTCTGACACTCCTTTTCTTCAACTTCTATCTCCAAACACCTGGCCTCCAACTCAAGTCTCTCTAGCTCCAGCTGGATTTTTAAGTCCACTGCAGAAAGGTTGAGCTGTCCATTCTCCGAGGATATTGTATCTCCACTGCCAGTCTGATTGTCCTCCTGGATGCTGTTTTCCGATGCAGCTGTAATCAAGGCTGCAATCAGGTCTGCCTCAGTCAGGTTTCCATGCACCAGTCCCCTAGCCTGGCACATCTCCACCAGCTGGATCCTTGTCAGCTTTCCATACTCATGTGCTGATATTTGCATGCTCACCCTGACTAACTAAGCTAACAAAAAAAATAAAACAATTGTGATCTGAACTCTGAGTATACTCTGCGTGGCTGATTTAGAATACAAAATACTTTCAGAGATCACTGTACATAAGCTACAGGATTCACTTTACCCACACCACTGCCAAACACTTGGGAGGATGTTTTATCCCAACCATTGCCACCACTATGTGGCGACCATGCCATGGCCCAGCAATCAAGGAGCCTCAAACCTCACCACTAACACCAGGGAAATTGTCTCCTAGAAGAGGAAAGAATAACAAATACAGTGAAGTACAATTTCCCTTAAGTGCACACACAGATCACAGTCAGTCTGGGGCTGATTGCTCCATTGCTCTCCAGGTCCCCAATAAGACTCCCCACTGGCACAGCTATAGGGTCCAGATCTCAGTCTAGCTGGCAAGCTAACCTCCAGTACCATCTCTGTCCAACCAGTGCTTCGTGTCCCTGCCCAGGTAGCTGACACACACCCACACTTTGAGATAAGTATTTATACAACTTCACAGACACTCCTGGGAAAGGCTGGGTTCGATGCTCCAGCTGTGCCCCTTTACCCAGACTATATACGGTAGTAATTCCTGCCACCACCAACTAATATTATTATCAGCTACCCAAAGGCCCTTAAAAGGGTGTCCATTTATTACTGTGCAATATTATTATCCAATTGGTAATGTGACTATTCAGCCTAAGGCTTATTAGAGTGGCCTATTATGATAACCTCTATAAATATGTAATGTACTCTTGAGCCTACTATCTATACACAAGCTAGCCGCAGGTAAAAGTTTTAAAAATATTTAATAATAAATAATTAAAACACAAGACAATACTGCTACACCACAGAGATGTCTAAGAGTTCAGAGATCACACAGAAACTTAAAACAATACAGTAGGACAGGTCTGATGTCAAAGAAAAACACTTAATGTAACTTTCTAATCTTTAGCGATTCTTAAGAGAAAACACAGTGCTATAATCCTACTTACAGACATATAGAGCATAAGCAGTGCTGGGGTTGATGGTCCAAGACAAAATGCTCGCAGTCTCTCACTGAACAATCGTTTTTAAAACACTAACAAACAGCTCTGCTAAGGCCCTCCCAAATTACATCAGTTTGACACTTAGTCTGGAGTTCCCAGGCCACAAACTGCATTATTTAGCAAGCTAACACCTGCTCAGGAAACTACAACAATAAAAGACATTTCACATGTATACTCTAACAATTATTGCTTAAGTTAAGATAATAGAAAGAATGTGTTCAGCCAGTTGCTTCAGCATCATTTTTTAGATAATTGTGACTTCAAAGAACATTTGAAATGCTTGGCTTGATTTTCCTTACAGCAGATGGCAATGTTGCAACAATCTTGAAGTTCACATTTTACAATGTTTTCTTTCATTTACAAACACAAGCTGGTATTTTACATTTATTTATACAAATGATAGAATTATGTATCAAATTTTATTTGACTAGGTTGGCAGCCTTCGCCCATCTTTCCCCAGTCTTCACAATAATAATGAAATTGTTTTGCAGCAGTGTCATTGCCGTATAGTATAGTGCTACATTTTGGAATCCTTACTGTAAATTTGATACAAATTTCTTACAATTCATAGAAGGTGATCAGGGAACATGCTTGGATTTGGAATATGTAAGCAAATGTTGAGGTTGCTGGATAAATTTTACTGACTATAGGATTATTTATTTATTTCGCGTTTGTTAAGATAAGTAGGCTGGTCTCAAGACCCTTTTCAACTGCAATGTAGGGCAGTGAGAGCCCAGAGAATTATGGCATACAGCGTCTTTAGTAAGTCATTTTTATTTGATTGTTTAGGATATACTAGGGTATGTAAGCAGGCTAATTGGAGGTCAAGGGGAAGAATATGAGTGTGGATGCCTATAACAGAAGAGAAATTCTATGAGCTCAATGAAGTTGTTTTCTGAAAGAATTGCTAAGGAGTGGAATGTTTTTCAGGAAATTATCAAAAAAACTCGTGAATCTTTTAGAAGTTTTAAGAAGAGTTTGAATTTTGAAATTTAGATAGTGTATCCCTTTTGTAAGTCTCATGAATTGTATGCAACTTTTACTGCTTTATTTATGTATACATACCTATAGTTCACACATTTGTCCTATTTATGCCTTGTGCTCAGTGGCTGAGAAGGGACAACTTGTACTGTTCTACTTTCTCGGCTAACAAACTGAGAAATAAATATGTATGAGTCATTTGGTAAATATCCATATATATAATATATCCATATATATAATATATATAATATATATATATATATATATATATATATATATATATATATATATATATATATATATATATATATATATATATATATATATATATATATATATATATATATATATATATATATATATATATATATATATATATATATATATATATATATATATATATATGTATATATATATATATATATATATATATATATATATATATATATATATATATATATATATATATATATATATATATATATATATATATATATATATATATATATATATATATATATATATATATATATATATATATATATATATATATATATATATATATATATATATATATATATATATATATATATATATATATATATATATATATATATATGTATATATATATATATATATATATATGTATATATATGTATATATATGTATATATATATATATATATATATGTATATATATATATATATATATGTATATATATATGTGTATATATATATATATATATATATATATATATATATATATATATATATATATATGTATGTATATATGTATATATATGTGTGTGTGTGTGTGTACATGTATACTTGTATGTATATGTTTATATAATATGTCTGTATATGTATCTAGATATATAAAACTGTTTTTCCACAGGTGTGATATTTTCATTCCTGCCTCAGTAATATAGTGAGTTGAGTCCTTTGTCTTTGTGACCAGGGTTGCGCTTGTCCACAGTTTGGAGGTGAAAAGATCCTGATTACTGGTATTTTTTTAAATAAAAACAGTCCATATTGCTTTCTGCTAGTACACTGTATTTCACCTAGATATAGAAAATAAGTATACGCTTGGTCTTGCTAAACAGAAAATGTTTTTCAGTGCCTGAAATTTTCATTTTTAGAGGTATTCTTTGTATACTGTCACAGCAGGTAAATGATCTGTGCATGTGAACACTGAATCAGTTGATCTAACTGATCGTGGTATTATGGTGTGAACATCGATACAGACAGATTCATGTAAGCTTTCTGTTTGTGCAAACTGTAAATAGGACTTGTCAGAGTAAAGCTGGTTTCTTTCAATAGATGTGCAGGCCTTGGTTTAATTAGACTATTTCCTGCCAAATGAAAAGCAGCAGGCTTTTACATCTTTGCTGTGTAGTGTCTCTTACAGAAAGAT
The DNA here is from genome assembly GCF_019279795.1 of Protopterus annectens. Lineage (NCBI taxonomy): Eukaryota > Metazoa > Chordata > Ceratodontiformes > Protopteridae > Protopterus > Protopterus annectens. The sequence goes on along the minus strand of NC_056731.1, from coordinate 1,631,179,584 downwards.
GTGTTTCTTATTCAACTTGTCTGAAGGATGGTGCAGTTATATTAACAAAGAGCATCACATCAAAATATTAAATTGCAGTAAAAACATAATTCTCATAAATTGGTGTTGAACATTTGAGTGTGTAAAATTCTGTTTGTAAAGCACAGAACTAGTTTCTTCTACCACTGTAGAAACTGTAGAAACAAAAGGGAGGCTGCTTAGCAGAGATTTGTAAATAAGGTAGTAAAATCTAGTACTGTTTATTTTTAATTTGTGTACTGCAGAAGAAGTAGAATGGAATATTAAACACGGTTTGCGGTGGAAAATCCTTAGTATAGCATTAGTTTCATTATGAGATCATGAGAGTCTTGCTTTTACTAAAAGTAACCTTCCCTGCCTCCTTTAGAGACTGTAAAGCAATTGCTAAACTATGCGAACTAGAAGTATTTTAAAAATTAATAATTAATTATAATTAATTAACCATGTGAACAACTGAAACCTCTTCATAAAGGAGGCAAAAATACCAGCATCTCAAACTTTCGCCCCATTGCTTTGCTCTCACCAGTCTCCAAAATCCTAGAAAAATGCATCCACCTCCAACTTATGCCTTTCCTGACCCAAAACAATCTTCTCACTCCTACCCAGCATGGCTTCCATCCAGGCCATAGCACAATAACCGCTCTACTCTCTTTCCTAGAAACTGTCAATCAAGCCCGAGATTCAGACCACTTAGTGTCTACTGTTTTACTCGATCTGTCTAAAGCCTTTGATACTGTTTCCCACAAGCACCTTCTCTGTCATCTCTCAAACCTTAATCTCTCACATAATGCTTTAATCCTGGTTCTCCAGCTGTCTGTTAGACAGATCACAGGCAGTCAAATGGAAGAACTCCATCTCTTCCTTCCTACCTACCCCAACTGGCGTACCACAGGGATCCATCCCTGGGCCTACGCTTTTTAACATCTTCATCAATAACTTTCATACTGCTATTCCTGATGCTAAAATCATTCAGTACCCAGATGATTCAACCTTAGTCTGCTCTGCCTTAAACATCTCTGAATTGCTGACTAAAACCCAAACTGCCTTCTCAACAACTGAAAACTGGATGTGCAAAAACCACCTCTCTCTCTCAATGCAAATAAATCAAAGATTCTACTATTCCCTCCCACAAAGACCCTCTCCTACGATAAAAACAACTTCAGAGTCTATAGTTAAACCAACTCACACCTCAAGTTTGATATTCATATTCAACAAAATATTATGAAAACCCAAAAGCTAGGTATGCTGTATAGGAATAATCACTTTCTCTCCAACTCTACCAGACGAACTCTGGCCTCGACTTATCTTCTTCCTTCCTTATTATACGGAGCCCCTCTCCTAACCAACCTATCCTCCTTTATCACCTCTAAACTAGAAAACTGCTACAACAAAATTTCTAAATTTGCCTCTAAATCTAAAAATGCCACCCATCGCTGCCTAACCCTACAATCCCTGAATTGGCTTAAACTCCCAAACTACCTTGACTGTCTCCAACTCACTACTGCACATAGACTCAAATTTCACCTAACAAAATGTCCCGCTCTAACTAACATCCTTCCTCCTTATACACCCAACAGAGCTCTCAGATCTGAAAATCAGAACTTAATTACTATCCATAAACCTAAACGTCCTTCTGGCCAACTTCTCCTATCTTTCTCATTTAGGCACAAAATGGAATTCCCTTCCCTCCACACTAAGAACCATACCAAACTCTGAAAACTTCAAAACCCAACTATTCAAACACCTGTCCACTAAATGGAAATGTACCTGCCTTCACCCAACCTAATCCAAGGGGGGTTCTCGCTCTGGTTCCCAAGCTCTACAACTCTCATAGTTATCTTCCTATGAGCCTATCTAAGCTCTCAACAGTTTCTATAGCTTCTCTCTAAGCTCTCACCTCCTACAGCTACCCTCACACAGCCCAGCCTTGTAAATAGCATTCTGCTGTTGATGTGTGTGTGCAAAGCGTATTTACAATTTCTTAAAAGGTTTGTATGTAAACGTTTCCACACCTAACCCATATCTGTTTTCCTCAAATGAAACTGTGTGATCCCTACCTTCAAGCTTAATGAATTTGTTAACTATGCATGATATTGAATGCATTTATGAGTAACTTTTCTACATAAGATCTTTAATATTAACTATCATTTGTATCTAAATTGTATAATGCATCTTGGAGCTTTTCTCCCCGGGCCTCCACTGAAAATGGGTCAATCCAGCCCAGTGGACTTCTCCAGTAATCAAATTGCAAATAAATAAATAAATGAAGTGATGCATGACATGTGTTCAGCCTGCCCTGGTGGCATAGGGGGATAAAGCCCTGACTATGACTCAGGTGGCCTGAGCTCGATTGTGGCCTGCAAGGTCATTGAAGGTGGTGGAGGAGGGTGAGCATGCTCATCCTGTGGCTGTAGTGCTTGGTGCTAGAAGCCAACAACCGCAATCCCTCAGAGGAGGGGCATTGTTTTGGTGTGCATCCTGGATGCTGGCTTTTAGTTCAGAAAGCCACCACCTAATGGTAGCCTTCATTAGTAAGTTTATGAGAGTGTACTTACTAGTGGAAATTGTAGTGAGCCCCATGAAAATGGGGAAGCTCAACCCCATCGACCAGAGGGTGGATAGGATTAGATCATACAAAAAAACTCAGTGCTGGGATGCTGGGGATGGCACAAGCAACACTCATGACTGTCTGTATGATGGTCCTTCCAGACTGCAGTTTCCCTCATATGGCACTGGACTAATTCCCTAGTACTGGGGACTGAATTAATTAGCAGCAGACATGGGAAAGGAAGCATTTTGAAAAAAATGCACAGCATGGATTTTGTAAAAGGTGTCTAACTGTAATTGATACGGACATGACAACAGATAAAATATAAATGACAGTTTTCTTACGCCAGGTATGTTTGTAGATCTAATTGAAGCATTTGAGGCAGTTAATCATTCAGTCTTGCTGGCCATATTAAAAAATATATACATCCCTGGAGTCAATACTATCTCTTGGTTTAACAGTTACTTGTCAAATCATACTTTCCATTTTTGCATGGACACAGTGGACACAGTTATGTCAGAAAAAGGTATGTTCAGCTGCTGAGTATCCCATGGATCAGTATTAGGTTCACTACCATTCCGTCTATTCATCCTCGCCATCGACCTTCCTGCTCTAAATATCAAAATGTACAGTGATGAAGTTCTACTACTTAAGTCTGACAATTTAATTAATTATAAAACAGATTTTATTACCTTAGGGAGCTGGACCTGCAATAACAAACTGTGAGTTCATCCTTACAAATTGAGTCTAATGTTGTAGGCAGCCCCACAAAAACTAACTGAAATGCCATATCTCATTCCTAAGGAACCGTTCTTTAGTCTGATTCCAAACATCAACTGACAGAGGTCTTATTCTTGACTGCACATTGTCATTTAAGTGTTGTGCAGAAGTATGACTTTGCCACATCAAAAATTAAGCTACAGATCTGCACACCATACCTAGGCTAAAATACAGTCTTCCAGTCATTACAGTGCATTCTGTGCGTTACTGCTGCTTCCTTAAAGCACTAAAGGTAAATTATTTCAATTTGTGTTTTTGGTTGAACCTTGTGCACATCACCATATGCTTCTGGAAAAGTTTCAGTGGCTACCGGTAACCAGCAGTGCTAGCCTCCTACTAAATATCCTCCTTTACAAAAGTATTAAACTTCATTACCGCCCAGTACTGTGCTGCAAACTGACTAACGGAAACATACTCTTCCCTCGGAAGTAACACCGGAGAAGCAACCTTTTCAAATAAACCCCTTTTTGGCTAGAGATGAGGAAAAGACCTTCTCCAGGGTATGTCTTTCCACATGAAATCAGTTAACCAAAAGACATCCTGAGGCAGGCTACTTTGAAGGGCAATGGCTTCAAATCAGAACTAAAAGAGCATCTATCTGTTCAAAATAAAAGAATGCAGATTCTTCAGGGACCATGGATACATGAACACTTACCTCTAATAATTTGCTTGCATCTGCCATGCCTGCTATACCTCCATGTTTACAGCCTAAACATTCTGATTTTTAATAACTACTTCCATGTAATTAGTGGCTGAGTGCAAATTTATACTCATCTCTCTGCTGATGTGTCATCACATGTTGAATTCCTATGTGTATTACCTATGCATACAGTGTAAGTATTTAATAGTCTTTTGTGAATAAGTATGTTATCAAAATGTGTATGTCACCTATCAAAAACTGTTATTTGTAAATATGCAGTAAGTACTTTACATTGATTTATACTTGTACAAACAATGAAAATATTGATTAACTGAAAGTTTTTTATAGTCGCTACTGAATAGGTATATAATATGAATAATTTACAGAATGATTCATATTCTCATATGAATTGATGTGTAACGAAAATGCCTGCTTTGCCTGACAAAGCTTCTCATTTGTAATTACGTTGAACTTACTTTGTTGTTTCACAATATTTGCTGTTTTGCAATGTTCACGATATTGAAACTATGAATACCTGTGTGATGCTCAGTCTAGGAGCTTGAGTCATGGGGGAAATAGCCAAAGTAAGTAAATAAGTAATTAAACAAATAAGGTAAAAACAAAAAATAAATGCATTAATGCATGGAAAAGCCCCGTGATTTAGAAATGCTTACTGCACTGCAGACACGTTAACACCAAAGGTTTCTACAGCATGCTAAGCTTGAGCAATTAAGAGTCTAGTCTCCCTCTATGGATTTCCATTGACACTGGCCATAGCACGGACAGCTGTTTGTCTGGCAAAGCCACATGCAAATGCAGTAGTCCAGGGGAGTGGCTAATAGAAATTATCCATTTGCTCTCCCCCTGGACATGACACTGACACCTGAGTTACACGATACAGCAATTCTGAATCACTCTACAGAGATGTCTTTTCATGAGAAGGAAAACTTATGCTTTGTTGAATGATGGCATACCCCCATTCACCCCTGTGTACGGGTCCTCTACTCATAAGAGGAGCTCAGCTAGGTGCAGTTGAGCCGTGTGTGTGTGTGTGTGTGTGTGTGTGTGTGTGTGTGTGTGTGTGTGTGTGTGTGTGTGTGTGTGTGTGTGTATGTATGTATGTGTATATATATATATATATATATATATATATATATATAATGTGTTTGTCTATGTGTAGAGGTTTGATTGCAGGTGCAAGTGTCTAGGGTTATGAATGCAATTGCATATGTGTGTGTGTGTGTGTGTCTGGATTTCCACACTTGATGAGTTGAGTATGTAGAAGCTGCACATACCTGGGAATATATATATGTGTGTGTGTGTGAATATGCAAGTCGGTGTGTGAGCGCGTGGTTCAATGAATGCCAGCATTTCTGTAGGTGCGTCTTTACATTTGCGTGTTTGTGTGTGTGTGTGTGTGTGTGTGTGTGTGTGTGTGTCTCTGTGTGTGTGCATGTTTGTCTGGATCACCACACTTGGTGAGCTGAGTAAATAGAAGCTACACATACCTGGAAGTATATATAATATGTATATATATATATATATATATATATATATATATATATATATATATATATATAAAATGTGTGTTTGTGTGCAGACATGCATTTGTGCATGTGTGTGTTTCTGTGGAAGGATATGAATCAATGTGTTTTGTGTGTGTGTGTGTGTGTGTGTGTGTGTGTGTGTGTGTGTGTGTGTGTGTGTGTGTGTGTGAGAATATGCAAGTCAGTGTGTGAGTGTGGTTCCATGAATGCCGGCATTTCTGTAGGTGCGTGTTTACATCTGTGTGTGTGTGTGTGTGTGTGTGTGTGTGTGTGTGTGTGTGTGTGTGTGTGTGTATGTATGTCTGATCACTACACTTGGTGAATTGAGTATAAAGAAGGTGCACATACCTGGGAGTATATATGTGTACGTGTGTGTGTGTGTGTGTGTATGTATATATGTATGTATATATATATATATATATATATATATATATATATACGCATATCTGTGTGAAGGCATGCATTTCTGCGTGTGTGTGTTTCTGTGGAAGGATATGAGTCAGTGTGTTTGTTGTGTGCGCGTGTGTGAATATGCAAATCAATGTGCGAGTCTGTGGTTCCTTGAATGCTGGCACTTCTGTAGGTTCTGTAAGTGTGTGTGTTTACATCTGCATGGATGTGTGTGTCTGTGTGTGTGTTTTTCTGGAAGGATACGAGTCAGTGTGTTTGTTGTGTGTGTGTGTGTTGTGTGTGTGTGTGTGCAGGCATGTGGGAGATGCCTGAGCTACTGCACTGCAAGGTCTGTTTGGAGAAGCACTAATATGGTCATGTTTAAAAGTGCAATGTTTGATTCAGAGACATGACAATTAACTGCTAATGAGGTAGTCCTCAGTGCAGCTTTACATGGTCTGTGAACTGGCGATTCTTGCCTTTGTGCTAATTGTCAGACCTGCATTAGCCAGATAAGATCGACAGCAAGAATGTCTCTGAATCCCGAAGAGGGGTGTAGGTTGTACTGTGATATGCTCACGACTGCTGGAGTTTGTTTACAAATGGTAAAGCATGACTGACAAAATACAGTAAGGTGAGCATAATCACAGCATAATGCACACCCTTTCCATGTATTATTTCTGTTACCCATTTGCTAGTGTGGTTTGATGTTGATTGTATTAATGTATTATGGTTATTACTGTAAATGTTTTATTAGTAATACAGTTCCATTATGTCACACGTGTTAAGATTAAAATACATTAATTTAAAATGTAAATTATAAAGCTGCAAATAGAAGAACATTTTTTTATTTTCATGATGATGGTGACTACTTTTTGCTGCTGTTGTGCATTTTTTAGGCCTGTGAGTATTAAAAGTACTAGGGAGGAAGTATATTTTGATTTTGGAAAAGGAAATAAGTTTTTAATGCTGCTTGGGAAATAAAGGAGTATGATTGTGTTTCTTTGTCTCACTAAGTGGTGTGGGATTGTGAAGTTGTGAGCAAAATGACCAGTTTAAGTAGTATGAGAAGTTTGTGCATTTTTTTTAATAATGGGATCATATTTCAGTTTTAATCATGAGTTGAACAGTTACATAATGCTAACAACATTGACATTGTTACTCCATTTGTACTTTAGGGAACTAGAGGTTTTGGTTGCCTTAATTTCCTTTCACTTTGGTTACGTTAGCATGGTGGTGGTTTTTTGCAGTGCTGCAGGCAATAAACTGCTGGAGGAAGCTTTTATCTCTTTGTACTAATATCAGTTTAGCATGGATTTTAACTGTTAAGATGCTTGTGGTATTTCTTATGTTGCTGCCTAGTGAGGAACAAACCGTTGTGGTAGTTCTTTTTTTTTTCCCTTCAAGTAGCTTGTGTTTGTGAAACAAAACTTTATGGCAATTCCTTTTCATTGCTGAAGTAACTTGTGTTTGTTAAAAATTGGATAGGCTTTGAAAGCCCCCCCCCATCCTTAACCTAATAATCTATGAATAAGTGAGAGACTGTTTATTTATTATTTATTTTTTAAGAGCCGTGTAATGTATATTAATATTCTCCATGTTTGCTTTTTTGTTTTAGTAGTCTGGTTGGTCAATTAAACAACTCGGTGAACTATGAGGATATTAATGTGTATCACATTTCTTAAGTATTGTTCATAACATTAATCATGGCTAATTGGGAAGTAGTATTTTAATCATGTTTTACTGTGATTTATTTATGTCAATGAGGGAGATTACGAACGTCTTTCTGTGTAGAAACATTTTCAGCCACCACTGTCATCAGAAAAGTGAAATACAGTGTATATTTATTTACATTTAACTATATTTATGAACAGGAAGATTATTGAATATCAACTGTACAGGAAATCTTTATATAGGAATAATACATTTCATGGGAAGTGCTGACCCTCCGCCTGAACAGTTGTACTGAAGAATGTCCTAAGCATCAGTGTTTGAAGGTACTCAGAAAAGCAGCAACAGATGAAATTTTTAGATAGCATTGTGATGCTTTGACTGGCAGACAGTGTAAAAAGATTATGAAACAGAAATGAACTGTTACATGAAGTGAAAAGGGAAGTACAGAAAGAGGTAATATGAAAGTAGGAGGAGACATTGAATGCACACTGTAAAACAGCAGTATATAGTTGTACAACATGTAAGTAAATGTAGACATAGTATGTTGAGTTTATTACTAATTACACTGGCGACACTGGAATTGTTTGAGATTCTTAAACAGAAGTGCCCAGTTTGAAGAAAAGTCCCTTACTAATAGTCACACGTGGTGTATAAGTGTTAACTTGCTCAAGCCTAAAAACGCCATTCTTTTATACTTCCAGTTAACACCCATAGCTTGTCATGGCATCCAAATCTTTTTGGCGTCTTGTTTATTTAACAAAGTGACTTACCAGCTACTAATAGGCAGTATTAGAAAGGGCAAGGAGTTACTAACAAAATGACAGTAAGATTTAGTCCAGGATGTCCTGCAGTGGAGAAATTATTCTTTGTTTGCAGCTTATCATATTTTCATATTTATATTCATATTTTCATAACTGAGAGACCTACATCTTATTGAGGTGTATGGTGTGAAACAAACATCAGTGTGGGAGACAAGACAATGCAAGTTTATATCACACTAGCATGGAAATATTGCAAGTTGTTTTCTTACAATTAAGAAAATGAGCAGTATTTCCATATGTACTTAATACTATAAAAAATGAGTGACTGAACAAAACTGATGGATGACATTAAGTGAAATCTTAGATGTTGCTGAAGAAAACTGTCTTTGTTATTTGCACTGAAAGTTGCACATCTTGAGAGATATCCAGTATTTGTTTTGCTAATTACACAATTAAGCATATATTTTCATATTTATCTAAATATCTCAATAAATATAGACATATAGAGGAAGCTCTTGCTGTCATGTGAAAGCTTATGTCTAGTTAACAAAATTGTTCTAACAATATATGTTTTGGTTACACAGTTTTCTAAGATAAAATGTTTTTGTGAAAGTTTACGAAAGGTATGATTTTGGGTTTGTTTGCATTATAATATATTATGCAATGACTGATCATTGATGTTCTAAAATGAGCACGCTGGTTGGCCAGCCCAACCAACGTGTTCGTTGTAAATCCGAGAATATGCCAACAGAAAAAAATCCGGTCGCCCAAACTTTTTTCTGTGTGTTTTTTTTTTTTTTTTTTTTTTAAATAAAAATAAAAATTCTCTAATCCGATTCTGGACATACAAGAGAGACAGGATGGAGAAAATACTAGGAAAATAAGGAGCGTTATTTAAAACTAAAGACAAGTATCTGATTTTCTTTGCATTTCTTCCATTCTGTCTTTCTCCTACCCCTAAACTGTGCAAAACTTTTTTTTTTATTAAAAAAAGAAAAAAAAAAAGCCAGCAACGGAGACCTTCTTTTCCCCATTGCTTCCTTTCTAAAGCACTGATGTACTGGGTATGCGTGCGAACGCAAGTCCCATATGCATGCACAATACATCAAAAAAAGGCACCAGGATATTACCAGCCAGTGGAAGGACAGCACTGCACCATTATACAAAAACATTGTTTAAGAAAAGTAAGTATTTTTTCCCTTAAATAATGTCATTGTATAATAGCAATAACCAACACTGTGGTGTGGTATATTAAGATTTACCAATGGTTGGTTTATTTAATCACTCGGACCTTGCCCTCATGATTAAACCACACCAGCCATGGGTAAATCTTAATATACCACGCCAATATTGTTGGCTATTGCTTAATTATAGTATTTATGGAAAAGACTATGAATGCACTGACTTTTATCACTATAAAGAATACTTCTTACTGATAACATTGCTATTTATACAACTCTAATCATTTGCATTACCTATAAAATATTTACATTTCTTAATTCTTTATCTTATGTTTTTTGAGGGTTTTTTTCAGAAAATACTGTGGAATGATAGATGTGTGTATGCTGCTAGAGGTATGACATTCCACACCACATAGGTGCTAATGAGACAGCTGATCTTTATTTTGTCTGTAATTTATCAAAATGTACCTGTAATTGTTGCAGCTGTATATATTAACAAATGTATGTAACCACTCCTTACATAGGTGAAGTCATAGCTAGAACATGTTTTTAGTTGCACCACTTAATTAAACATTACATGTTCTGTTTTAATGAAGAGACGTACTGTAGTTTCTAGAGGGACTTTCTGTACCATTCATGTATGCGGATTTTAAGTGGGTAAGCCCTACTTGGCTTCATTCACTTACATTGAAGACTTATCCCGTGACAGTTTTATGGCAAACAGTAGATAGTCATACCAAGACAACAGTATGACTGCAGCATGTTAATTGGGTCACCTGATTTCTGAACAATCTGTGAATGAGTCAAGTTGCATTTATATTACAGTAAGAGTATTCAAATCAGATTAAAAGCAAATATATACACACACACACACACACACACACACACACACACACACACACACACACACACACACACACACATGAAACAAACAGAAGTTTGCAGGCAGGGTACTGTACACAGCAGTAGCCACAGGAAAGTAACTTTCAGTGTGCGTAGGCAGTAATCATGTAAGCAGCATCTATGTAGCTGAATCACTTTGCAACTGCTTGTCTCATTTTTATAACATAAGTTTTGGAGAAAGACTAACAAGCTATCACTGTCTGGTGAGGAGTGAATTAACTGAAGTCAATGTATACATATAAGAAAGGTAAGCCGAAAGAGTAATGGAGTATCTGTATAGAAGATCTTCTACAAGTGAAGGTCACATAAATTAGATGATGCACAACTACCTTTGGTAAAGGTTAAGAACAGCAGATAGCATGTGTACTGTTAGTATGCCACAGACTATCAATTTTATCCATGCAGTGTAAAAAGTAGGGGACATTATTTTAGAGATACTAAAAATGTTGTTATAGTTCATAACTTATGGAGGATATCTTAGTGTGAGAAGGGAAATGGACAAGGACCCAAGTGTCTGGTTTATAATTTTTCTTGCGAATAATTAACGAGTGCTGGGCAGTAGCTGTTGTATAAGAGGCTGGTGATAGTGCTGTTAATAATAAGAAACACAGCTCATAATAAGAAGTCCCTTGAGTTCATGTAATACTTTGTGACAGTGTATATGTGTGTGGGGGACAGCCATAAGAATGGGGAGTACATCTTGAATGTTGGTGCATCTGGCCTCCTTAGTGAGGAGGCCCTGAGCAAAATAATCTCTTAGCTGTACAGAGATTTGTATTTGTTTATTTGTTAGTTAGGTAAGCCCAGTGGACACAAGTGCCTCTTTTAGGGTGAGCTAGGAGTAACAGTCTGGTGAAGTGATTTGCTCAGTCACACAGTTTGCAAGTAGAGACAGAGAAATAAATGCAGGACTAAAAGATTTAGGTCGTTAATATCTCATAACCAGAACTCTATGAACTAAACTGTCGCTGGTAAAGTTTGTGAATGTTGGTGTTAAACAAGTTGTGTGTGGAAAATGGATCTACTGAAACACCCTAATCAATTAAATATGATTATTATTTCTGTAGTTTCTGTTGGAATTTGGAGATTTGTTACTTACTCCAAGACGTTAGGCAGCGTTTCTGTTTCTCTGTGGTAGTGAAGAGTACATCCTTGGTTAGTGAGCAGTTTACATTGAGGTATCTGCTGAAAGCCAGGTACAGACACTGGAGAGGTCATGAATTATATACTTTTGGAAGGCTGAAGGTGCCGTAGTGCTGTTTTGATCCAAGTATTTTGAAGAGTGGCGGTAGGTCGGTAAGATCTCATATTAAACACTCTGAATAAAGGAGGATTGTACAGTGGTGGTAATTATCTGGCTTGTCAGTTTAAGTTCCTGGTTGAGGTGTGTTCTGTAGGGAGTTTGCATATGATTCCTGTGTCTGAATTGTGTTTTTCCAGGTGCTGTAATTTAGTCTCACTTCCTAACGACATACAGTAAGGGAGTTGGTGATTTTCCAAACTGCTAATGAGTGTACAGGGAGTGTTTGAGTGAGTGTGAGTGTTCTTTGATGGATTAAAAACTAGTTCTGGTTTATTTTTTATACCATGTACCCTTCGATTGCTAGGATAGGCTGTGGCTCCCATGTGACCCTTAACTAGATAAAGCAACTAACGGAGAATGAATAAATGGATGCATTTCAGAAATATGAAATGGAAATGATTTCATGTAAAGTGAAAATGTCATCGCTTTGTGGTAGATGTGCTTGTGGAGTTCCCCTTGGGAGAGGGGTAAGGCGAGATAAGAACAGAGATTATAAAAATCAGAAAAGTAACCCATGATTATTTTTTGCCGTGAGCTGTATTTTTTCAATTCTGAAGTGACCAGGTGATGGTGGACTGAATCTAAGGCCTTTGTATGGTTGCTGAATACTGTGCTGGTTAAGCCTCTGTATATCCTATAACAGACTGCCTTGGTAAAAGAAAGGAGGACGATGAGGCACTTGTGTACTGTACGGAAGCCATTGTGCTCATCGCACAGCAAACTGAAACTGCCGAAGATCCGCTTTACTTTTGTTTTCATTGGGGTAGTTAGGATTGAAGGAAGTAGTTATTTGGGGATGAGACAGCCACATGTTTGGAGGGGGAATTATTTTAGCTACTTTCAAGCGGGAGAGTGGATTGTCATAACTTCCCTACCAAAACATGGCAGCCTAGAGCTTTGATGCTGGGGTTTCTTTTACCATCACAGTCTGTCACATTATATAGTAGTCAGGGAGAGGTTAATATATGCAGAACTGAGATTGCAAGGAAGTCAAACAGACTTTGAAAACAAGGATGAACGCTGTCATTACTAACCCTTTTGTATCTAGAGAGGTGTGGTTATGAAGGTGAAAGTAAAGAGGCATTGGCCACTCATTGGTGTGTGTGGGGGGGGGGTGCTGTGAGTTTGGTAGGTTTGACTTGTGACCAGCCTTCTTTAGAATGACTTGGCCTACTCTTAATTTTGAAGTGAAAATGAAATCAGAGGAATTTTAATAACCCTTATTTTCTAAATGTATGCAGTACGTAGTCTCTTGGTATCATTATATGCTTTAGCTCAGGGATGGCCAAGGAAATGGTTTGTTTTATATTTTCTTTTTTTCGGGGAAGTATTTATTTTGCATTGGTTGTATGATGATCCTAAAGTATTCAGCTGCACAATCATAATTATTCAGGGATGGTGATTGGTCTGTAGCCAAAATTTCTGGGAGGAAGTGGTAGTAGTTTTAAGATGTTGCGTCCACAAGGACAAATTGGTTTTAGTTACAAAGGTGAAAGGAAACAGGCATATCATTGATAGGGGGTGGGGGGTGCTGTGAGTTTGGTAGGTTTGGCTTGTGAAGATCACTGGTTGAGTCTAAAAAAGGTCCACATGGATTAGTACACTACTCCAGTTAACTAGCTAACAAACTAATAAACAAATCCAATCTGTTGCGGATTGTCTGCTGAAGGCATTAACTAGTTGGGTAAAATGTTAATAAGATGATCCTATCATCTGGACAGATAGGATATTTTGCAGTTGTACTGCAGAATAGCAGCCTGGTTGCAGTTAAAATGATCCAATGTAATGAGTGTGCTGGGTAAGTCTGCAGGCTTTTAAAGAAAGAAGGGTGGCTCTGCTCTCAGCAGAGGTAGGTGAGAGATTGTAGGCTGAGGCACTCTGTAATTTGTGATGGCTGTTAACTCTCAGTTCTAGAGCATCCCTGTTTGCTCATCAGCCTATTTTTTTTTTTTTGCATGGGAGGTTTAATTGAATTGGGAAGAAATGCTTTATCATTATTTCTTATTTAAGGTTTGCATTTTGAAAATGTGAGGCTGAGGGGAGGAAGGAGGTGGGTTTAATTCATGATTTATTGACTGATACACCACTATTCAATGATGGCTTAACCAGACCTTAAACTGAGATTGTTATTCTAATACCACCACAGATGGTATGGTCAGCATTAATGTTTTTTCAGCTGTACTTAATTGTAATACCCCATATGATGCGCAGTAGTAAACCCCACCCAAACCAAGCATACTTCTAGACCAGCAGGCTTTTTTTTCAGTGTATTCATAATGCATGTAAGACCAGGGGATTTACTGGATTATTTTTTGTTAAGAGTTGTAAATGCATATGCAGTGAGGGGCTCGGTGGTGGCAGCCCCCTTGCCGAGTATGATACTCTTCTAATGTATGGTGTTTTTACAGTAAGACATAACATCTTAGATGGAAACAAACACAAACTTATATACTCCCACCCTGGGTGTATACTACAATCAACTAATGCTTTTTTCTGAGTTAAGGGTAGGAAGATATGGGCTTGTGGGCAGGATCATTTGGTATACAGCCATAGTATAAAAGATGTGTATCAAGATTAATATAGTGGATTTTACTGTTGTATGGCAAAGTGAACCTTATCTGGTTTCATTTGTAGGCACCACATGTTTTATTGCTTCTGCTATGGAGTAGATTATAAATGTTGGAATTAACGCATATGTCTCAGTTCTGCCCTGAGAGTGCTAGCAATGCAGACATCTTAACCATAATACACTAGCTCAACGATGCACTTCAGTGACAAATCTGCATCGACACAGTTAGCTGCAAACAAACTACAAAGAGTTCTTCATTCAGTAATGTGACTAAGCAGCTTAAATGTGTTAAAATCACATTTAATTGAGAAATTGCAGCAAATTGCTGATTTTGGTTCTTACTTAAATGTGGTTTTAATGCATTTATGCTGCTTTTGGTAAGCAACTGCTGGGTGGTGAAACCTTGCTTGACTGCCCCACTTGTTGGTGTCACCTCTACCTACATGTGTAAACTTGGGTCAACATCACCAAAGATATATGGTTAAAAACAGTCATTTCCAAAAAGTATATCATTTCTTTTTCTAGCTCTTCACATTCTCACCTTGTTACACTTCCCTGATGTCCCATCCTTTTGGCAGAATGTTCTTTCAGAAGAATGCAGCAAGGAATGAAGTCTCCAACGTTCTACGGCAAGTACTGTCTGAGAGACCCTACCATATTTAATCATACACTCACCCCGGGCTTCGTGCCCACTGAGTGGCGCACAGATATAGTTATCCCACTCCACAAGGGGGGATCCACCTTGGATCCCAGGAACTACCGCCCCATCTGTCTGACGAGCCTGATCTGCAAGGCCATGGAACGTATTATCATGAAACTTATAAACAAAGACATTGGCAACCTTAAAACACTGGACCCCACCCAGTTTGGTTTCGTGAAGGGCCGATCTTCTCTCCTGAACCTGATTGACTTCTTTGAATCGGTCTCCAGAGCCGTGGACGAGGGTAAGGCAGTTCACACAGCCTATCTGGACCTCAACAAGGCCTTTGACACCATCCCCCACTCTGGAATCATAGATAAACTTACTAAGCTGAGCATTAATCCCTACATCACTCGATGGGTTGCCAACTGGCTTAATGACAGAACCCACACTGTAAAAATAGCTGACTCCAAATCCAGCTCCAGACAAGTGGAGTACCTCAGGGTTCAGTCCTGGGACCTCTCTTGTTTGGCATCTACTTCTCTGAAGTGCAGGCCAACACTAAGGGACTCTGGCTAACAAAGTTCGCAGGTGACTGCAAACTGGGAGCCATTATTGAATCCCCAAATGATGTGGATACTCTACAAAAGGGCCTTACAGAAACAGATGCTTGGTGCCAGAGCCATGGCTCAAGCTCAATGCCAAGAAATGTATAGTTATCCCCTTTGGGGAAAAAAACATGTACCTGTGAATTACCACATAGGTGGCAGTGCACTAAACTCTGAAAGTGTGATAAGAGACTTAGGGACACAGGTGGACAGTGGTCTCGCCTCCAATAACCACATCGCCACAACAGTCAGGAAATCCTTCTATGTGGCACACCTCATCACTAAGGGCTTTTCATCCAGAAAAAAGGAGGTCATTGTCCCACTGTACTCATCCCTCATTAGATCCATAATATAGAATACAACGCCCCATTTGGTATGTACCTCTCAAGACATCTGCAACAACTGGAAAGGCTGCAGAAATACCTCACTAAAAGAATCACGGGCCTAAAGCAGATGCCGTATACGGACCGCCTTGATATGCGACAAAGAATAGCTGGAGTTTTTTGTCTACTCCAAGGTGATCTCTGCTTAACATACAAGGCCATGTCAAACCCAGAGCTGTTGGACATGCTACACTTAAAGAAATCCCAATCCCTCAGAGCCACACACTCCAGGGATCTAACCTTGTCATCACAATAAACAAAACATGCTGGAGGGATAGGTTCCTGACCCAGAGACTCCCCAGACTCTGGAATAGACTGCCCATACATGTCAAGCAGAGCACCTCTTTGGCCCTCTTCAAAAGGAACCTTGATGATTGGATGGGAAAAAGGAAATTCACCCCGGGGATCACGTCAGTTACCCTGCTAGACAGGGGTCCAGGGAAGTAAATGGTATGGGAAGAAATAGCCAGGGAATTGTTATGGCTAGGCTTGTATAGGCCCTAGGGCCGATAGCCTAGTACCAACCTATGAACCACACCAGAAAGGTTAGTATATTATTGGAGATTCTATTTTGATTACCAAAGAGACAAAGAACTTTAGGCCATAGATTGGAGGTCAGTGGTTTAAACACCATTATCACAAAGCACACCTTTTAAAAGACCATGGTATATTCAGTCCTTACAATCATACCAGAAGGAGATTGGATGTGCTTTGTAGCCCTCCAAGATGCCACCAGCACGTAAATATTTTTCAAGAATCCTTGAGCTACTGGGTACGAGTATAGCATAATCAGTTCCAAACTATTTCATTGTTTTCAACTTTAGCTCTCAGGGTGTTCACCAAATATGTATCCATAGTAATAGCTCACCAGGGGCTGCAAGGAATCAAGATCGTCAAGCTCCCCTCTATTCCATTAGTTCAGCCTGTAACTTTTTTCAGGCAGATGCTGCTTAGATTGTTCCATTCTCTGAGAGTAATACTGACTCATATGAAGTCCCAGCTGTAACTATTTCAGATTCTGACTTTCATAGGGTACAAATTAGAAACAAGTCTTTCCGTCACCTAGCTGTCTCAGAGCAGGATATCAACCCTCTGAACTGCAGTATCCAGGAACCTAGACTCCAACTTTATATCAGTGCAAACACATCTGAAAACCCTAAGCCTCACGGCAGTAACTGTACCAGTACCACTAGTGCCTTGTTGCAAGCTCCACATGAGAGTCTTGCATTGGATATTTTGGGCTCACTTTTCCAAAAGCATGGAACCCATGTCCCTTCAAATCAGGATTCTAACTCATACAAGTTGTATCTTGATTGGTAGCTGATTTAAGATAATTTACATGTGTATAGTTTAGGGTATGTCATTTTCTCAGATGTTCCCCATCACATGATTGTCCTGGCGATATGGACAGCTTTCCTCATCATACCTGCCCTCAAGGACTCCCTTCTTTAGGGAGAGATTGCTGATGTCCTTCAAGGATGCATCTGCAGTCATAACAAATGGGTTGTCCTGTCGTCAGGCAGCCCTTCGGTCGGCCGGATTCCAAAGTCTGGGTCCGGCTTCGGCTGATGTCGCACTTCACCCGATGTCATCTCTGCTGGTCTTCGGGTATAAAGGCATCAGCCGACGCCATTTTCCTCAGTCTTTCTTGCCGCGTGGCGCCCGAAGCAGAAGCTGTTCGCAAGTGCCGGTCGGTCAGATCCAGAGATTACTACTACCGAATACTACTTCGAAGACTTCTAAAAAGCGAAGTACCCCGTTGGGGACTCTTTCTTGCCTCAGCCGATGTCAGAAAAAGTCAATAACTGTTTAACTTGTGGGAAACAAATACCTCATAAAGATTTCCACTCTTACTGCCTGCCTTGCTTAGGCCCAGACCACGACGTAGCAGCCTGTTCGGCCTGTGCTTCCTTCAACCGACGAACGCTTAGGCGTCGGTCGGAGTTTGCTGAACAGTTTTTCGGCTCAGATTTTGCGTACATTATGCCGTCGGATCCTCCGACTACCCAAATCGTTAAAAAACGCAAAGAAAAAGACCGACACTCGCGGTCCGCGGTTTCGGCCGAAACCACGGTTAAGCAAGCCACGAGTGTCTCTGTTTCGGCCGAAACCGAGAAAACCGGTCAATCTTCAGCCGAATCCATGACTACTACTGAGGCTCCTGCTACCTTAGTTGAATCGGCCTCAGAAGTTTTACCTACTACTGTGGTTCCTAGTGATTTATCAGACACCATCCCTTTGGATGTCTCTACCCCAGCACGTGGTGCTGCTAGGCCTCCTGCAGCCATGTCTATTAAGGCTTTTGCCAGGGCTAAAGCAGCCAAAACTGTTAAATCAGTGCCTGTTAAGCCCCCCTCACACAGGCACACTTCTAGTTCACAAATGCTTACTCTGGCAGAGGATTTAATATCCTTAATTAGGGGATCCCAATCTCACCCAGACAGGGCCTCTCAGCCCCCAGAAAAGAGACCTAGAGCAGAGCCCGGCGAGCCAGTGTCCTCTGATGATTCTTCGGATGACTCAGACATTACAGATCAGCCAGAGGCTCCTTTTTCTACTTATGAAGATTCCGATGCTGAAGAATCCATTCCCTCTGCCTCTCCACCAGAGGAATTTTCCTTTGGGGAAACCTTACATGCCATGAGAGAACAATTCCAATGGCAGGGACAAGATTTCTCAGATTCAAGAAAAAGGCTTAGGACATTTCTACACTTACCACAACATAGGCCCTTAGCTATACCTCCAGTACTGCCTGTTGTGGATGATGCATTTAATGATGTTTGCACTGCTCCTGATACTTTACCTCCAGCCCCTGCCAAACCAGATAGATTTTACAGGGTACCAGACACTCATCACCACCTATACAAGGCCCCACTTGCAGATCCTGAGACTATATCCCAGGGGCCTAAGGCAGTAGCCTCGACCTCAGCTAAAAACCCTATTCCTTCTGAAAGGGAATCCAGGTCCTTAGAGAGATGGGAGGAAAAAGTTTACACCTCTGCTACTCTCTCAGCTAGAGCTTTAAACTGTCAGTTTCATATGATCCAATACCAAGAGTTTATGCTTGATCAGTTAACTAAGAAGCTGTCCTCTGATGACTCCTTAGATAAGAAATATGTTTTAGAAATGGTGAATAACATTCAGCAGGTTAGTAACCATTCTTTAAAATGTGGCTATGATGCACTGGAGGCTTCATTTAGATCAGCCATGACTGGCACAGTGATAAGAAGGCATGCATGGTTGAAAGAACAGGTCTTGCCGGATCATGTTAAAGCAAAGCTGTTAGATGCTCCTATGGATAAGGCCAGTCTATTTGGTACACCTGCTCAGCAAGTAATGAAGAAAATGGAAGAGAAGGCAAAATCTGTACAAACAGTTAAGGATTTCTTACAGGTTCAGCCCCCAAGGTTTAGCAGGAACTGGCCTGCCAAAAATTGGTCCTTTCCAGACTCCTCAAAATCTCAGGGGCAGGAATAGACGCTCTAGAGGCAGACATCAATCCAGAGGAGGTGCCTACAGAGGACGACAGTGGCAAGGCAATAACCGAGGCACAGACACAACCACTGCCACTGCAACAGGACAATCACAGTGACTTGGCTCTGACACCGCCTACCAGGGAGCAAATAGCAGCACTTTTAGGCGGAAAGTTAGCCTTATTTTCGAAAAATTGGCACTATATTACAAAAGACAAGTGGATTTTGCAAACCATAGACCAAGGCTACAGGTTCCACTTCCACACCTTACCAGTAAAAAGAGGAATGCCAAACCTACCTCCAAATCAAAAAACAGAAGCTCTAAAGCAGATAGCGCAATTAACAAATATGAGAGCTGTGGAAAGAGTACCAATAACAGAACAGGGCAAAGGATTTTACTCCAGACTCTTCCTAGTACCAAGAAAAGAGAAAAGTTGGAGACCTATTCTCGACCTGTCCATCTTAAACACATACATCATTGTCCCAAAATTCAAAATGCTGACCCTACAGCAACTTCTTCCCATGCTGGGCAAGGAGTGTTGGCTGGTAACTCTAGATCTCAAGGAGGCATACCTGCACGTCCCCATACGACCAAATTGCAGAAGATACCTCAGATTTCTTGCAGGATCAGAGCATTATCAATTCTCAGCATTGCCCTTTGGCTTATCTACTGCGCCCAGAGTATTCACAAAATGCCTGGCATCAGTAATCGCTCACTGCAGGCTACAGGGAATCCAAATTTATCCATACCTGGACGACTGCCTGTTACAAGCGGACAACAAAAGCAAGCTGACAACAGATTTACAAAGAGTCATTTGCTTACTACAAGCCCTGGGATACACAGTCAATTTACAAAAGTCAAGACTGATACCATCCCAAACAAGAACATTCTTGGGTGCGGAATTGGACACAGTAAAACAAATGGCATTCCTAACTGCAGAAAAACAAAAACAGCTCCCTCTTTACTTCTTGGCATTAACAGAGCAGAACAAACTAACAGCAAGAAAAGTACTGCAGGCCTTGGGCTTCATGGCATCATGCATAATCTTGGTCCCACATGCCAGACTGCATATGAGAAAGCTACAGTGGTACCTAAAGAATTTATGGTCTAAACACAGGCACAGCTTAGAAACCGAAATCCCACTAATCCCATGCCTGAAACAGGAGTTCCTATGGTGGGCTCAAGCATGCCAGTCAAACCCAGGCTTGCCCTTCCACAACTTTCAAGCAAGCCAAATCATCACAACGGACACCTCAGACCTAGGCTGGGGGGCGCACATGCTGGACAAATGCATACAAGGATTGTGGACTCCAGACCGGCTCCACCTGCACATAGACCAAAAAGAAATGCTGGCAGTAAAACTAGCAATCCAGAAATTCAGACCATTCCTCAAAGAAGGCCATTTAATGATAAGGACAGACACCACCACAGTCATGTGGTACATCAACAAACAGGGAGGCACTCATTCATACCCCCTATGCAGAATGACTCTGGACCTTTGGAATATGGCTCTGAGCTACAACATCCAGTTACAGGCAATATTTGTGCCGGGAAAAGAAAACACCCTAGCAGACATGTTAAGCAGAACCACCTCGGATGCTCACGAATGGATGCTACACCCGGGCATCTTCAAGGCCATCACAAAGAAATGGGGAATGCCACAAATAGACCTATTCGCATCCCCACTCAATCACCAGCTCAAAAAATTCTGCACAAGGACATACCACCCACTTGCATGGAAGGTGGACTCTATCCTTCAGTTGGAAAGGCCTGACAGCATATGCATTTCCACCTCTTCCTTTGATGCACAAGGTACTACTGAAAATCAAAGAGGAACTTCCAAGGATAATCCTGATAGCTCCGAATTGGCCAAGACAACACTGGTATCCATTGCTGAGGAGCATGTCTTAGGGGAGAATGTGGTCAATACCCCTGATGCCTTTGATGTTAACTCAGAACAACTACAACATCATGCACCCAAACCTAAAAACCTTGCAACTGACTGCCTGGAACATCACATAGCAGCAACTAACCCAGACCTATCCCAAAAGGTTAAAGACATTATCCTTGAAGCCCGCAGACCTTCAACAAGAAGGAACTATGCAGGAAAATGGAAAAGGTTTGTCATTTGGAGTACTGAAAGAGGAAAAGATGTGTCGAACATAGATATTGCTAACATCCTGGAGTACTTGGCAGAGCTTCTACATACAGGCCTGTCCTATTCCTCCATCAAGATACATGCATCAGCTATTTCAGCAGAATACAGCTTGGATCCACCGGTCTTTTCATCCTCTACTCAGGCAGTTCCTCAGAGGGATCAAGAATGTAAAACCTCCTAGGAAACCACCATTACCAGCATGGGACTTGAACTTTGTGCTAGAAAAATTGACACTCCCTCCATTTGAACCAGCAGCAACAGCAGATCTTCAACACCTATCATGGAAAACTGCTTTCCTACTGGCAATTACTTCAGCAAGGAGGGTTTCGGAACTACAGGCCTTAATGGCAGTACAACCCTTCCTAATCTTCCATCAAGATAGAGTGTCCATGAGAACTAATCCTACATTTATGCGTAAGGTGGTATCCAGAGTGTCTTTAAACCAGGCAATCCACCTACCTACCTTCTTTCCCAATCCACAGAACAGGGGAGAAAGACTGCTGCATACCTTGGATGTACATAGACAGTTACGCTACTACCTGGACAGAACCAAAGGTGACAGAAAAACTGACCAGCTTTTAGTAGCCTATGCAACAGGAAGGGAAGGAAAAGCAATTTCCAAACAGACAATCTCCAAATGGATAGGAAATTGCATAAGATTCTGTTACTCCTACCATGGAAAACCAATTCCACAGAACATAAGACCTCATTCTACAAGGGCTACAGCCACTACCACAGCTTTCTTACGAGGAGTGGCAACCAAGGACATTATTGAGGCGGCTACTTGGACCTCCGTGCATACATTTGCCAAGCATTATAATTTACCTCTATACTCTAGATCCCGAGCAGGGTTTGCCACTGCTGTACTGCAAGGGATCCTAACTACACCATAATTCTTCTTCCTCCTCCCCTAGTTTGGCTATGGTATTCTACCCATTTGTTATGACTGCAGATGCATCCTTGAAGGACATAGTACAGTTTTGTACCTACCATAAATGTAGATGATCGAACAGGATAGCATCTGCAGTCAGGATTACCCACCCTCCTTCCCCTCTGTGGTACTCCTAGGGTATTTACCCTCCTAATAGCTAGCTGGGGGGGAGTCTCTTATGGTGTATTTGTTTGTATATTTGTACATACATGCTTATTTTTTGTGTTTGCCTTCTACTATTTTGGAAACATTGGCATTTATCCAAAATTTAGCTTTCCAAGAGGGCAACTGGCATCTGGGGCAAGAAACACTGAGGAAAATGGCGTCGGCTGATGCCTTTATACCCGAAGACCAGCAGAGATGACGTTGGGTGAAGTGCGACATCAGCCGGACCCAGACTTTGGAATCCGACCGACCGAAGGGCTGCCTGACGACAGGACAACCCATTTGTTATGACTGCAGATGCTATCCTGTTCGGACATCTACATTTATGGTAGGTACAAAACTGTACTTTTTCTGACAATGTAGAGGTAGTGTAGTGCATGAGCATACTGGGGCAAAAATTAACATAATCAAATAATAAAGACTCTTCTGTCTATGGGAAAGCCACAGTGTGACCACTTCACATCTTCAGTCTGTGTAAAATGCAACAACTTCTCATCTCTTCTGTCTATGGGAAAGCCACAGTGTGACCACTTCACATCTTCAGTCTGTGTAAAATGCAACAACTTCTCATCTTGTTTCTCTTCTAGACAACAACGCAGAGACGTCCTAGTTCACACAGGGGCCCGTGGACTTTTCTTCTGAAGATAAGGTCCATTCAAAAAGCCAGACTTCAAAACGCAAGCATTCTTCTCATAGCATCTTTTTGGCCTTGCAGGTATGTTCCCCTGCTTCGCACTTTTCTCTCTGTGTCTGCATCCCAACAATATTCTCCTAACCCATTTCTTTAGCAAGTCTGTCCTGGGCATTCACTCCCTCAGATTCATGGCCTGGCTTTTTCAGTTCCATTGATCATCAGTAATGCTTATGTTTCGGTTAAGATAGCACAGAATTTCACCTGTTCACAGAAGCCTTCTGTACTCAAGACTTGATTTTCTGTTTGAGCTAAAAAAAGACTGGATCTTCTTTTGCCTCCTGTTCCTTCAGTATTAATGTACTTTTCTGATATCAGTCTAGATCAAAGCACCAAGCTACTTGTCTTCGTCCCTGACTACACTTACTAGGGATGGTACTTACTTCATTGCACTGATGTCTACCGACAGCTTAGGTTTTACATTAACTAAACCAAAGAACTAAAATGATGAACAGATTTTTGTCTCCTTTACTAAATCCAGGTTAGATTAGAAGGTGTTCTGCCAAGGTAGTTATCCAGCTATATTCACTTATGTCATGTTAGACATAGGAGGTTTCTTCACTTAGTACCGAAGTTCCATTCCAGTAGAGCAGAAACAATTCCTACAGCCTTTTCTGTTGCAAAAACTATAAGCTGGATGTTACATCTAATTCTACATGCAGCTCCACTTTAATGCAGGGATTTGTCCAAATAGGGATTTTGCAAAGGGCGTTGTCCTAATGTTACAGAGAACACGCCTCCTGCTATCAGATACAAAAGTTGTGTGCTTACCATGATGATCTGTAACCGATAAATCCAGCCTCTGTAGCATCCTTCTTCCCATCCCATGTTTGTGGTATAGCTGATATAGAGTGCCCCCTTCCATCTGTCCATCACAGATTTCGGCATTTCTGCAGAAGACCTAGAAGGACAGAGTACTTGTACTTAATAGAAAATCAAAGCTTTCTAGGCACCTCTGGAAATTTTGCCCGCTGAGCTGTCCTAATGCCTTCAGCATTAGTTCTTTTGTTTCAGAGGATGTACCTACCTCTTACAGGTGTATTGTTATTGCAACTGTGTAGGATCACAGGATCATAGAATTATAGGAGGTTACTAGGCCATTGGCCCTGAGGCCGTTATGAGCCTAGCCAAGAGTTTAGCCCATGTTTAGACAAATCAGCACCCAATGTCTCTGTCCAGCAGGGACATGGGGTGGAATCCCAGGGGTATATTTTCTGTTTCCCATCCAGTTATCTCGTTTGCGCTTAAAAAGTGGTCGAGAGGTACTCTGCTTGATGTGGAGAGGGAGTCTATTCCATAGATGGGGGAGTCTCTGGGGCACAAATCTGTTCTGCCAGCAAGTCTTGTTGATGTCACAGACCAGGTTGAAGCCATGTGAGTGGGTTACTTGAGTGGAGCTTGACTTGTGGATATGCAGCAATCCCATCAAGATGGGGTCCAGGACCACCTTATATGCCAGACAGAGATCACGTCTGAGGAGTCTGTATGAAACTGAGCAGAGGGATAGGGATTTTAGCCTAGCTGTGTATGTTTGATGTTTGAGGACCTGGATTATCCTGGTGAGGAACCTCTGTGGTCTGTCCAGCTGCTGCATGTGCTTTGTAAGGTACATGCCGAAAGGTTCATTGTACTCAATAATGGGCCTTATAAGGGAAGAATACAGGGATGTTATGACCTCCTTGTCCCTGGATGAGATACCCTTACATATGAGATGGGCCATGTAGAAGGCTTTCCGTGCAACGAAAGCAACATGGTCAAAAAGTCAGGTTGCTATCAACCTGGGTGCCCAAATCCTTCACGACTGATTGCATGCTTATGATATTGTTATTAATGTGATCATTTGTGGGGACATCACTCTTCCCCAAAGGGGATGATGATACATTTTTTGGTATTCAGCTTGAGGCCATGTTTCTGTCACCAGTCATTTGTCTGAGTGAGATCCTCTTGGAGGATGTCCACATCACTAGGGGAATTGATGACCGTACCCAATGTGGCCAATTCGGACTCTGTTTGCTTTGGAGGATTTTACTAGTGCTCTTATTTGCTTGTTCAGGCTAAGGAGACATTGCTTCCATTTGGGCACCTGCTCCTTCTTGGTCTTGGACAGCAATTTTTTCCTTTTGCTATAGAGTTTATTTATTGCAGATGTCCACCAAACAGGTTTACTCTTCCATGCGGAGGATGAATTAGTCTTATCTGGTATTCCTGATTCCATGCATCTATATAAATGGTTGTATAGTGCTTTGGTGTAGTTTTGGTTATTGGTGCCAGTTCCTGCAGAGGAGGAGGGTATGTGAAGCTGTTTATACCAACCTTCAGGAGGCTGTAATCAGATTTGGAGGAATTTCTATGTCTTATCCTAGCTACAGGGGGATTAGGGGAGATGGTGATTTCAAAAGTGACCGCTTTATGGTCTGATCTTACCAGGGAGGATGATACTATAGGTATGCTGCAGTGGTTACTTATGTTGGTTAATACCAAGTCCAAGATATTATCACCTCTCGTGGGGGTATCGAGTAGCTGTTTGAGGGCATTTAAATTGACAAAATCAAGGAATCTTTGGGCATTTGTGTTCTGGCATGAGTAGTTCTTCCAATCTATGTTTGGGAAGTTGAAGTCATCCAGGATCAGGGTAAAGGGTTGATTCTTGATAGATTCAAACATGTCCAAATAGGTGGACTGGGCATCTTGAGTCAGATTTGTGGGCTGGTAACTAGCTATGATTTGAATAGGGGTCTTCTCAATGGTTAGCTGCACCTGGAGTGTCTCCTGTGCATCATACTTTTTGACCAGCCTGGAGGTGTGTATGTCTTTAATGTATATTGGAACTCCACCTCCTTTGGCTTTACTGCCCACAGTTTGGGGTTTGAATGTATGACAGGAACTCCACCTCCTTTGGCTTTACTGCCCACAGTTTGGGGTTTGAATGTATGACAGGATGAGTAACCAGGTAAGGCTGGGATGCTGTCTGCAGCTTTGAACCAGGTTTCTGTGACTGCATAGATGTCAGCATTTTTCAGGGTTAGGAATGCTTGCAGTGAGTGCAGTTTCATGTTTAGACTCCTAGCATTTAGCAGCATGGCCTTTAATTTGCATTTTGTTGAAATTTTTATGTTGGTAGTTTTAACCTTATCACTTTTCCTAAAAAAGGCACTATAGGGGAGGCAAGAGCCTTTGCCAGAAGCCTGAAGCCTAGATGAGACAGATGCAGGCCATCTCTGGCAAAGCATCGTGGTCTGTCAATCATATCTTCTCAGGCTGTCAGGTGCTGGATCCCCCTAGAATAACACCAGAAACTAAGCCAATTGTTAAAGTCAATCGTTTTCTTTTTGTATTGAGGCATCATTTTGGTTGACTGCAGAATGCTACTTAAGGCTAGGGAAATACCTTCCTGGGATGCATAATTAGTGAGCTCAATCATGTCTGTCTTCATATAGTCCAGAGAGGTACATCTCAAGTCATTCACGCCAACATGGACTATGACAGAGTCATAACAGTTCCTGTTATTGAGAGACTTGAGTGCGTATGTGATATGGTGGATTCTGTCACCTGACAGACAGCTAACCGTGACTTTCTTCTTATCCATCCTGGTGAGAGGCACATCTGTGTGTCTCACAATGGAGTCTGCTATGACTAATATGTTGAGTTTATGGTGAAGCCTTAGTGGCTGTGAGGCAAAGGTGTGTGGACTATGTGTGGTATGTGGTGTGGAGGCCTGCGGAGATCGCGTGTGTTTTTACGTCTGAGGTCTCCTTTGTTTGGGTATGTTTATGTGCAGGTCCTCTACAAATGCAGGTGTGTGTTGTGTAGGTAAGGGTGGTGTTTGAGGTATAGTGATTGTGTTGACAACCTTTTCAGTGCTAGATATACTGGCTTGCGGGGAAGAGAGCTTGGACTCTAGGTTCCTAATGTAATTGAATCTCTCACAAATTGTTTCTAGGTGGTAGTAGTAGATGGTTGTCCATGTACATGAAGCAGCTGCTACACCATCTCAGGATGCCCATATCAACCAGGCTGGCAGGAGAAACTGTAGGAAATTGTCCATCCATATTTGTCAGAATCTGAGGGAGAAAGGTCAGGGAGGGCTAAGGGGTGAGCCTAAAGCCCAAGTGCTTAAGCCAAAACTAAAGCTTAGAATAACACTTAACAATTTAGACAGGCTATAAACAAGCAGTAATAAATGTAGCAGAAAAGATGCAGTTGATCACTTTAGAGAATGGGCAGCAAGTAGCAGGAAAAATCAAAGCAAGATGAAGTAACAGAGTAGTAGGAAGAAAAAAAATTAGAAAAATATAAGCAGCTGAATATAGTATCTTTTTTTATAAAGTGGAAAGGCAGAGAGCAGGAACAGAAAGATAATTTGAAGTTAAGGGACTAAGGGGTTTGGCCTTCCCAAATGATCACTGTAATAGGTAGAATGAGCTAAAGAGATGGGACTGGGAGGAGTGTCCCAGATCAGGTTTACAGTAGGGGTGGGCTACTGCAAAAGCCACCAATCTTAAGAACACAACAGCAATTGGGTGGGAGGGTAGAAAAAGAAAAGTTTCAGCACAGATCAGAAAACAAAATCTGGACAGCAAATATATAAATAATTCAGTCAAGCAAAAATAAAGGCAGTGCAGAACACTGAACAGTTAGAGTGCCAAAAATATACTTATCAGCTCTATCTTTCCAGAGCACTGTTGGTCATAACACAAGGTGATTCTAGCAATAATGTGCAGTGATTTACATAAAGTTAATACTTTTATACTAGCAAGACAAAGGCCAAGCCTTCAGACAGTCAGATAACACAAAAGCTGTTAGACCAGTTTTACCAACTTTAAGAACACAACAGCAATAGGGTAGGAGGGTGGGAGAAAAAAAGTTTAATCAGAAAACAAATTTCGGCCAGCAAATATATAAATAATTCAGTCAAGCAAAAACTGAATTATTTGCAGTACGGAACACTGAACAGTTAACTGTGTAACTATGTAACTTTCTTTTGTTCGCCTGCTGTTTGAATCCACTTTCTATGTTTTACAACATACTCTCCTATAGCCAAGCATGGTGAACATGGGCAACACAGTAGTTACACCAGACAAGACAACAAGAGATTCATTGTCAATTTGACATACAAGACTAAACCAATGATATATTACAGCATATTATCTTATACCCAGGCATGGGAACATGGGCAACACAGTAGCGAACAAGACAAGACAACAAGAGATACTTTGTCAGTCTGACAGACAAGACTAAATCAGTGATACATCAGCTTCATAATGGAGTAGATATCTGTTCCAGTCAGCTCAAGGAAAACCTCAGATATTGTCCCTTGAAAGGTATTTTAATATGTGGTGTATCTTATTCTTAATGCAGGTGCACGCAATAACATTTTATTTTTAAGTTCTACAGGCTGATTTTATTGTTTTCAACGATCAATTAACCCTCTGCCATTTTAGTCAAAGTGTGACTGTGACATGAGGACATGTCCACTTGAATCTTTAGCATTAACTCCTCAAGGACGCACTTTCTTACACACTAATCCGGCTCATCAGGGATAAGATGCAGACAGGATAACCTTAAGTGTGATTCATGCAAACTGGTTGTGATGCCTTTTACGTTACATCCTGGACAGGGACACAGGGTAGCCTTATATTCTTGCTTTTGGGATTGTGTTTCTGCTCTGTCCTGCCAATGATGAGCAGCACCTTAATCTCCAAGAAAGTGGTATGACAGAGCAGAACTGGGTGTGTCAGTGGTATCTTCAGAACATGCCTGTTTCTAGGACCCACAACTTGGGTCAGTACCTAATATCTGCTTCTGAATAGTGACTATACTACTACAGGCGAGGCTCTGCTAAAGGACCGAGCCCACCCTTGGTATCCTGGTTCTAAGTCTGAACCTTGAATAGCTTTCTGACAGGAGGAAATGTAACGTGTGCCATCAGACCACACTTTTCTTTTTACTTATGCTTGATTTTGAAAAAATAAATGGTACTTTTCTGTTATCCCATTACTGTGAATGCTTTCTATGAAATGTATAGAAGACATAACTGAAACTTTTAATGTATAAAACTGATCACAATTTAAATAACTTTTAATCACGATCACATATTTGTTTGAGATGGTTAATGTAGTTTGCATGGTTACAGTGGAATAAAGGCATTTTTTAAAAATTATTTTCAAATTTTGTTCATGTAACAGTAGTATTTACACTCTATTCACATTTTGACTTAGTCTTAAGGAATACCTTTAGATAATTCTTAGAAAAAGCTTAGTCTAACTGTCTTTGTGAAGAAGAGATTTTAAGTTACTGTACATTTTATCTGGCCTTTAGGATTACTGAGCAACTAAAAAAAAATGACTGGATACTTCAGTGATAGTGAAACGTTATGTAGTCTTTCAGGCAGAACATTCACTGGATCCTGCTGAGCTTGTAAAAGAAATGTTCACCACAAAAGACTGTAGGTGAAATTCCTGTTGATTTCTGAAAGCGACTCTATAGATAATTTACTTCCAGCCTGACAACCACAAACAGTAGTTTAGTGGCCGATAGAGAGTTCAACAGCTCATCTGTGGAAGCCATTATCTATGATGCAAGTCCCTTTCAGTGGTGCAGAGTAGAGACAAACAGGATTGTATCTAGGATGGTTTGTAAAAAAAAACACTGCACTTTTTTCAAGCAAATTTACACTCCATTTGAACCACTGACTGAAATTCAGATTAGAAAATAAAAAAATGGTGTTTGAAAGTCATGTCTTTGAACATAACTTTGATGTATTGATGCTGCTGAAATGCAAAACTTTTTTTGAAAGTGAAAACAGTCTTGCTTAAAGCAAAACTGCTTTCACTGAAAGTTTAAAAAAGTATATTATTTTCTGGGGACAATGCAGTCTGAATCCCCCTGCTTACTTTAATCGGCAGCAATGTCACTGTACATTATTTGCTTTCAAAAAGTCTCTGTGACCTGGTTCTGTACGTGCCACTGAATCCTCATGTCATACTGAGTAGCTGTATTGCTGAGCTTCTTGTGATAGAAGCAGGCTCAGAAACCTGCACTTTGGTAAAACAACATGCTCCCCCATGCACACAAGTACCGGCCAACGGGACTTGAGCCCTTAGCCTTGTTATCCTGCATCATAACTTTTGTATAAATCAGCCATCTACTGCTTACCAACGTAGCACTTATTTAACAGGAGTTTAGCTATGATAAAATGCTTCTGACAAAGAACTTATTATGAAAGCTGTTTAAAGTAGTAGCAGAACATTTTCCAGATTCTGCATGTAGCCATGTTGTTGCAGGAAAATGTGAGACTGTGTCAATATCAGAAGCAGTAATAAGATTATGTTTCTGTATTAGTTTGTCAGCTACATCACTGTAATGCACTCAGTAGTAATTTTGAGTATATCACTCTGCCACAGAAAAAAGTTAATGAATAAGCATACAAAGGACAGTAGTTTGTGGTCATTTACAAGTTGGCAAACAGTAGATGTTATGTGATCCTATCTCGCCTACATTCTGAATGATGGGTTCGGAGCCGATCCCTCGGCTCCGACTCGGCACGCTTATGCCAAAGAGCGAAGTCTCTTATTGGCTGAGCTTTACTATATCCCAGGATGCACCACCTTCAGTCCCCCAGATCTCGTTTGCCGCTTAACTGCAAAGACGTGGTCTCGAGCTGGCTGGGCTGAGTAGCTTTTATTAACTACTTTTCTGTCAGTTTTTTTGTGCTTGTATATCACAAAAGCCGTTTTAACGGCTATTGCTGCCTGTTGTGTACGTTTGAGTAGTGGAATTTCTTGTGTGTGATTGGGTAGAGTTTGTTTCGGCCAGGAGAGGAAAAATCCCTTTCAATCCAGGGCCTTTCGGTCAAACTGTATAACTGAACTTTTAGTGTTTTAAAGTTCCCGGTTATCACACCTAAAGTTGTGTTTTTACACTGTTTCTGTAAGCCTTCGGTTTTTTGTCATAAACGGATCTACAGTTGTTAATTTTCCTGTCAGAAATTGTTTAACATCATGTCTCAAGCCCCTAGGCCTTCGGGCTTTAAAAAATGTACTAAATGTGCTTTTAAGATGTCTGTTACTGATGACCATCTACTTTGTGTTTATTGTTTAGGGGCAAAGCACTTGCAGGAGTCATGCAGCGTATGTCACGCTTTTTCCTCTAGGGTCCTCCAGGAGAGGAAAAATAAATTTAATTCTTAAAGGGTTGATTAAACCCTCTTTTGAAGAAGCCTTGTCTTCCGCTCCGACTCCTGCCAAAAAGAAAAGGGCTTCGGCTCCGACCAGTCCGTCGGATCCGACTGCCAAGAGACCTAGGCAGGCCTCTCCTTCGGCTCCAAAGACTTCGGAGCCGAGGTCGGAACGGTCTGCCTCGATGCCTCCAGTATCGACCCCTCTGGCTTCGGAGCCGATGGCTGGGGCATCGAGGCGGGTCACCTTCGCGGCTCCACTGCTCGGAGCCGACAAGGGTCGCCGCTCAGACACTTCCTCCTCGGCGCAAGTCTACCTCGGCACCGATGGAATCTGGTGTGTGTTTCCTCGGCGCCGATTCTCATCGAGTCGCCTCGGAGCCGGTCCCCTAGTCCCTTGGGGCCGAGGGAGAGGTCTTCTCGAACCCGTTCTGTTTCCTCTCGGTCTTCGAGTATGTCGGATTCGGATATAGACAGGGTGCTCCAAAGACTTTTCCAGTCCCCAGTCTTCCAAAAATTTGTTTCGGCTCCGACCCAGTTGGCTTCGGAGCCGATGGCCATGACCCACCCCATTGCTATTCCTCCTCCGACTGCTTGGCTCCGTGAGCAGGTGCTCTTGGAGCCGGTGGAGATCTCAGGGTCGGCTCCGACCCTTACTCCAACCCGTGTGCTCGGGTCCGAGTTTGGTACGCGGACTTCTTCGGCTGGACCCGAGGGTGATGTTTCGGGACCGATGCTTTCGGTTCCGAGCCTCCCTCTCGGTGCTTCGCCTGCGGGACTTCCGTCTACTATCATGGCCCCGGAGACTGGACGCCACAGGATTCTGGAGGTCCGGCTTTCAGAGCCATGAGGAGTGCCTTGGCCAAATCCTCTTCGCCATCTCTCCGGTTTTACCAGCACCTTCCCTGGGCGTGGAGACTGGGTCTTTGGCAGTTCCCCTGTCCGTAGCCAGCGGAGCCCCGAGGCCTGAGGTTACCCCCAGTGGGGGTTCCCCTCTTCCTGAGGGTTCTTCGGAGTCATCTCCAGAGGAACCCCCAAGGAAGAGATCGTGCAAGAGGAAGCACGTGGACTCCCCCGAGTCTATCACATCGGACACGGATATGGATGATGCAGAGGGGTCCCCTAAGTCGTCCTCGGATGATGTCTCCTTTGCAGACATCTTAGAGATCCTCAAACAACGAGGCGGCTGGATGTCCAAACCCCCCTCTGCGGACGAATCAGTGCTCCTCAAGGCCTTTGGGGCTCAGCCCTCCGCCTCCTGGGTATCTCCGCCCTTCGACGAGCTTCTGGATTTAGTTTGTCGAAGGGCGTGGGAACACCCGGATACTGTGGAACCAGTCCCTTCTCGTCCAAACAAATTCTTATCTGCTCCCCCCGAGAAGGAGTTCCTTACTAAAGGCGTGGCTGTAGATGCCATGGTGGTGGCATCTGCTACACAGCAGGACGTGGCAGAGGCTTCAACGTCCATCCATCCTCCTAATAAGGAGTCTAGGAGTATGGATAGGTACGGGAAGCGCACCCTGACTTCAGCGGCCTTTACCTTAAGGTCTCTGAATTATTTGGCACATTTTACCAGGCTTCAGAGGGATCTGGTCAAGGAGTTGTCAGACTCCCTCTCGGGTAACCTACCTGAGCAGCTAGCCCAGTCCGTTAGCTCTCAGTTGGCTATCCTTACGTCAATTGCTAACTCGTCCATGAGGCTCATATCCTATGCGGCCGAAGGGGCGGGTAGAGCGGCAGGCACAGGCGTGGCTCTACGGAGACAGGCCTGGCTCCGCTTGTGTCAGTTTGCGGAGGCCTTCAAGTCTTCCTTCGCCGACGCTCCCTTTGATGGGTCCTCATTGTTTGGACCCAAGGTGAAAGACACCCTTACCCGCTGTGAGCAAGAGGGAAAAACATTATCTGCCGTAGGGGCCCGTTATTCCACTCCCTTTCGGCCTTACCCCAAGGCCAAAGGAGGGGGGAAAATGTGGTTCCGAAAATCTCGCAAGTTTTTCTCCCAACAGCAGGAAGATTCCCCGTCCAGAGGCAGAGGGCGGGGATATTTTTCAGGGAGACGCCGTCCCAGAGGCGGCAGAGGGCCCCGCAATTCTGGAGACCGCGAGTCCTTTCGTGGCTCTTCAGCCTCCCACACGACATGAGGGATTGCCCGGCTGTGCTGCTCCGG
Organism: Protopterus annectens; assembly: GCF_019279795.1. Taxonomy (NCBI): domain Eukaryota; kingdom Metazoa; phylum Chordata; order Ceratodontiformes; family Protopteridae; genus Protopterus; species Protopterus annectens. Next base: position 1,631,145,877 of record NC_056731.1, on the reverse strand, counting down.
AGCCAGTCGGGTGTCGTTTTGCCAAGCACCTAAAAGCCTGGGAGTCAATCACTCAGGACAGATGGGTGCTTCGGATAATTGCCGGAGGTTACACCATCCCATTCAAATGCTCACCCCCTCCGTCCAAGAGAATCCCGGACCCACCACCCAGTCAAAGGGAAATAGCAGCCGCAGAAGCTTCAAAGCTGCTACAAAAAGGAGTCATCCAACCGGTCCCCACAGACCAAATCGGATCAGGAAATTACTCCAGGTTCTTTTTAGTGCCAAAAAAGACAGGGGACCTGAGACCAATTTTGGATCTCAGCAGACTGAACCTATCCGTTACGAAATCCAAATTCCGAATGGTCACGTTGCAATCCATTCTCCCGTTGTTGGAGAAGGATGTTTGGATGTGCTCCATAGACCTCAAGGACGCCTATTATCACATACCGATACATCAGGCGTCCAGAAGGTATTTGCGCTTCAGCCTAGGAGCCAGTCATTACCAATTTTGTGCTCTGCCCTTTGGTCTCACCACAGCCCCCAGGGTGTTCACCAAGTGTTTGGCAGTAGTGACGGCTCACCTGAGGAGCCTTGGATTCCAAGTGTTTCCCTATCTCGACGACTGGCTCCTGACTGCCACCACCAGGCATCTACTTATGGACAACCTCAAAGCCACCATCTCCCTGGGTGTTTCCCTGGGGATTACATTCAATTGGTCAAAGTCTGTCTTGCTGCCCTCTCAGCGCATAAAGTTTATAGGAGCAGAGATAGACTCAAGATTGATGCGTGTCTTTCTTCCTGCCGAAAGGATCCGAACCTTACAGGGCCAAGTTCAAGCTCTGATCTCGAGATCCAAAGCCCCAGCCAGGATGGTCCTACAGGTTCTAGGCTCAATGTCTGCCACGGTACTTTTAGTTCCTCTAGCAAGGTTACACATGAGGATTCTTCAGTGGCTCTTATCAACTCAATGGTCCTTTCAAGATCTTCCCTCAATCATCACATCATGATTACGGAAACATGCAAAAGGGACCTGCGCTGGTGGCTTCAGACATCCAACTTGGATCAGGGAAAACCCTTTGTTCTCCCCCCTCCAGTGGCTACCCTGACGACAGATGCCTCCCAGATAGGGTGGGGGCATTGTCTGGGCAGGCTAGTTCAGGGCTCCTGGCTTCCGGACGAAGCTCTTCTCCACATCAACGTGTTGGAGATGAGGGCTGTACTTCTATCCCTTCAGGCCTTACACAAGTTCCTTCCTCAGGGCATCATCGCCATCCACACAGACAACATGTCGGTGGTTTGGTATCTGAACAAACAAGGAGGGACCAGATCGTATCCCCTTTGCAGAGAGGCCATGAAAGTGTGGGAATGGGCTGTAGCTACCAACCGCTTCTTGGTAGCTACCCACATCCCGGGAAAGTCAAATGTATTGGCGGACAAATTAAGCAGGACAATTCTCTCTCCTCACGAATGGTCTCTAAACCGCACAGTAGCAGCCCAGGTTTTCAAGAGATGGGGGACGCCGTGCTGCGACCTATTTGCGACTCCACAAAACACCAAGTGCCAAAGGTTCTTCTCCTTGATTCCACATCAGGAAGTACCGGCCATGGATGCTCTAGCACAACCCTGGCCAACAGGATTGCTTTATGCTTTTCCTCCAATTCCTCTCCTTCCCAAAGTCATTCAAAAAGCTTCTCAGCTAAAGTCTTCAATGATTCTGATTGCCCCATACTGGCCTCGTCAGATATGGTTTCCTTACCTGAAAAAGCATGCAGTGGACGATCCGTGGACCTTAGACCTGATCCCGGATTTGCTAATCCATCAGTCGGGACATTGGCATCAGTCCCTTCAATCTCTGAAATTGACAGCTTGGCTTCTCCACTTCCGACCTTAGTTAGAAGTCACACACTAGACCCGGAAGTTGTTCACATTTTATCTTCGGCCCACAAACCCACCACTAACAAATTGTACCTCAGTAAGTGGAAGAGGTTTGCTATCTGGGCTCAACTCAAGGGCTTAGACCCTATCACTGCTCCTGTCCCAGAGGTTTTGAAATTCTTAACATCCCTATTAATCAGGGATCTTCTGTCTCAACTATTAAAGTTCAACTAGCTGCTATCTCTAAATTCCATGAATCCACGGATCCTCCTTTGATGAGCAGCAGACTATGCAAAACATTCATTAAAGGTGCGAGTCTGTTAAGACCACCAGTTTTTCATCCTGCACCTCCGTGGGATCTTGATTTAGTGCTTCGCGCATTAACATCTCCCCTTTGAACCGGCTGCTACATGCAATTAAAATATCTGTCATGGAAAACGGCATTCTTAGTGGCTATTACTTGGCAAGAAGAGTCTCAGAGCTTCAAGCCCTGTCTATTAAACCACCATATTTGATTTTCCACAAAGATAGAGTATCTCTTAGGCCTAATCCATCCTTTGTCCCAAAGGTCTGCTCTAGTTTCTGTCTTCAACAATCTCTAGAACTACCAGTTTTCTTTCCAAAATTCTCTAATGAAGCAGAATACACTCTCCATAAATTGGATGTTCACAGGCAATTACGCTTCTATTTAGACAGGACTCAGCAACTTCGTAAGTCAGACCAGTTGTTTGTGTCCTTCTCAGATAATAAATTGGGCCAAACCATCACAAAAGCTACAATCTCAAAATGGATCAGAGATTGCATAACCCAGACCTATTCTTCTTCAAATAAGCAACTTTCATCATCTATCAAAGCTCATTCTACCAGAGCTATGGCTACTTCTATAGCCTTTCATTCCAAGCTCGCTATCTCGGAAATTTGTGCTGCGGCTACTTGGTCCAACCCGCACACTTTCATTTCCCATTACAAATTGGATGTGGCATCTAAAGGACGAGCTTCATTTGGTTCCACGGTACTCAGGAGTGTTTTCCAGTGAGCCACCCAGGATTCAGGTGCTAGGGACGCTGTCCCATCATTCAGAATGTAGGCGAGATAGGATCACATAACATCTTTTAGTTATGTACTCACCATAACTTCAGATGTTTGGGATCCATCTCGCCTACATTCCTGATACCCACCCTCCTTCCCCCTGCCTTGCAGATCAGAAGAGATAGAACGGTTTTGGGCTCCACTGTTTTTATCTTGTTTCATCTGACGATGTTATATAAGCAGGGTATGCATGTGTGCATGTATGCGGACAAACTAGATCTGGGGGACTGAAGGTGGTGCATCCTGGGATATAGTAAAGCTCAGCCAATAAGAGACTTCGCTCTTTGGCATAAGCGTGCCGAGTCGGAGCCGAGGGATCGGCTCCGAACCCATCATTCAGAATGTAGGCGAGATGGATCCCAAACATCTGAAGTTATGGTGAGTACATAACTAAAAGTTTCATTCCATGCACTTGGCAAAATCAAAAAATCTCGATACCAAAAAACTGAAACTGCATTTTCTTGTAATATTAAAATGTGCTTACAAAAATTCTGAGTACCAGATATTCATTGTGTTTCACTGTTGCAGTAGTAACAACTTGGCACTTGGCTGGCCTGAATACAAGAGACTTTTTTTCCTCTCCTTCAGGCCTGGCGGACACCCTGTCCCTGATGTCTTGACATTTGGGTGTAAAGGTCATTAGCCGGGACCATTTTCTCATATCTTTCTTGCCACTGGAGCTTTAAACATCCAGTGTGTAGAGTGTGTCTGTTTGGTCTGTGCCAGAGAACTTTCAAAGCAAAGTTCCCTGTTGGTGAACCATTTACTTCTTTTCATTGTATTGCTGTATTAAATGTTCTCTTAGAGAAATATTTGCCTTGAGTGCGGAAACAAATTTCACATCGAGACTTCCATACTCTGTTTTTTTTTTTTTTTTCTTTTGGCTTGGTCCGGAGCACTACATGCACAACTGTCCCCTTTGTGCTCATATTAAGCATAATGTTCTGTTATTAGCTGAGCTTTTAGATAAAGAAAGGGGGCATCAGGGTAATTTGTGCAGTATGGCATCTGCCTGTTATGCTGATTCTGACCCTTCTCATAAATGAAATGAGAAGCATCACAGGCACATTAGTGTAGTGGATGACAGTCATTCGTGTCTTCCAGTCTACCCAGACTTGTGATTGTCAAAGTGGAGAGACACCTTTGTGGTCCCATCCAATGACTGGGTAAGCAAGTAGCTGAGACCTGTACTGTAACATTTTTGGAGTCTCATATGTCAGCAGCCCCATCCATGTCTGCATGAGTTGAAGGACTTGGGTTGTTGGTTGGGTTTGGTACTACTTTGTAGGCCTCTGCTTCTGATGCTCGCACCAGGTCTTCGGAGGGACAGGGCAGAATCCCCCAGGTTAGAGAGGAGTCATCAGTGGACCAATTGCAGGCCCACAGCTGCCCCAGTACATCAGATACCACACTCAGACCCAAGCCAAAAGCCAGCCTTAAAAAGGCTGCATGCAGCTTTACACAGCCTAGGCATTATGGCTCCCAGTCTCTCCAGGGCGATCAGGAGGAGCTAATAAAGCTGGCAGAGGATCTCATACAAATTGTGAGATCCAAGTAGCATAGTCAGAAGCCCTTCTACAGGATCCTGTCCTGGAAAAAAAAGAGGAACCTTCCCCACAATAGTGCATGGATTCCTATGACTGCAATGAAGATGCATTTGTGTATATCGACCAGATCTTCACTGATTCATATGCTGATTTTGGAGTCTAATGAAAATCTTACCTCAGGTTCACCACCTGAAGACTTATTCCTTGAGGAGACATTCCATAAAATGAAGAAGTTCTTCATTTGGGAAGCTTGGGACTCCGTGAACACAAACCTATTGATATTCCTCCAGTACTAGAGGTAGTGGATGATGATGTATTTGATTCTCCTTGCAGCCTTACTCCCAAACACCTGCTTCTAGGAAGCCAGACCATTTTTTACAGGGTCTTGGATTCCCATAAATTACTTTTTAGAAATTCTGAGGTGGTAACTCAAGTTCCAAGGGTGCCAAGAGCAGCATCTCTAGAAGTACTTTGCCAAATAAGAAAGAAAGCAGGACCCTTGACAGATTTGACAAGAAAGTTTACAGCTGTCACCCCAGCTAAGAGAGCTCTTAATTGTCATTTCCATGAGTCAAATTCCAGGAGAAACTTCTAATCCAAATGGAGGTAAAACTGGAGAGGCTGGAGAACAGAGCTGTTATTAAATAATTGATTGAACTTCGCATCTCCTTTTCCCAGGCTGCTTAACATTCTTTTCATTGTGACTTTAATGCATTAGAAGCATCAAGCAGGGCAACTGCCTCTTGATCAGTTTTTCATAGCAAGCCTGGTTAAGGGAACAGCCCCTTCTAGAACATGTGAAATCTGAACTGCTGGATGCACCTTTGGGCAAGGAGTTTTTGCTTTGACCTAAGTTGGAGCAATTTTTAAGAAGTTGGAGGAGAAGACTGCCAAAGATTTCTTGCTTATACAGTCACCTAGATTTAGCAGGAATGGCCCTACCAAACCCAAGTCTTTCCTTCATCTCAACCCCAGCAAAGAAGGAGAATGGCCAGAAGGGATAGACAACAAAACCAATGGAGAAGGTGGCAAGTTGATCAAGAAAACAGGCAAGGTGTGCCTCAATCTTAGGGAGCCAGCAGGGAGCACCCATTACTTAGCTTGGCATTTCCGTGTTCCCCCTCCCCTAAGTCCCACACCAAACCTTCCCTCCCCTCCTCCTTTAAATCTTCCCTCCCCTGCTCCTTCAAAAGTGGGGGGAAGACTATCCCTGTTCTTAAAGGAATGGACAAACATCAGTCAGGAATAGTGAGTGCTAAACATAATAAAATCAAGTTATAAACTACAACTTGTCTATCTCCGAAAGCCTGCAGGTATTCCTTCCTTCTCAAAGGGACAACTGCAAGGGGCATTAGTGTAGGTAGATCTGTTTCTAGGTCAAGGCTCCATTGAACCAGTTCCTCTAAAAGAAAGGGGCACAGGTTATTATTCAGGACTGTTCCTAGTACCAAGAAAAGAAGGAACCTGGAGGCATGTTTTGAACCTGTCAAGACTAAATAGCTTCATGGTGGTTCACAAATTCAGAATGCTGTCCACCCAAACATTTATCTCCCTAAACCTAAAAGATGCACACCTCTACAGTCCCATTGCTAACATGAGAGCTGTGTTTCAGAATAAGGTGGGAAGCAGTATAATTTTTTCTGCTCTTCCCTTTGGCATGCCTACTGCACACAGAGTTTTCATCAAAAAGTGTCTGGCCCCAGTAATTTGTTTCTGAAGGACAAAGGACATTGAAATGTATCCCTGTTTGAATGATTGCCTGATCCAGGCCAATTCTGTCAAGGAACTGCAGTCATCTATTCCACCTGACCATGGCCATTTTCTCAAATTTGGATTTCACTCTCAATATAAAGAAGTCAAACCTAATTACCAAATGCTATCTGGTGTTTCTAGGAGCTCTGCTAGACACATGAAATAAAATTGGCCTCCTATTATTGGAAAAAGTCACCTTCCTAACCCAATACTTCCAGTCTGTTTTAAGCCAAACTTTAGTTTCAGCAGGGAAAGTCCTGAGTGCTTGGGGCACATGGCATCATACATTTTGCTGATCTCTTTGTTAAAATTTTCCATGAGAAAAATTCAGTGGTACCTCAAGAATGTGTGGTGTCAACACAGACATTGCCTCTACCACAAGATACAGCTTTCTCCCTTTCCTAAAATTAAATTAAAGTGGTGGGATCCAAACTTGTTCTGTGAGCAAAGCAATACCCTTTCACATCTGGCCAGAAAGTCAGATATTAACCACAGGTGCTTCATATCTGGCCCATAGTGCACATTCCAGTGGTCTTCAAGCCCATTGAAAATGGGCTGAAACATTCTTAAGAAATTATATAAACCAAATAAAGTATTGGCAGTCCTCAAATGCATGACTGCATTCAAAGAACTCTGGAAATCAGGGTACTCTTATCAAAGAGAGACAATACCGTAGGGATATGGTACATATTCAAACAGGGAGGAAGACACGCTGTCTTTGCTGCTTACCCCTGCAGCTCTGAAAAGCAGCTTGGTCCATGGATTTATATCTGGTGGCTCAGTGCATGCCAGGGGTTAACAGTCATCTAGCAGAATACCCCAGCTGGTCAGAGATAGACCAGCAAGAGTAGACATTAAACAAAAACATTTTTCTAAAAATGACACAGAAATGGGGTGTGCCAGAAATGGACATTTTTACCACAAAAGAAAACAGGCAATTAAGGGCTACATATAGCAAGGCCAGGAGGAATGACGCCCATCTCATTTCAGTGGGCAGGACTATCTCTCTATGCCTTCCCTCCCATACCTCAAATCCTCAGAGTATTACTGAAGTTCAAGGAGGAAGGACCAAGGGTCATTTTAATAGCACCGATTTTTGGCAAATCATTGCTTCACAGTCTGAGCAAGTAGGAATTTTGGTTGCTACTTCAGAAGTAAACCTTTAACCCAGAACAGGGGAAGCCTCTTACAACTCAATCTGAGCACCTTGAGGTTGACAGCATGGATTATTTAATCGTTTCACCTCAAGGACTATCTTTTTATAAAGGCATCCTAGCAGTACTAAAAAGAGGCCAAAAAATTAGTAGAATATCATAAATATCAAAATGAAAAAGATTTACAATGTGGTGACAGTCCAAATGACAGCTTCTGCTATCAGCAAAACTTATTCTAGTACTAACCTATTTTAGCCAAGTTGTTTAGCTCTGGCCTTTCTCACTGTTCAATAAACAGTCATTTATTGGGCAACTTAGCCTGCTTTTCTTTGTAGCCACCTTTTTTCTTGCCTCCTTTTGTAACAGTGTTATTGAAGTACAGCATCAATTTCAGCCTTTCTAGGATCACACCTTCTCTCCCATGGGATCTCATTTTTGTTTTGGAGAAGCTTACCCTGACATATTTTGAACCTGCAGCTGCTTCTGACAGTGTTTTTCCTTGAAGACTGCTTTCTGGTGGTTATAAGCCCAGCTAGGAGAATCTTGGAATTGCAAGCCCTAATATGTACCTAGCTCTTCTTAATTTTCCACCCTGACAAGGTCACTCTCAGGACAAATCATTCCTTCATGCCCAATATTATCACTGAAGCATCTTTGAACCAGTCTATATACTTTCTGCTCAAATCCACAAAGCAATGAAGAGTATATCCTTCACTCGCTAGTTGTTCATAGTCAGCTCAGACATTACCTGTACAAGACTAGGAACAGAAGGAAAACAGATGAGCTGTTTGCAGCCTTTGCTAACAACAACATGTGAAAACCAGTATGCAAACTACTTCCAATTGGATCTCCTAATTGTATTGTTTTATGCAACAGGCACCTTGGTAAACAAGCACCTTTTCAAATCAGAGCACATTATAACAGGACCACGGCAGCTACTACTGCCTTTCCTAGAGGAAGTTCCTACCAAAGAAGTCATGGAAGCTGCTACCTGGTTATCTGTTCATACATTTACTGAACATTACAGTCTACCCATCTTTTCCAGTATGTAGGACGGATTTCCCTCTGCTGCCTTGCAGGGCCTTCTGACTTCAGCTTTTGCATTGGGATTCCTCCCAAGTTGTTATTACTGTAACAGTGAAACATGAGGAACATAGTACATTTGTGTCCACGTACCATAAATGTAGATGTTCTAGTGTATTCACTGTTGCAGTATTCTTTCTCACACACCTTCTGCTCTGTCTCAACCAGCGGTTGGGGTGGTCTCCCTCTTTTCTTTAATCCTCAGGATCCCCTCTCCACTAATTTAGGATTTGGGTCCCCCTATAAAGTTGCTCACAGGGGTCAGATTTAGTGCCTTGTGCTGCTGGCATTGGATTCAAAGTTTTGGAATTAAAGTTCTGGGGTGCATGAAAGACCTAAAAATGTGGTACTGGCTGACTACCCTTATACCTGATGTCCTGATGCCAGGGAGAGGGTTTCCACTGAGCCTGATGTAGGAGAAAAAGTCTGTAGTATTTAGGCCAGCTAAGGACTTCCACAACAAGGAAGTCTCAGGTTGTTATTAGCATAACAGTGAAGATACTCAAACATCTACATTTATGGTAAGTAGACACAATTGTACTTTAAATCCTCCACAAAACGTCTTTACTTAATTTTCAAGGGTGTTGTACCCACAGGCGGTTATATGTTTTAAGATATTTTCTGGAAATTACAGTTTGTTTTCTAGTTTCATGGTTTTGCGATTAATTTCTCATATAGTACTTCCATTTGTAGTATATGTATTTTATTTTATTTTATTTTAATTCATGTGGTGTATTAAATGGTTTACTTTCACAATCCTAAAGCCCATATGCCCGAAACTCCTAAACCTGAATCCATGATCTCGAAAGATCAAAATGTCAAAGATCACAATGTGTAAACAATTTTGAATAGTGAATTCCCCTACCAGTGTCAGCGTTTGGAAGCATGCTAAGATGGATCCTGCAAGTTCAGGAGTTCAGTATTGTGGTCTTCAGCATTTTGATCTTTTAGTATTCTGGGTTATGGATTTCAAGCATGTGGGCTTCAGGGTTGTGATAGTAAACTGTATTAAATAACATATGTCAGTGCAGTAGCGTGAGCATAAGAGAAAGAGAATAGCCGAATAATGTTCCTTATGAGGCAGAATGTAAGGAGAGGATAGGTAGCAGCAACTGTTAAGATGGAAAACGACCAGAGGGTTGGTACATCAGATGGCCTAAAGGTAAACAAGCAATATGAAGAAGCAGAAGGAGATAGTGGCAGGATTTTATGATGCAAAAATAGAGACATCAACAGCAGGAAGCAAGAAATTACTAGCCTGTGTTACAGACAGATGGCAACATTTTGCACACTGTATTGTGCACGGTTTTGCAAACAATATTATTCATATGTACTGTTTGCTGATTATTTTTAGACCTAACCTTTACAAAGGCATAAAATAGTAAAAGTTTAGAGATGGTAACAAAATGGTGCATGACCTTTGCCAGAATATATTTAAAACAATAGAAACTTTAAAATGCAGTATGCATTGTCTTAAAAGTAATGAGGAAGTCATAATGGAAAGTTTTAAGTCTATTAGGAGGATTCATAGTTTTGATTTGGTTGGGTTTCTTCTCAACAAAACCAAGTTGTGTGGTGAGAAGAGGCATTATTAGAAGATTCATGGTTAGTGGCTCAGAAGAGTTAGATTGAAGCATAGTTTGATGATCAAAACAGCCATTTGGAAGAAATAGTTTTATTTATTTAAGTATTTGTTTATGTTAGTTAACCAGTACATAAATTGTTCAAAAGACCCCGTTCAGTCATGATCTAGACCACAATGGCTTAAAAAACAAGTAACACTGTATTACATGACATTAGTTATACAACAGGAAAACAGTGAAATAACATACAGTATCATTTAATATGTATTTATGCACAAAGAATAATGTAGTAATATGATTGGATATACACATTATGTACAAGTTGACAGTGAGATGCATAAAGAATAATCTAAAAATGTAATTAAAGATGCATACAGTAGTATTTACAAGTTGACAGTGATAGTTACCTGCACAGTAGTCGGACTGAGTTGAATGGAAGTGATGCCAAGCACTCAATACCTGTAACAGATGAAAGGGAGTGGAAGGGTAAGCTGCCAGTGACTACCCAGGGTCAGTGAAACATGGCATTTATTATTTTTCACAAGATGGATCTTAAATTGTAATCTGAAGATGGTAAGATTATCAACATTCTTTATATTTCCAGGAATGGCATTCCAGAGATTTAGTTAAGTGAGAGTTTTCTTTTAGTGGTGAGTTTAAATGGAGGTGGGGGTGGATTATTGAGGCAGTTTTTACCAAGTGCACAGTGCACTTTTCTCTGCATTCTTACTTTTTGGTGATGAACAGCAACTAATATTTAACAATTTCAATATGAAAATATTTACAAGGACTGAGGAGCTGCTTTGGAGGGTCTATATTACATCTTCACAGGGGCTGTTCATCAAACGCCCTTTCATCGACACAGTAATCAAAATACCAAAACCCTGAATGGCCATATAACCAAAATTTTCATTGGGAAAAAATTGCTTGGCTGTCATTGGGGATTTGCCCTTTCCTCCACTGTAGTGCGATCTTGGAGGGTATATTTAGTTAGGGGGGTGAAACCACCCACTTCATAGGGTCTTCAATTTTTTTTTTGGTGTTGGCCAAGTGTTTTTTTCCCCGGGAAAAATTTTGCTTATGTGGCCATTCTGGGTTTTGGTATTTCGATTATTGTGTGTCAATGAAAGGGCGTTCGATGAACAGCCCCAGTGTGCTGTTCTGTTCTATTAGAAAGATAAATAAGCTGTAATACTTTGTTTTCATTAGTTTGCCATAGTAGTTTTGCTGTGAGCTTGTGGAAGTGATGGGTAGAGCAGCATATTCAAGGCTAGGAGTGAGTACACACAGGCTGCAATGAACTTCTGGGCTTTTGGTGTTAGAAAGTTTATAGTATGCAATTTTGTATTCTACCTGAAGTTGTGAAATAACTTTATTGGCAATGTTCTCATTGTGGCTGGATAAAGATAGCTTTGGATCTGTTGTGATACCAAAATATTTATGTGAGTTCTATGAATGATAAATAAAGAAATTCTGTTTGGGTCTAATATGAGCAAACTGAGTGTATTTAATTTTTGAGTTCAAAAAGTATAACATCACTTTTACAACTATTTATGATTAAACTTTTTGGTATGCCATTTCCAAATGATTTTGAAATCATTCTGTAGTACTTGTAAACTATGGACACTGACTTACCAGATGCAATAACAAGTATATAATCAGTTCAGCTGCTGAAGGTTCGATGACAGTTAGCGCTAGGGTGGAGACAAATGTGTTGCTTTTTACATAGAAACAGAGGTCTATCAGTTTGATAGGGAAACAATCCAATGAGGTAAGCTTAGCAATGTTTATCTGCTTTCAGAAACCTACAGCTGTATTTAATTCTTCTAGTTCTGAAGACACGGATACTGAAGTTTGCAAAAATAAAAATGATGTGCTGTTTCCTCCATCTATTTCAATTGGTTGTTATCTGCCTCATAGGATCATAGGAAGTTACTAGGTTATTGGCCCTGAGGCCCTTACAAGCCTAGCCAAGAATTTAGCCCATGTTCCAACAAGTCGGCACCCTATGCCACTGTCAAGCAGGGACACAGGTGGAATCCCAGGGTGTATTTTCTCTTCCCCATCCAGTTATCCAGGTTGCGCTTAAAAAGCTTTAATGAGGTACTCTGCTTTACATGGAGAGGGAGTCTATTTCACCAAAGGGGGGAGTCTCTGGGACACAAATCTGTCCTGCCAGCAAGTCCTATTGATGTTACAGACCAGGTTGAGGTCACTTGTGCAGGTTACTCGAGTGGAGCTTGACCTGCAGATATGCAGCATTCCCATGGTGGATCTGAACCCACAACTTTTCACAGAGTTTTTCCAGTGCTCAAGCTGTCCCTCTTCCATGATGCCATGTGAATAGATACTACTCACAACTCATTTGCCTCTTCCTTGTGACAGATGTGATTTTCCATTGCTTCAATTGAACTTGCAGAGGAGTGAAATTTTTGGATATAAACCTTTACCAATTGGTTTATATGTTGCTTCACGGCAATATTGTATACCATGTAGTCAGTTTTTCCAATATTTTTCAAGGTAGTTTTATTTCAGATTTCCCTTTCTCTCCTTTCTGAGATCTACGCATGTCAGTCTAATGTTATTATTACATGGATAATGTCCATCATTTGTATTTTTTTCATCTATTAACACTTATAATTTTTAGTCAAAGAAAAGGCTTCAGGCTTTAAAAAGTGCTAGAAATTTGGGCATAAAATTCCATGTCAGGACCCTCATTAGTGTGTTGTATGTTTGATTCCAGAACATCTAGATGTTAATTGTGAGGCATGTTAGTCCTTTGGTCCACACTCTCTGCTGGATTGAGAGAACACGTTAATTTTAAAAGGCCTCCCTGCCACAGCAAGTTACCTGGCCAGCTCTACTCCTTGTCGTCATTGTTGTCCTTCTTCTTCTTCTACTGCCCTTCCTCCACCGCGACTGCAGACTACTAAGTATTTTTATAAGGAAGTAGATAAGGATTCTGAAATCCCTAAAGAGAGAGAGAAAAGAGAAAGGACGAAGCCAAGAAAAAGCAATTGATAGTGTCCTCATTCTTGCACTCTCTCTCTTTGAAAATCTTAAATTCCTGTGTCGTTACCATCTTTGGCTGTGCTACAATTGGATCTGATTCAGTATCAACCATTGGTGCTGACCCCCCCCCCCCACAACATTAGGACTGTCATCATCTATGATGGATCTTCTAACAATAAGCTGTCTGTCTTCAGAGAAGGAGCTCTCTAGATTTTCAGGTTTGAGACTCTCTTCCACAGCATCTATTAGTGTCTACAAGGTCCACCAGGACTATGGTTGAATTTGACTAGGATTGAATGATAGCAACCTTTGTGAAGGCTCATATAGATATGAGAGGTCATTCAATCCCCCCCCCCCAGATTATGAGCGAAGACATCGCTGGCCTTTCCACTACCCCTTACACTTGCTCCTTTCCCAGCTCCAATTTTGGAACCAGTGGTTTTTAACTGAAATTTACCAAGGTTATTCCTCTGTCAGATTACATTGATTGCATCAGCTTCAAGAGTTTGTCTGACCTGCTCAGCTCTGAAGCTCATGGAGCCGAGTGGTCAATACAGAGACTTCAGAGCCAGCTTCGGTTCTTGACACTTCTGCACTGGACTATGCTTTGGATCTGACCAATGTCTTAGTGCCAGGGAGGCAGTCTTTTGGTTCTACTTCTTTTTCCACTTTGGACTTGGGGTTGGTGCTGAAACTGTCTTTCTTGGTGCTGTCACTGTTAGTGTCTGTACTTGAGAGAATTCTAGCCCATCAGCCCTCAAGAAGCGGAAGTTGCTCATGTCATAGATCCACCAAGATATCCTGGTTTATCTGTAGCCTTCATCCCTTATCATCCTACCCAAGGACAGTCCACCTCTGAAGGTATCGATCTGTAACTTCATCAAGAGCATAAGGACACTCCTGACTCTTCAGATGACACTCCGCCTGAAGTGCGTTAGAAGCGTAGGTGCAAGAGGAAGCACTTGGATTCCTCCCAGGATTAAGGTTCTGTTGGTGAACTGTTTCCTGTGGTCCAGTGGTGTAAGTTTGATTCCCTCAGCCTCCATTGCCGAAATGTGACTCTGAGCTAGTCACTTAACCAGACACTGCTCCTGGGTTAATTTTGAAAAATGTCCATGGAGATCGGTGCTATACCCCAAAAAACAAATAAAATAAAATAAAATTCCATCACCTGATGAGGAAGATTCCCCCATGCTTCCCCTGTAGACGCCACTTTTGGTGAGCTCATTGAATTGCTTAAACAAAGCTGGAACTAGACCACTGACACCCTTTCTTGGATGAGAAAGTGTTTATCAAGGAATTGTGAGTATGCCAATCTATTTCCTGGGCGGTGCCTCCCATTGACTGCCTCATTGACATGGTTGAGGAGAGGGCATAGTGTGACAGCTGTCGTGGAACCGGTTTCACATAAATCTGATAAAGTATTTAAGCCATTCAAGAATTAACCCCACTAGAGCAAAGGACATTTTGTGTATTCTGTTGTGGTTGCAACAGCCACAAATAAAAAGTCATCAGAGGAGACCTCTGTGGTCCATCTGCCCAACAGGGAATCCAGAGTTATAAACCGACTTGAGAGGCAAGTTTATACTTCAGAATCTTTTTCTCTGAGAACACTTCTTACATTTCTCATATCACTGGGTTCAAGAGGGAACTAACAGAACAAACGCTAGATTCCGTGGGTATAACATCCCTGTGTTTCTAATGCTTAGTCAAACACTTTGTGCTGTGCTGATGAGGTCATAACAAGGCCGAAATATGCATATCCACAGCTAGTGGGGTTTGGCTTTATTGGCCTGAAATTGTCCTTTAAAATGACAAAACAAGTCATGGGCATTCAGAATCTCCAATTAGCTGAAACACCTGATGTTCATAAGGATGGATTCCCTGTTGGGCATATATCCCATGTGCCTCTGATACAAGAGGTTTGGGAGGTCACTCAGTGGAAGTTCTAGCTTTGCTGGAGTTTTCATTTTGTTTTTACTGATTGGTTTTTCAATGACTTTCTCACTTATTGTTTTATGTCAATCTGCCAGAGAAAAAAAACAAACAGAAGAATCAACCAACACAGCCGAAGACAGATAAAATCTGTCTTTAATCCAAAACCAGAAGGTAAGCGCTTTCGCATATGTAACACTTCATCAGACCATAACATAACGGAAAATGATCAAGCCTAAGGCGAGTTATTTTTAAAGCTAGGAGTTTTGTGTTTTAACAGACTGTCATGAGACTGTGTTGTACTGCTAAACAGGAGTGTTCTTTTTTCCTGTCAGTGTAAAGGTTTTGTAAGGTAAATTAAAAACATGTTTTCTGTGGGGAAATTGCATTTGCTTTACTTTTGTGAGGCTGACAGTGTTATTTAGTGCTATGTATTGTATTTTTTTTTGTGAAAAGGTGACTTGTAGTGTTTACTATTTTCAAATTGACCACAGAGCTAACTACCTCCCATGGTCGGTCCTTCTACCAGACACAAAAAGAAAACCATAGCAAGCTAGCAGTTTGTCTCAGCTGCAGGTTGGTGACTCTGCTGTGACCATTTGTTGTACCTCAGACCATTCATTGAACCACAGGTTAGCCACTTCCTCTACAGCTGTTGGGGTCCCCTCACTAAGCAAGGAAGAGCCACTCTTGTTGATCCTAGGAGAAGGAACAGGGAAGGTTTCTGTATTGTATCAGAATGCTGTACCCATCCTTGTGGAAGCTGCTGTTGGCATTAGTAACACAGCTGGCACCATTTTTTCTGTCAAAAAGAAACAGGAAACTAAGCATGTGTTTACTCCTCCACATATTTTCTTAATGGTAGTTTACTGCATCTGGCTCAGGATTAATTCAGGCTATTGATCCTTCTTGTAAAGTAGTTTGTGGTAAAAGAAAGAGCGAGAGCTCTTGAAGAGATTCAATATTCTGAATCTGAACAGGAAGGTAAAGGAAGAGATAGAGGTTTCTTCTCAGATTCTTGATTCAGACTCCAAGTAAATCTCAGTTTCTGATACTCCCTGTGGGGGATTCTCTTTCTCGGAAACTATTGCTAGAACATGCCAGTGTTTTCTGTGGTTAATACACAGAGGTTTCTTACTCCCTTAGAAAATACTAGTTGTTACAAAAGGAATTTCCAGAGATGTGTGTGTGCGTGCGTGTGTGTTATTGCGTGCAATTTTCCTGATAGCCAGAAACCCCTAAAAAGGCAGATAGATTGTATCAGGTTCCTCAGTCTTTTAAGATTTTATACACTATTTCCAAACCTGACCCAGCAACTATAGCTTTAGTTTATCCCACTGCTGCTAAACAATTAATTTCAATCCTGCTCGTTCTGATAATGATGGGTATGGAAAAAGCGTGTAACTCTGTATCTTTGATTTTCAGAATATTGAATTGTCAGGTTCATGTATTCTGACTAGTTGTAAAAGTATAAGGAATGTTTAATCTGCAATTTCTTCTTGTGCGGAAAAATCTGCTTTAAATAATGTAGTTTCATTTATTGGATAAGTCACTATTCATTGTTTATAATGTGTTTTTGACTCTGTTGATAATTCTTCCAGGGCTGTGGCTACTGGTACTTTTTTAAGGAAGTTTGCATGGCTGCATTCCCAGAACCTTCCAGATGATGTTAAAAAATGAAGTTTTAAATTCCCCTTTTGATAGATTTCATTTTTGGCCCCTCTGCTGCAGAATATGATCAAAATATGTAATGAAAGGGTTAAGGTAATCCTGGGAATCTCTCAAGATTTTTCATCCTTTCTCTTCCAAATTTTCTAAGGGATTCTCTAATTCCTCATCCAGTTTTGACAAAACTGAGTAAATATTCTGAACAAAATACAGGTAAACAGACATTTAAGAATAAATGGCAAGGGCATTCCAGAATGAAGCCTTAGAACTCACAAAACCAAGGACAGTCCAAAAAGTCTGAATGCCTATTCAACAGAACTTGTGACCCTATCCCACTCTGGCTGCTTTTTCCAGAAAGTCTGAATATCCACTTTTTTCTCTTTGGCAAGAGATAGCTTCAGACAAATAGGTTCTGGAGATCATTCATCAAGGTTACAGATGGCAGTAGGAAGAAATTCCTCCTTTCCAAGGGGGTCATTCCTCATCATCCAAACCAAATATTTTTGCTCTGGTTCTCCCTCACATGTGTTGCAAGGAGTGATAGAACCAGTTTCTTCTTCCCAGCTGGGAAAGGGTTTTTATTCAGGTATGTTCTTACTGCCAAATAAAGAAAATGATTTGAGACCAGTTCTGGATCTTTCTTTCCTAAACTTGTTTGTGATGTTGCCCAAAGCCCAAATTCAGAATGATGGCACTTCACAACCTGTTTCCTGTTCTTCCTCTTTCAAATTTCCTGTTAACACTAGACTTAAAAGATACTTGTCATCACCTTCCTATTCATCCAGACTCGAGATGTTTCTTAAGGTTTTGTGTGACTGGATCGTGTTATCAGTTCTCTGCCTTAGCTGTTAGACTACCCATTGCACCAAGTGTTTGCAAAGTGTCTAGCTTCAGATGTAGCTCATTGCAGGCTACAGGGCATTCACATTTTTTCATATTTAGACAACTTGCTTATCTTTACGGAGTCTTTTTCAAAGTGCTAGGAATCTCTTTCTTGGGTGAGAGATCTGTTAAACAAGCTGGGATTTCAAGAGGGCATTCAAAAGTCTTTCCTGACTCTTTCACACAGGATTGTGTTCCTGAGATGAAAATAAGGCACTTCAGGTGAAAGAGCTATTCTTCCACAGGACAAAGTAGATCTATATTTAGATCTATTTCTAAGGTTTTCCATTCAAACTTCAGTCAATGAGAGAGAATATCTCATGATTTTGGGTGTCATTGCTGCTATGAATTCTCATCATACCCCTGACAAGAATTTACATGAGAAGGATAAAGTGGTATCTGAAGTCTCTTTGGTCCCAGTACCAACACCCTTTGACTTTTCAATTCCCAGTGCTGGGGTTGTTTTGGTGGAGGCTTCAGCTATCCAAGTCTCTCCTTCTCCCTCACAATTCCAAGGCACAACAGATTCTTCAGACTTTGCTTGGGGAGTGGTTTTAGGAATGATAAAAGTGTTTGGTTTGTGGGACACCAAGGACTAACACAAGCACATAAATATCAGAGATGCTTGACCTGATGAAGCTACTCAACTCTCTGAATCATCTGTAGTCCCAAGGGACCTCGTCAAGTTTCTACAGGCAGTACCACATTCATGTGGTGCATCACCAAATGGGGGAAACATACTGTACCCCCTGTGTAGACTAGTCATGTTAGCTTAGGATATAGCCTCACAGCACAATCTCACTCTACAGACATCCTACATTCCACCAAACAAAACTGTGTGGCAGGCAAGCTAAATGGGACCAGGGCAGACTGTCACAAATGCAAACTAGATGGGGAGGGGGCTTTCAGGATTTGATCCATCTGTGGAGAGTTCCTCAAGTAAATCTTTTTGCTTGCTGTCTTAACAATCAACTGGCAAGATTCTGTTCCAGAACTCCGTGCAAGAAGGCCTGTAAGACAGATTCCTTTTTTATTCCTTGGACAGTATGTATGCATTTCCACCCTTTCCACTAATATCCAGGGTACTTCTGAAGATTCATATGGAATCCCCTAAGATCATTGTGGTGACTCTCTTCTGGTGCAGGCAACTGTGGTGCTCCCTTCTTTTGAAATGACGAGGGTAAATTACCACAAGCTTCATCACAGAATGGATCTACTCAAACAAGAACTGGAGTGTTTGATACACCATGACAAGAATCAACTTCAGCTGACTGCCTGAATGATAGTCTTATTCCTTATAGGCACCTGTTTACTGAGGACATGCAGCAGATACTAATGGGGACAAGAAAGCCTGCTACTAGAAAATCATATTAGCAAATGGAAAAGGTTTTCTAGTTGGTGCAAACAATATAACCTGCACCCATTCTGGGCTAGTTGTTTTCTTATACAAGGGTATGGACATTTATTTTATGTTGTTCCCAGTACCGTCCTTTCAGGGTACAGTCTTCCTCTCCCTGTTTGCAGGAAAGCTGTGAAAGGCTTAGGTTCATAGGTTGGTACTAGGCTATCAGCCCTAGGGGCCTATACAAGCCTAGCCATAACAATTCCCTGGCTATTTCTTCCCACATTATTTACTTTCCTGGACCCCTGTCTAGCAGGGCGACTGACGTGATATAGGTTCATAGGTTGGTACTAGGCTATCAGCCCTAGGGCCTATACAAGCCTAGCCAAAAAGGAGCAGGCCCAGTATGGAGCCCTGGGGGACTCTGCTAGTGACTGGCATATTGGTGGAGGTGGCCTCACCTATTTTGACCTCCTGGTTCCTATCAATGAGCCAGCTGGCTGTGCAGTGGGTGATAAAAGGGTTTATACTGAAATTACTGAGCTTTTCTATAATGCCTTTAATAATTCTGTTTCTTTAATAATTCTGTTGCACTGATTTTCAGACTATTAGAAGTATAATATGCTTAGGAGCAAGTAATAAGGCATCCATCCACGCCTATGGGTCACAACCAGCTCCTATATTGACCCAATGAACAAATACCACCATCCACAGAGTCCACCAGGCAAGTAGGGACAGATGTACATAGCCAGGCCTGTCTTTTAGTCAGCTCAGCTTAAGCTGCATGACAATTTGGACACATGGAATATTCCCTGACGCTTTGGAAGCTTGCCAGCTTTTATATCCTTGGCAGGGTGTAGCAGTTAAAGCTAAGGCTACTGCAGCAGTGATCATTTGGACATCTACTCTTATGGTAAGTTTACCTACACAACTGTACTTTTCCTCTCCGTTCCTAAAGATGTGTGATAGGTAGAATGGAAAATATAAATTGGTCCAAGTTATGCATGAGGTGTGTGTTGTGCCAAAGAAAGGCCTGGCTATGTACATCTGTCCCTACTTGCCTGGTGGACTCTGTGGATGGTGGTATTTGTTCATTGGGTCAATATAGGAGCTGGTTGTGACCCATAGGCGTGGATGGATGCCTTATTACTTGCTCTAAGCATATTATACTTCTAATAGTCTGAAAATCAGTGCAACAGAATTATTAAAGAAACAGAATTATTAAAGGCATTATAGAAAAGCTCAGTCATTTCAGTATAAACCCTTTTATCACCCTCTGCACAGTCAGCTGGCTCATTGATATGAACCAGGATGTCAAAATAGGTGAGGCCACCTCCACCAATATGCCAGTCACTAGCAGAGTCCCCCAGGGCTCCATACTGGGCCTGCTCCTTTTTGGCATCCGTTTCTCTGAAATGGAAGCAAATGCTTAAGGTTTATAGCTGACTAAGTTTGGAAATGATTGCAAGCTGGGGGTTATGATCAACTCCTCTACAGACAATACCATTCTTCAAGAAGGTCTGTCTCTGACTAACAAGTGGTGCCAAAACAATGGTGTTATACTTAGTTCTAAAAAATGCATAATTGTACACTCGAGGAAATCAACTATCCTGGCTAATTACAATGTAGATAATATGCCCATAAGAGTCGACCCAGTGGTCATGGATTTGGGTATGCACGTAGGCAGTATTCTTACCTTCGATCACCATATTGCCACAGTAGTGAGGAAGTTCTTCTGTGTTGCGCATCTTATAAGTAAGGGCATGGCATCTAGGTCTGAAGAGGTCATTATCCCACTGTACTCTGCCTTTATCAGACCAGTCATAGACTACAGTATTCCCTTTGGAATGTACCTGACCAGGCATATGCAGCAACTAGAGTGACCTCGGAGGTTCCTTACCAAAAGAATACATGGTATAACAAACCTGCCTTATGCAGAGCACTTTAAAGCCCTTTCCTTGTACTCAGTCTCCTATGTATTGCTGAGGGGTGATCTATGCCTGGCTTACAAGCAATCCCCAAACTGTACAGTTATGAATCTCGTACATATTTGTAAGTCAAAGAGTACCAGAAGTACAGGGTCTAGGGACTTAAATTTCGTCTTTGACTTGAACAGAACATGCTGGAGAGACATGTGTCCCAGAGACTGGCCTTCCTATGGAACAGGCTTCCTATCCATGTGAAGCGGAGTTAGTTTGTTACCCAATTTAAGCCCAGTCTAGACCAGTGGATGGAGAATATGAAATTTACACCGGGCTTATGGACAGACGTAGCTTATAAATGCCTGGCCCCTCAATGTCCTGTTTAGCTACAGGACATCATTATACTTTTGGAAAAACTGAATTAGGCTTAGAAAGGCCCCATGGGTTGTTAGCCTAGTAACAGTCTATAAATCTGTGACAGCAATGATCAGCTAGTCCAGCTTTGGGTCATATCACATTAATGTTTAAGATAGCTAATTAACACATAATGGTTGCATAACATCCTTGTATTGATTGCTATGATTCGATGCATCGTTTCTGAGGGTAAAAGAAAGTATCCAGCCAAGGCCTGGCAAACTAGATAAAGATAGCAATTTTTTATGCATTTGGTTTAAATGAGTTGAAAAGCACTGTTCTTCAGAAACAACTTTGGCTGAAGAGCATTTTAAACGCTCATATTTGACTGTGTGATCTCACTACCTCTCAACCTCTCAGAGCAAAATAAATCTGGGCAAAGTCTAAAATTGTGAGAGGACAGAGACCCAAAATCAGGGGCAGATTTTAAATATTGCCCTTAAAAACTTAGAAAACTGCTAAAATGCGTTTTGCATTAGTGTGCATTTTGTGAAGGAAATGAAGTCTGAAACTCAAGTTTGTCATTATTTAGTGACTTCATTTTCAAATGAATTACCAGAAAACCACAATTTTTATGAGGAATTGACTAAAAATATGAGGCAAAAATCGAGACATTCTGCAAAATTCTGTATAACTGAGAGATATACTTAGAATCCACATCTGGCCTCAAGGCTGTTTTTCTCTCTTGTGTAACCACAGGGTTTTTTGACAATGAATATTCAAGTAGTATGTGGTGCCAGTCTGAGGTATTACTTTGCATAAAATTGGATAATGTAAACTGCAGATAAAATGTTCTTTCATGAAATCTCTAGGCTTTCACAGTATTCTCCCTTGCCTGAGTACTTTTGAACAGGAAGGTACATTAATCTAGTACTGACAGATGGATAGTGAACAGCATGCACATGTTTTAACTAGAAAGAAGTAAAAGACCAGGGTTTATTTTTAGAAGAATGAGTATTTATGATGCTCACTTGTTGTCAGAACCCTGCATTTTTTACTAGTAATATGTCTTGGATTGTCTCCTAGACTTTCTATATTTAGATAGTTGTGAAATGCTGCAAGGTTTTGGCACACTCTGCACAACAGAATCACATAGTGCTGTAGTAGCAGCCTAGTAAATATGTTTTATAGTTTGGAATTTAAATATTTTATGCATGTGGAGAGGGAAGCATTAGAATTTCAGATGCCACAGTTGTCTGCTGTCATTAGAAAGAACTAAAGTATTTTAATAAAGTCACGAACGTTCATCATAACTGGCTTCTGGGACGTTTGCACTCCACTGAAAGGAGGAGTTACGTAGACAGTTTTAGAAATTTGAGCTGCATGCAACACATTGATAAATGTTTTTAGCTCAACAAATATGGTTAGGTGGTTACATTCCTTTCACTCGTTCGCTGGATCTTTCTTGATGGAGGACTTGTTTATAGTAAATTTGCATAAGTCCATTGAAATTAGCCATTATCTGGCCTGTGTTTTTTGACCAATCATTTATCATCTTGCACAGAGAAGTAAATGCAGTACTATCATTGTGGCATTCATTATGTCTTGCTATAAACACCATCCTGTAAATAATTTGCACCAACAAGAAGTTTGTTGTTTTGTCTATCCTGTAAAGTTTTCAAACATCTACTACTGTGTCATACTTCAAAATCGGAAACTAATGACTTTTCCACTTGTTTCTTTGTAGTAAAACTATAAATATAATCCCTGAAGACTTTCACTCACACTGCATGTGCTGGCTGTAAGTGAATCTGATAACTGCAAAAACTATAAAAATGATAGAGTAAAAAAAAAAAAAACAAAAATATGGAGCATGAAAGCAATGAATATTTTCTTTTAATAGAAGAAAAAAAATTGAAAAAAAAGTAGAGGAATTCTGGATAAAGTTATGAAAATATAAAACAGTTTGTGAAAAAAGTCTGAGGTATATTCTTCAAAATGTCAGAAAAACCAATTGAACATAAACATGGGGAAAATAAATAGGTTGAAAAAAACATAAATATCAAAAATTCTTTGGTTCCATTTAAGCATGAAAAATGTTAGGAGTTCACGAACCTTGATAATTTCAGAAAAATTGTGAAAATTGAATGTCATGTTCACATGAGAAGGGGGTACGACCGCCTGCTCTCTTATTTAATTTAGGCTCACTGCACTTTGGGAAAGGGGAATTTCTCCTGCAATGTCAGTAAAAGTGAGTGCTTTTTGCTGTTAAAGATGGCTGCACTAGTAATTGTTACAAAAACTGTGCATTACCAATTTCTTTCAGCCTCCCCCTACACAAGGATCACTGCAGTACTGATCCAGGTACTTAGACTCATCAGCCCCACCAGCCTTGTATGGAAAGCCAAGGAATGTATCATAGCATAACTTATTTATGCAGAATAGTCAATTTAACTGACCTAGAATTCAATCAGTTTAGTTTTGTGAAGGGCAGGTCCTGTCTCTTGCAACTAGTAAGCTTATTTGAAAGGGCTACAGGGGCTGTAGACAGTGGTCATTTTGTGCACCCTGCTTATCTCGACCTGGCCAAGGCTTTTGACACAATCCCCCATGTTGGTATTATTAAAAATTAGGCAAGCACATGGAGCATAGGGTGACATACAAGAGTGGAGGAAGATGCACACAGGTGGATTATATCTTATGTAGGAGGGCCAGTTTGAAGGAGATTGGAGACTGTAAAGTGGTGACAGGGGAAAGTGTAGTTAGGCAGCATAGGATGGTGGTTTGTAGGATGACGGTTATCAAGAAGAGGAGGAGGAGTGTGAGGGCAGCACCAGGGATCAAGTGGTGGAAATTGAAAAAAAGGGTACTTGTGAGGTGGAGTTCAGGGATGAGTTGACAGGCACTGTGTGGCAGTGAAGAGTTACCAAATAGTTGGGTAACTACAGCAGAGCTAGTAAGGGAGACAGCTAGAAAGGTGCTTGGTATGACATCTGGACAGAGGAAGGACGACAAGGAGACGTGGTGGAATGAGGAAGTAGTGGAGAGTATACAGAGAAGGAGGTTAGCAAAGGAGAAGTGGGATTGTCAGAGAGATGAAGAAAGTAGACAGGAGTATAAGGAGATGAGGTGCATGGCAAAGAGATAAGTGGCGAAGGCTAAAAATAAGGCATATGAAGAGTTGTATGAAAGGTTGGACACTAAGGAAGGAGAAAAGGACCTGTACCAATTGGCTAGACAGAGGGACCGAGCTAGGAGAGATGTGCAGCAGGTAAAGGTGATAAAGGATAATGAGAGAAACATACTTACAAGCAAGGAGAGTGTATTGAGGAGATGGAAAGAGTACTTTGAGGGATTGATGAATGAAGAGAATGAGAGGGAGAGAAGGTTGGATGATGGTAGGGATAGTAAATCATGAAGTACAATGGATTAGCAAGGAGGAAGTAAGGATAGCTATGAAGAGGATGAAGAATGGAAAGGCTGTTGGCCCAGATGACATACCTGTGGAAGCATGGAGGTGTTTAGGTGAAATGGCAGTGGAGTTTTTAACCAGTTTGTTTAATGAAATCTTGGAAAGTGAGAGGATGACTGAGGAATGGAGAAAGTGTTTTGGTACCGATTTTTAAGAATAAGGGTGATGTGCAGAGCTGTAGTAACTACAGAGGGATTAAATTGATCAGTCACAGCATGAAGTTATGGGAAAGAGTAGTGGAAGCTAGGTTAAGAAGGGACGTGATGATTAGTGATCAGCAGTATAGTTTCATGCCAGGAAAGAGCACTACAGATGCAATGTTTGCTCTGAGAGTGTTGATGGAGAAGTACAGAGAATATCAGAAGGAGTTGCATTGTGTTTTTGTACACTTAGAGAAAGCATATGACAGGGTGCCTAGAGAGGAGTTGTGGTATTGTATGAGGAAGTCAGGAGTGTCAGAGAAGTATGTAAGAGTGGTACAGGATATGTACGAGGGTAGTGTGACAGTGGTGAGGTCTGCTGTGGGAGTGACGTATGCATTTAAGGTGGAGGTGGGGTTACATCAAGGATCAGCTCTGAGCCCTTTCTTATTTGCATTGGTGATGGACAGGTTGAAAGACGAGATCAGACAGGAGTCCCCGTGGGCTATGATGTTTGCAGATGACATTGTGATCTGTAGTGAGATTAGGGAACAGGTGGAGGAGACCCTGGAGAGATGGAGATATGCTCTAGAGAGAAGAGGAATGAAGATCAGCAGGAGTAAGACAGAATATATGTGTGCGAATGAGAGGGAGGATAGAGGAATGGTGAGGATGCAGGGAGTAGAGGTGGCGAAGGTGGGTGAGTTTAAATACTTGGGGTCAATAGTTCAGAGTAACGGTGAGTGTGGAAGAGAGTACAGGCAGGATGGAGTGGGTGGAGAAGAATGTCAGGAGTGATTTGTGACAGACGAGTACCAGTAAGAGTGAAAGGGAAGGTCTACAGGAGGGTAGTGAGACCAGCTATGTTATGTGGGTTGGAGACAGTGGCATTGAGAAAAAGGCAGGAGTTTGAGCTGGATGTTTTAGAGTTAAAGATGTTAAGATTTGCACTGGGTGTGACGAGGGTGGACAGGATTAGGAATAAGTATATTAGAGGGTCAGCCCAGGTTGGAAGGTTTGGAGACCAAGCCAGAGAGGCAAGATTATGTTGGTTTGGACATGTGCCGAGGAGGGATGCTGAGTATATTGGGAAAAAGATGGTAAGGATGAAGCTACCGGGTAACCAGAAAAGAGAAGGCCTAAGATAAGGTTTATGGATGTGGTGAGAGAGGACATGCAGGTGGTTGGTGTGACAGAGCAAGATGCAGAGGACAGGAAGAAATGGAAACAGGTGATCTGCCGTGGCAACCCCTAACGGGAACAGCCGAAAGAAGATGATGATGAGGCAAGCACATTGTAATTCCCTGTGTTATCCACTAGATTGCAAACTGGATATCTAACAGATCGCAAGTTGTGAAAGTAGCTGACACCCTCTCTGAATGTAAAATTTGTAACTAATGGGTTACCATCGGGATTACTGCTGGGCCCTGTCCTGTTTGGTATTTATTTTGCACACATCCAAGCCAATGTCCCAGAAGTGTAGTTGACCAAATTTGCTGATGACTGTAAACTGGGTACTGTTATCCACTCATTCACTAATACTAAACAGCTCCAGCAAGGGCCGTAATATGCACAAAAATACTGTATCAAAAACGGTCTCAAGCTAAATGAAAAAAGTGCAGCATAGTAGCATTTGGCAAAGGTCATTCCCACCTCATATGCTATAAATGGTACTCCTTTTGAAAAAGATAAGTCATGTGTGTAACTTTCATCATTCTAACATAGTCATGTGTGTAACTTTTATCATTCTCTCATCATGTTTCCACCACAGTCAGGAAATTCTTCTATTTTGCCCATTTATGTTCCAAGAGAATAACATTTAACATCCAAAGAAGTCATCTTACCACTTAGTCTTCTCTTATCAGACCAATCACTGAATGCAGTGCTCCCTTTTGTATTTACAAATCCAAGCATATCACTCAAGTGGAAAGACCCCAAAGATTTCTAACAAAGAAGATTAAAGGTCTTACCCTTCAGCTTCCCAGATAGATTAGCACAACTTTCCTTACACTCAGTGACAGTGATGGCAAACCTTTTGGGCTCAGCGTGTCAAAAATTCAGAAGCTGCCTAACTTGACTCTGCAGGCGTGTCACCCCCCCCCCCCCCGCTAAACAAAAATAAATAAAAAATAAAACAGCATAGCTCTCAATAGATCAGGAATATAATTTTCTGTTTGTTTTTCATTTATATAAATGTAAAATTGCCTTTGTTGTATATGTAAATTTAATAAAGATGTTTGGAAAAAAATACTTCTTCTTTCATCTTTTCCCAGTTAGGGGTCGCCACAGCGGATCAGCTGTCCGCTTATGATTAGCAGTGGAGTTTTTACAGTGTCAAGTTGTCAACTCGGCACCCAACCTTCCACAGAAGGCACACATACACATGCACACACTCATGTCTAGGGCCAATTTAGAGTGTCCAATCCACCTACAGCATGTCTTTGGGATGTGGGAGGAAACTGGAGCACCCGGAGAAAACCCACTTGACCACAAGGAGGACATGCAGACTCTGCACAGGAGGCACCCCAGACGAGGATCAAACTGGAAAACCTCTTTCTGTGAGGCGGTAACGCTAAGCACTGTACCACCGCAGCTGCCCTGTTTGGAAAAAAAATACATCAAGGATAAATCTCAACAGACTTTGGGACAAATCTAGAAATAAGAGACATGGACAGTTTTAAACTACTAGAACTGTTAATCTGAGACACTGACAGAAAAAACTAACATGAATTAATATAAATTTTCTGAAGTTAAATAAGTCTATAAATCTAATTATTGTCATTAAGTGTAAAACGTCACCAGTTTTAGGAGGGATTAGGAAGGAAAGTTGAGAGGAATGTAAAACAGCACACGCATAGAAATGCAGACTACATGCCCTTTGCAGAAGTGTAACCATGAAGAGAATACAATGTCAGCATTGCCCTATACAGACTCTATTGACAGTATACCGAAATAGTTTTTGAGGTTAATAACTTCCTTACCTCTGCAGTAGTGTTGTTGAACTGGCTCCTGACGCAAAATAATTCAGTACAGTTTACATGAATAACAAATGCAAAAGCAGTTTCTTTGGTAATGCAGGCGTTGGTGAACGCTGGTGTACCACCCCAAAAGTCATGGTGTGTTACCTTTGACATGCGTGTCATAGGCTCGCCATCACTGGATTAGCACAACTCTCCTTATACTCAATGATTAGCACAACTCTCCTTATACTCCGTGATTAGCATGACTCTCCTTACACTCGGTGATTAGCATGACTCTCCTTATACTCAGTGATTAGCATGACTCTCCTTATACTCAGTGATTAGCATGACTCTCCTTATACTCTGTGATTAGCATGACTCTCCTTACACTCAGTGATTAGCATGACTCTCCTTACACTCAGTGATTAGCATGACTCTCCTTACACTCAGTGATTAGCATGACTCTCCTTACACTCAGTGATTAGCATGACTCTCCTTACACTCCGTTATTAGCACGACTCTCCTTACACCCAGTGATTAGCATGACTCTCCTTATACTTGGTGATTAGCATGGGTCTATATTATTTCCTCGAATAGGCATCTTCATCGACCCTAAAACCATGAACTTTCAAAATATCGAACCTCCACATAAGCGATTTGTTTCCCTTGGAAAGAAATTGCTTGCCCTACAAACACCAACAAATAACCACAAACACTACAAAGTGGGTGGCTTCGCCCCCCCCACCCCAGTGTGGGGGGTTGTGCTCACCACATCCCCCAACTAAATATACCAACTCAGAGATCACACTACACTGGGGAAAATGGCAAACTGATGAGGATGCCCAAGCAATTTCTTTCCCAAAAAGAAATCGCTTATGTGGACGTTCAATATTTTCAAATTTCATGGTTTTAAGTTCGATCGCCTCTTCAAGGAAATAATAAGAACCCGATTAGCACAACTCTCCTTGTACTCAGCACAACTCTCCTTGCACTCCATGATCAGCACGACTCTGCTTATACTCAATGATTAGCACAACTCTGCTTATACTCATTGAGTATAAGGAGACTCATGCTAATCACCGAGTGTAAGGAGACTCATGCTAATCACCGAGTGTAAGGAGACTCATGCTAATCACCGAGTGTAAGGAGACTCGTGCTAATCACCGAGTGTAAGGAGACTCGTGCTAATCACCGAGTGTAAGGAGACTCGTGCTAATCACCGAGTGTAAGGAGACTCGTGCTAATCACCGAGTGTAAGGAGACTCGTGCTAATCACCGAGTGTAAGGAGACTCGTGCTAATCACAGAGTGTAAGGAGACTCGTGCTAATCACAGAGTGTAAGGAGACTCGTGCTAATCACAGAGTGTAAGGAGACTCGTGCTAATCACCGAGTGTAAGGAGACTGTAATCACCGTGCTAATCACAGAGTGTAAGGAGAGTCGTGCTAATCACAGAGTGTAAGGAGAGTCGTGCTAATCACAGAGTGTAAGGAGAGTCGTGCTAATCACAGAGTGTAAGGAGAGTCGTGCTAATCACAGAGTGTAAGGAGAGTCGTGCTAATCACAGAGTGTAAGGAGAGTCGTGCTAATCACAGAGTGTAAGGAGAGTCGTGCTAATCACAGAGTGTAAGGAGAGTCGTGCTAATCACAGAGTGTAAGGAGAGTCGTGCTAATCACAGAGTGTAAGGAGAGTCGTGCTAATCACCGAGTGTAAGGAGAGTCGTGCTAATCACCGAGTGTAAGGAGAGTCGTGCTGCAGTGTGACCAGTGTCTCAGCTTTTGAGCCATAAAAGCCTCAGTCCTATATGACATCCTGTTTGTTCACAAAAACAGTGGTATTGCAAACACCCACACTAAGGACTTAAATCTACTCCAGCAAATAAACAAGACTTGCTGGAGAGAGAGGCTCCCAACTCAACATATTCCTAGCCTATGGAAAAGTTACCACTACTGGTCAGAGTACTTCTTTTGCTACCTTTAAGACTAGTACTGGTGATTGGATGGGTCGACACAAATTTATATCAGGGTTATTATGTACCTCTCTGCTCAATTTGGGAGCTGAGCACTATTAAGTGCAGCAAAAAGGCAGCAAGAACATTTAAGTTTGTGTGGTTCAGGTTGTATATGCTAGACATCTTATGGTTCCTGTGTTCCTATGTTCCTCAGTCTCTGAATGAAATGATGGTACATCTTTGAAGGTTCCCACTCCTGGGATATTATAGCTTATCAAAAAAGCTTTTAAAAACAGTTCACCTTTGTCACTCAGTGGGGAGAAAAATGCTATGTTCTGTGGTGAAAGTTTGCCTATTAAGAAAACGGTCACATTTAGGACTGTTTCTCCTTGAGAATTGATACTAGTTTCTTCTAAATGGGAAGAATCTCCTGGAAGGCACACATTTGAGTATTATTGCAGGTTATGAAATTGTAGCAATGTATTTCCCACTCTCTGTACATGGCAGTACTCGGTCACAGGTAAAAACAATGCCTTAATGTCTCAGCTTCAGTCCATCCACAGTTTTGAATTGAATTCATTGTGAGCCTTCAAAGCTAGAGTGTTTCTGACACTGTTCTGACTTTATAGTAGGTCATAACTGACAGAAGCTTGAGTACAAGTGCTTGAAATGCATATTTGTGAGCGTGTCAATTTACAAGCAAACGTACTACACAAAAAAATAACAAACTAAATAAACAAGGGGATGGAAGGAGGGAGTAACTACTGAAGCAGTGATCATTTAAAGGTCTACTGCTATGGTAGGGTTACTTACACAGCTGTACGTTTGTTCATCATATTGATCACTGCTGCAGTAATCTTAGCTATATGGGTAGATTACTGTAGTTTACTAAGGTGGAAGTAGAAGAGTCCAGGAACCCCTAGAAGATGGTCTTAGCAAAGCTTGACCTGGACAAAGAGAAGGAATCAAGCTTATAGTGCTTTGTAAAACTATATACAGAGGACCAAGTAGCAGCTACTAGAATACTTCTAGAATCCAACCCTTTACAAAAAGCCATAGATTAAGCCAAAGCCCTGTTAGAGGGGGCCTTGACTCAGCCTGGAATAATTTTGCTATGATGAGTATAACAAAGGTAAGAACCTTAGAAAATCATTTACAAATAGTCTGTTTGAGCCCAGGTTGCCCCTTCTTACCTTCACAAGATATGAACAATTGATCCAAATATCTGAAAGATTTTGTTCTGTCAAGACAGCACCTAAGTTGTCTGTGGACGTCCAAAGTAACCCACATACTTTATTATTCTCACTGTATGGTTGCTGCACATTGGAGAAACTGCAGTCAGTAAAAGAGAGAGAAAAATTCTGTCTCACTGTTTCTCCAGGAGGTTGTGAGCTTGGAAATCACATACAGAAATATGCTTTGTGCACCAACATATTGGTTCTGTATGGAGTGAGCATATGCAAATAAGCAGCTACTTTGCTGTGCAGCAAAACTTGAGCAACTGTGGTATGAGCAATTTCGTAATGAGCAGTAGAATGCAAGAGTTTTGAATTACCTCCATACTGTGAAGGAGTATTTTAGGGTAGTGCAGGAAACTGCACAGTCCTGGGCTCCTGCTCCTACACCATTCCATTGTGCGCCCATCAGTGGTCCTCTAACAAGGATTTGTTGCAGCACCTGCATCAGTCATTTGATTTACCTTTTTGTCTGCTTGCTCACAAAAAGAGGAAGGGGTCTCTTTCATTTATGGTCACTTTAGTGCAGAAAGATTTTTTTTTTTTTACATAAACAACTGGAATCCCCTTATGGCAGGACTATTGACTTAGATGATCAGCAGATATCACCTGCCCCCCCCCCCCCCAAGATATTTTCTTTTGGTAAATCCTGTGGGGAAGGTGGAAAATACACCTTTTTCAAAAAGAGGTGTTCCGTGTGGTAATATGTTGTGAAGCCACTGTTATGCAAGTCCCATGGTGCAGGGAAGTCTGATTGAAAGTCCTTTATATCAGAGTAATTCTGTGATAAATTGCAAATCTGTCTGTTTAGTCAAAAATGAAGTGTGCTGTTGCAGAACAGCACAGTTCAAGGAGTTGTTGACTTCCCCACAGTTGTGGAGCCTTGAAGTTAGGAATTTAGCAAATGTAAGTAATGGGGGGTACAGAAAAGATGCTGATTGACATGCTTCTGTCAGTGGTTTGTGGAATTTTATTGTTTTCAGGATTTGATGTGTGTGGCTTTATTTGTTCAAATTCCAAATTTCGCTATTCATAGTGGGGTTTGATTGTTCTTTTTATGGGAGATGTATTTTGGTTTAGTGGGCTTAGTTTTCTTGACATGAATACGTATACATTTTTTAAATTAGAATAACATTAGCCACATGTATACTAGCTTTGCCTGATCCTTCCAGGGCCTTGCCAAGGCTAGAAGAAAAGTTCTAGACAGTATGTCATTTGCCCACTCTTCCTAGAATGCAGATAGACTGTAGAGTACTGTCATAAGATGGATCTTTATAAAAGTTTGAAAGAAGGTCCATCTGTTCTTTTCCTTGCCTTTGACTCAGTAACGGAAGGAACAGTTGCACTGCCAGCTTCCTTCCCTTCTGTTAAAGCATCCAGCATGGTGGACTGATTTGGTTGGCAAAAAATGTACATCTCTTTCATCTTAGCACTAAGGGATATTGGTTACCTAAATTATATGGTGTTATACGAGAACTGCATTTTAGGACAACTAGAAGCCACAACTTAATTGCCTCCTGGTTTACGTATAGCAGAGTCTTGTAACTTGTATCAGCTGAAATAGATTATTGCTTATTATATCATGATCCTCCATTAATATTCCAAAACGTGCACGCTGTTGTAAATCGACTTATACTAATGGAAAAAGGTCCAGTCGCCCGGACTTTTTCCATTAGTATAAGTCTCTTTTAAAACACTGTCTCGCTATGTTAAAAGAGTTTAACATAGCGACACAGGTTTAAAAAAAGCAACGGAGATCTCCGTTGCTTTTTTTTAAAGCTGTCTCGCTATGTTAAACTCCTTTAACATAGCAACAGTGTGTAAAAAGCAACGGCGATCTTGTTTCTTCGTTGCTTTTTTTTTTAAACCTGTCTCGCTATGTTAAATGGGTTTAACATAGCGAGACAGCTTTAAAATAAGCAACGGAGATTTCCGTTGCTTATTTTAAAGCTGTCTCGCTATGTTAAACTCATTTAACATAGCGAAACAGTAAAAAGCAACAGAGATCTTGCTTTCTCCGTTGCTTTTGGCCACAGCTCTGATGTACTGCGTAGGCATGCGCAGTACATCAG
This sequence comes from Protopterus annectens, assembly GCF_019279795.1. Classification (NCBI taxonomy): domain Eukaryota; kingdom Metazoa; phylum Chordata; order Ceratodontiformes; family Protopteridae; genus Protopterus; species Protopterus annectens. Next base: position 1,631,112,867 of record NC_056731.1, on the reverse strand, counting down.
AACTGCCGCGGATACCAGACAGCTGCGGAAGGGCAACAAAGAGGCATTATACAATGCCATTATTTAAGAAAAGTAATTATTTCTTTTCTTAAATAATGTCATAGTATAATAGCAATAACCCACTTCTGGGTGTGGGTAATGCGGGATTTACCCACAGTTGTCTTTGTTTGGTCCCGAGAGCGAAACCACACCAACCGTGGGTAAATCCCGCATTACCCACACCCAGGCGTGGGTTATTGCTATAATAAAATGTGCTTGTGATGCAGATGATTTTATTGAAAATCTAAACATCATTTTTTGTACTATAATGCTTTCTTACAATGTGTTAAGCTTGTAATTTTATAACAAGTTGTCCTTTATTGTTTTATTTTATCATGTGTGTGTATGTTTACAACTGGTCTAAGACTGTAAATGCTCAGTAGTTACAGTACTTTAATATGGTTAACAAATACACATGCAAACAAACAAATTAATACGTAAGTAAACAAATAAATGTAGAAGAACATTCTGAATGACTTAGAGAGAAGAAGAAAGCCTGCTGTAAAGCATATGGTCCGTGCTCCATTCTCATAGTATGCCATGAAATTTCCAACAGACTAAAGTACTTTTTGTCAGAAAGTATCAAAGAAGAAGGTTAGAAAGAAACAGCACAAGTCTTCTAAAATATATTCCTGTCATGTGATGTAATTGCCAAGACCCCCTTAGCTACTTTCAAGGCATTTTAAGGGTGCCTCACAGATTATACCATTAACTAGAAGTAGAGTTGGTTATGAACAATAGTTTCCAGTGTTTATGCCATACAATTTGTTTCCCCTAGTGTGAACCTGATCCATTCATCAGTATCCATCACAAGAAGTACAGTCGATAAAGTTGGATCTAGTTTGGCACATTTTAAACAAATAGACAGCGTAAGGAATTTCCATTACATCCACAGTGAGGCACAAATGTAATGGTGGATTCTGCAGTTAAAATAAAGTGGTGAAGTTTAAACCAAAAGGAAAGAGCATGCAAAGTCTTCATACTTTACCAGATCCAGTGCAACAAGGCTAAGATCAGCTCCATCCAAAAAATAACTCATTAAAAATTAAAAGAATCAAAGCTTCATTCAATGTAAAACTTGTCATCAAGATGTCTGACAGTAGGAAGCCCAATTACAATGGCAGCATCCAAAACAAATGAGCAGACAGAAACAGGAATGTATTATACTAGGAACAAAATGCTGTCATCATAACAGAGCCTACAGATATATCTGACTCACTATTATACAGTTTAGGAGCAAATTTCAAGCCACAAAATGGAACCCCATCCGTTCTTTATCCCAGCATCAGTCCACCTGCAATGACATCTGAATTCCGTCATCTTTGCCCTTAGTAGAGTCAGAAACATTAGATATCCTTCCATATCACTGTTGCAATATTCTTTACTAAAGGAATCCCCCTGCCAAGGGTAGCCCAGTGTCCGGCCAGTATACCAAAGCCTTAGGTTTTCAAGGACATTGCATGCGACACATATGCTTCCCACTCATGGTGTAGGGCATAAAATTGACGTATGGACATACATACCTCAGAAATCCTTTGCTGCCAGTCCAAGCACCATGTCTGATCATCGGTCTGAACTGTTTTTTGTTTGTGTTGGTTGCCAGGACTTTTTCAGATAAGTACCCAGTTGGGGTTTTCTTCTTAGCTTATTTTTTCTTTTGGTTTGTGAGTTTACATTTCCTTCAGAAAGGGAAAATGTTAATGTAGGAGACAGATTCCCCATAAGGACCATCACGAGTGGTGTCTTTTTTTTTCTTTGGGTGCTTCTCATAATCATACTTAATGCTCGATTTGTCAAGTGTTTGTCCCTAAGATCCTCCGTAGTCATCTCTCCTCCTTGTCTATCTACCTAGAGAAGCAGTGTCTGAAGTTGTTGGTGGAGGGTGCAATGGTGGATTTATTCCATCTCGAGGATGAGCCATTTGCCAAGAAGAAAACTAAAAAAGTAAGGCCAGATTTGACTGCTATACCACCTTCCGTGGACATCTCTCTTGATGCTGGTTAAAGCCTGGAGGATTGCCCACTTGTTCTGCTGTATTCCTGTGACATGGCCTGGTCGGAGGCTGGCATGGATCTGGCTTCTCACACATTTTTAGAGGCTCTGCAGTCATCCGTTGCAGATGTTAAGGGGGAACCTCAGCTGATCATATCCAAGGGACTGAGGGGCGTTCCACAGATTTTTGTTTGGAAGGAGATTCCCACTATGTTGATTAAATGTTGCCAAGGGTCCAAACCTCCTAAGGTATTTATGGCTGATGTCCCTTTAAAGAAGAAGCAGAAAACTAAACATATTTCCCTGCCTTCAAAGATCCCCAGCATGAATGGCAGAATTTTACACAGGTGTTGATTAATCCTCTTATGGCCTAGAAACCTCCTTGCCCCTCCTTCATCTTCTACTCCACCTAAGAGGACTAGTAAGCAGACTCTTCTGATGAGAACTTGGATTCTGGGGAAAAGTCCTTGGCTTACTCCTCTCAGATTCCTTCTCCACTGGACTATGGTCCTGAGGAGGAGGATTCCATTAGTCCCTTTGAGGAACTCTCTTTTGGGAATACTATCTCTCGTATGATGGAATTCTTGAAATGGGACTGTATTTGGGTTTCTGACATCCAGTAAAGGTATCATGAACTCCTCCATATGGAGTCCCCTAAGCCGTCTGCTGTCCCTCCAATCCTAGCTACTCTGTTAGACACTTTTTCAGCAGCTTCTCAGGCTCCTGATTACCAGGCTCCAGCCCCTAAAAAGCATAACATGTTTTATAAGGTACCTGATGACTGTACATTTCTCTACAAATGTCCTTCTGCTGACTCCTCTGTTGTGTCTGTCTCTTCTGACAAATCTTCCCAGCTCCTGCCTTATACTAAATTGCTCCTTTCTGACAGGACAGGATGGCTAGGCAAAAAGGTGTATACTGCTGCAACCCTGGCCTTTCAGGCTATTAATTATTTGACCCATATGACCAGGTATGTCTTGGTGCTTCTTTCTTGAGCCGATCACTTGTACTAATAGCAGTGAATAAGTGCGCTTGCTGCTCTCTGATACCTTTATTGCTGTGGCTTTAATTTCACTGTGAAAAAGTCTAAAAGAGCTGCAGATACTCCAGTAGGCAACACTGAGAAAGTGCAGAAGGTGAAGTTATTGTGGAAGCTTGATCGTGGTCTGTCCGTGTCTTACTGAAGAATGTAGTGTCAGAACTACCACTGTGTATGATTTAAAGAAGCAGAAAGACAAATTACTCTATAGTGATAGTGCGTGCTGACCATAAACTAATGAAAGATAGGAAAACACTGCATAAGGCAAAAAATGAAGACCTTGACCATGTGTTAATGGAGTGGATTCGACAACAAAGAAGTGAACATGTGCCTCTGACTGAAACAAGCAAGATTATATTGTGAAGAACTTAAAACTGAAGAGGATTGTCAATGTTCAGAAGGATGGCTGCAAGAATTTAAGAAGCGTAATGGTATAAAATATCTAAAAATATGTGGTGAAAAAGCTTCAGCTGATCATGAAGCAGCTGAAAATTACATTGACAAATTTGCCAGGATAATATCTGAAGAAAAGCTAAGCCCTGAACTAGTGTACAGTGCTGATGAAACAGCTACGTCCCTAGAAGAACATTAACAACGGCTGATGAGAAAGCGCCAACAGGTTGTAAGGATGCTAAAGATAGGTTAACTGTTCTTGGTTGTGCCAATGCTGCAGGCACACACAAGGTAAAGCGGACAGTAATTGGGAAAAGCAAACATCTGAGAAGACTGAAATGTGTACGCCATTTTTTGCATATGCATTATTATGCAAACAAGAAAGCATGGGTTACCAGAGAAATGTTTTCTGACTGGTTCAATAACCACTTCATCTGACGGTTATAAAATCTGAAAAATTCCAAAATTCAAAACTTGGCTGGTCCCAAGGGTTTTGGATTAGGGATTGTTTACCTGTACTTCTGGGCCTTTTGTCTTAAGGCATCATCCAAGCAGTTTCTGCTCCTCAGAAGGGGAAGGAGTTTTATTCCATTTTTCGGTTCCCAGGAAAGAAAACACCTGGAGGCCCATTCTGAATATTTCCCAGCTCAACACCTTTTTGGAGATCCCTTCTTTTCGGATGCTGTCCCTTCAGACAGAGTTTCCTCTTTTTCTTCCCCAGGCTTTCTTGGTCTGTCTAGATCTCAAAGATGCTTGTCGTCAGATTCCTATTCATCCCTGTTTCAGGAAATATTTGTATTTATCTGATTCTTCCTTGCATTTTCAGTTCTCTGCTTTGCCCTTTGGCCTTTCTACAGCCCCTTTGGTTTTCACCCAATACCTTTCTCCTGTGATTGCCTTTTGCAGGATAAAGAGGATACAGATCTTCTCTTTCCTCGCTGACTTGCTCATTCAGGCTTCATCCCCAGAGACCTTGCTGCAGCACCTTTGCTATGCTATTTGTCCCTTGCAAAGCGTAGGGTTTACTATAAATTTCCAGAAATCTTTCCTGACATTTTCTCAGGATCATGTTTTTCTTGGTTGCGGACTCCAGACCATTCCTTTGCTGGCTTCCCTGCCATGACCCAAGGCTCTTGCTGTAATTGCCTTTTTAGCCCCTTCTTCCTTAGGTCTCAGTTGTGGCCAGAGAGTTTCTAAGGGCTCTAGGCTTCATGGCTTCCACCATTCCTATGCTTCCTCTAGCCAGACTCCATATGAAGAATCTATAATGGTTCCTAAAGTCAGTATGGCCCCAACATTGTAATGCTTTAGATTTTCTAGTCCCTCTTCTTTCATGCCTCAAACTACAGCTTCAGTGGTGGATTCATCAGCTGTCTTTCAACCCAGGGCTTCCTCTCAGGAACTTTTTCAGATGCCTCATACACAGAGTGGGGTGCTTCTTTCTGCCCTCTCAAGGTGGGTCTCTGTGAGATGAGAGCTCTCCTTCTGGCCCTTCAAGCTTTTTGTACTCTTTCTTCCATGGCCTCCCAAAATCTTTATAGACAATACCACAGTGATGTGGTATATCAACAAGCAAGAGAGAGGGCACAGTCTTATCTTCTGTGCAGACTAGTTCTTTAAGTTTGGGATCTATCTGTCCAATATCAGGTGATACTAAAGGCTTTTTATATTCCTTTAGAGCAAAACATTCAGGCAGACTCTCTGAGCAGGTCTGTTGTACAAGCTCCTGAATGGATGCTTCAAAGAGATGTATTTCTGGACTTGTCCACCAGTGGGGTAATCCTCGGGTAGATCTTTCTGTCTCCCCTCTGAACAGACAACTTCCTGTTTTTTGCACCACAGTGCCACGTCCTCTGGCCTGGAAGGTGGGAGCCCTATCTTTTTCTTGGAAGGTGATGTTTCTCTATGCCTCCCCCCCCTTCCTCTCATACAAAGGATCCTGTTCAAGATACAGCAAGACTCTGCCAAAATCTTGTTGATGACTCTCTTTTGGCCCAGACAGCACTAGTTCCCTCTTCTTCTGCATCTAGACAAGGGCAATCACCACAAGCTACCTCACAGTATGTACCTATTCACACAAGTCAAGGGGTCTCTCATCCATCCTCACTTGTCCATTCTTCAACTGACACTGTGGGTGATGGGGCTTTGATCCCTTTTAGGCACCTTTTTTTTTATAAGGATATGCTTCAGGTTCTGCAGGAAGTAAAGAAACCCACTACCAGGAAATCTTGTGTCCAAATGGAAGAGACTCTGTCTGGTGCCTTGCTCGTAACCAGGATCCACTTTCTGTGAAGTTTCCTCTGGGTCTCTCTTATTTGTGTGAATTGCTCCATGCTGGGTTGGCATACTCTTCAGTTAAAGCTCACCTTTCAGCTTTCTGCTAGTCTGCCTTTGACTCCTCCTTATTTCTAAAGGAGTCCTTCATATTTGGCCTCCCAAGAAACCTGTTCCTCTTTCCTGGAACCTTAATTTTGTTCTTGAAAAATTGACTCTGGCTCCTTTTGAGCCTGCAGGTTTACCTTCCTTGCAGCATTATACATGGACACCTGTTCTTTTCTGCTTTACTTCAGTTAGGAGGGTGTCTGAGCTTCATGCCCTTTTGGTTATTCCTCTTTTTTTTTTTCCATAGGGCAAGGTGTCTCTTCATACTTACCCTTCTTTTATGCCCAAGGTGGTTAATGAATTGTCTCTTAATCAGTCTATTAATATGCCCACATTTTTCCTTCTCCACAGTCTGCCAGTAAGAAGGTTCTTCACACCTTGGATTTGCATAGACAGCTCAGGTATTATTTGATAATTCTAAGTCTATTCACAAGTCTGAGCAATTTTTTTCATCTGTGATCTTTACGTTTGAATGCGTCTAAGCAGACTATTTTTTCATGAATGTGTAAGGCCATTTCTTTTTGTAACTCCTTTCATGGAAAAAGCCTTTCTGCTTCTATCAGGATGGTGGATTCTTCTGGTGCTTTTTTCAAAGGACTGGATACCAATCCCATCCATGAGGCTACTAATTGGATGTCCTTCCATACCTTTACTAAGTATTACAAACTGGATGTGGTTTCCAGGGCTGGAGCTGGCTTTGCATGAGCTATCCTGCATGGGTTTCTTGAGGGCTGTGCTGGGCCTTCCTCCTCTCAAGTTTCTTTTTGAGCTTTTAGGTTCATAGGTAGGTACTAGGCTATTTGCCCGAAGGCATTTATAAGCCTAGCCAGAATGTGTTGGCTTTCACCGCCCCCTTAGATTAGATTAGTTCCCTGTGCCTCTGTCCAGCAGAGTCACTGAAGTGATCCCCGGGATAAACTTTGTTTCCCATCCACTCGTCAAGGTTTCTCTTGAAGAGCGTTAGCGAGGAGCTCTGCCTAATGTAGATTGGAATCTTGTTCCAAAGCATGGGAAGTCTCTGGGACAGGAATCTATCCCTCCAGCACATCCTATTTATTGTTGTGAGGTTTAGATCCCTAGAGCGTGTGGCTCAAGGGGATAAGGTTTTCTTTAGGTGGAGCATGCCCATCAGTTCTGGGTTGGACATGGCCTTGTATGTCAGGCAGAGATCACCTCTGAGTAGGCGGTATGCAACCAAGTACAGCTGGAGTTTCTTCAGTCGAGCTGCATAGGGCATCTGTTTGAGGCCAGTGATCCTCTTGGTGAAGTACTTCTGTGGTATTTCCAGCTGTTGCAGGTGTCCTGTAAGGTACATCCCAAATGGGGCATTGTACTCTATGTTGAGTTTGAGTGATGAGTAGAGTGGCACAATCACCTCTTTTGATCTGGATGCGAATCCTTTTATGATTAGGTGGGCCACATAGAAGGATTTTCTAACCACTTTGGCAATGTGATTATCAAAGGAGAGATTACTATATACTTGAGTCCCCAGATCCCTTATTACTTTATCCATATTTAGGGGACTACCACCTATGTGGTAGTTTGTGTGTACTTTGTTTTTTCCAAAGGGGATGACTATGCACCTTTTACCATTTAGCTTGAGGCCATGATTTTGACACCAGGTATCTGACTCAGTGAGACCCTTTTGGAGGATGTCTGTGTCAGCCGGACAGTCAATTATAGCCCCTAGTTTGCAGTCGTCTGTGAACTTGGTCAGCCATAGTCCTCCTGTGCTTGCTTGTACCTCTGAGAAGTATATGCTGAACAGGAGGGGTCCCAGGACTGAGCCCTGGGGAACACCACTTGTAACCGATTTAGAGTCAGACCTAGCTCTTGCAACTCTCATCATGTGGGTTCTGTCCGTGAGCCAGTTGGCAACCCATCTTGTGATGTAGGGGGTTATATTCAGGCTGGTGAGCTTGTCTATAATACCAGAATGGGGAATTGTGTTGAAGGCCTTTGCGAGGTCTAGGTAGGCTGTGTGTACCACACTTGGTAAGTGTCTCAAAGAAGTCCACCAGGTTTAGGAGGCATGATCTGCCCTTAACAAAGCCAAACTGGGTAGGGTCCATTGTTTGGAGGTTCCCAATGTCTCTGTTAATGAGTTCCATGATGATGAGCTCTATAGCCTTGCAGACCAAGCTAGTCAGTCTTGTAGGGTGATGGTTCCCAGGGTCTGTTGTGGCTCCACCTTTGTGGGGCGGAATAACTGGTGCTGTGTGCCACTCTATGGGTACGTAGCCTGTGGATAGGCTGAGTTTGAACAGTGTGTATAGGTGAGGGGTTAGTTCGTCTTTGAGCTTGTGTAGGACGCAGCCTGGGACACCATCCGGTCCCATTGATGCTGTGTTTTTGGCTTTGGAGAGGGCTGTTTTAACATGAGTGTCTGTGATTTCAGGGGCTCTACATTCTTCTGGTATGGTTATGGGCCTTTTTGGGGGTGTGAAGTTTGCACTGAACCTGTCTGCCAGGATGTTGGCGATATTGGTCGGTTCAGTGTATTTTGTGCCATTCTGTACCAACTCCGAGCAGATCTGAGCGTTGCCACTTAGATTCTTGACATAGCTAAAGAATGTCTTGTGGTTATTTTTGGAGTCCTTGGCAATTTTTCTTTCGAAGCTCACCTTGGATGATTTTATGAAGGATTATAGTTTCTTGCTGTTACTGATCAGGGATGTCTTCCCTTCTTGGGATTTTACTCTCTTCTGTACTAGTTTCCTCCTTCCATTGTATAGCTTGTTTATGGCAGGGGTCCACCAGACTGGTTTCCTTTTCTTGGAGGAGTGAGTCTTGGTTTTGCTTGGGATAGCACGATCCATACATTCTTGCAGGTGCCTGTAGAATGCATTAGTAAATGATTTTGTAGCTTGGACAGCATTATACTTTAGCATGGGGGCTTTGAAACTTTCCACCTCAGTCTTAAGTAACGTGAAGTTTGCTTTTAAAAAGTTTTTCATGGTGGTTTCCTTGTCCGGGGGTAGGGGCGGCATGTGGATATCCAAAGTGATTTGTTTATGGTCAGATCTAACTAATGAGGGGTTGACCTTCAGTGTGGAGCACCAGCCACCCATGTTGGTGATTTACCAGGTTCAATATGTTGTCACCTCTGGTGGGAGTGTTGACCAGTTGATCCAGGGCATTTGAGTTTATAAATTCTAGTAAATGTTGGGCAAGGGAGTTAGTACTTGAGTAGTTCTCCCAGTTAATGTTTGGGTAATTGAAATCACCCAATATTAGGGTGTTTAGTAGGACCATTATGTTTCCCAGTGTTTCCAGAAATGCGGAATGGGGATCCTGGGACATGGTGGGTGATCTGTAGCAAGCTACAATTTGAATTGCAGGTTTTCCCAATATTAGTTGCACGTTGATGATCTCTGAAGCATCATGCTGTGCCACTAACCTGGAGGTGTGGTTTTCCTTGATGAATATGGATACGCCCCCACCTTTTGTATTTCGGTCCGGGTTCTGTGGCCGAAATGTATGGTATGAGTTGTAGCCTGGTAGTGCTAGAGTGCTCTCTGGAGCCTTAAACCAGGTTTCTGTTACTGCACATATATCGATTTCCTTCATACTGAGGAGTGCCTGGAGTGTGTGCATTTTGAGGTTTAGACTTCAGACATTGAGTAGCATTACCCTTAGTTTTTTTGTTACTTGTGCTATTTGCAGTGGTGGGTTTGTCTCTTGAGCCTTGCCTATAAAAGACACTATGGGGGTGGCAAGAGCCTTGGCCAGTATTCGAATGTCTAAGGGTGACAGGTGCAATCCATCTCCAGCGAAGCAGCGTGGCTTGTCAAACATGTCATCACAGGTGGACAGACACTGGATCCCCTTTGAATGACACCAGAAACTTAGCCAACTGTTGAAATTGATGATTTTTTTCTTTATACTGTGGTATCATTCTTGGTGAGGATAGGATGCTACTCGGGGTCAGGGTCATACTGGCCTGGGCTATGTGATCAGGGAGCTCTTCCATGTCTCTTTTCATGTAGTCCAGGGAGATACGGCTCAGGTCATTCACACCAACATGGACAATGACAGAGTCTTATTTGTACTTGTTCTGGAGTGACCTGAGTGCTTGTGTTATATGGCAGATCCTGGCACATGATAGGCAGCCAACAGTAACCTTCTCCTTATTTAGCCTAGTGAGTGGGATGTCAGTGTGCCTGATTATAGAGTCACCTATTACTAGTATGTTGGGTATGTTATTTTGCATGAAGGGTTGTGATTGCGTGGCACACTGCTTTTGTGAAGCATGTGTTTCATGGTTTGTGTTGGGGGGGTGGAGGTTGCTTGGATGTCTACTTTAGAGGTCTCTGTTGCTTTTGCAGATTTTTGTTTAGAGCCTCCCAGTATGTTTTCATGTATTTGTGTGTTTTTTTGCCGGTGCTGGTTTAATGAGTCTATGTGAGACTGGTGGTGTGATGCAAGCATTTCCCTTTTCCTCTTGACCTCTTGACTGTCTGATCCAGTCTTGAGTTGAGAGAGCTTAGCCTCCAGTTTGGCTGTATAATTGCATCTCTCGCATGTATTAGTGTTTGGTGGTAGGAGGAGAGGGTTGTCTGTGTACATGAGGCAGTTGTAACATTGCCTCAAAATGCCCAATTTCACCAGTTGGACTGGAGAGTACACCTGAAGCTGCCCTTTGGACATGCCTGGATAGGTACAGTGAACTGTTTTACTGAATGGCTGGTAAGGCCGAATAGAGAGCCTTGTCATTCTGTACAGTATAGGAGGGGCTTAGTGCTGGGGTTGATAAGTGCTTGCTATGAGTTTTGAGCAAGTGCCGGGCTGAGAAATGAGTGGTTTGAGTGCTTAAGTTGAAAGTTTGTCTAGTTCCAAGGGAAAAATTGAAGAGGATACTTTGTGGAGCTGGGAATAGTTATACCCTAGCTAACCAGCGCGCAAAACCGGGCAAATGTGGTTTTTATAACAGGGAAATGAAAGAGATAGAAATTTACCCAAAATGGCCAATAAACCACTAATTTCTGGGCTGGAACCACTCCTCCAGGGACAGATGGGCTGCTCAAAGCTCCTCTCCCTCACAGGTGAACAGAGAAACTTCCTACTATCCAAGTAAGGTATGGGCAAAAAAGTCACAAAGCACAAACTGAAGCAGATAAACACAAAAGCCAGAAGAAGTAGCTGAATTGAACCCACTCAAAGTATTGCAGGCTGCAAATCACCACACAGTTGTAGAATGCAGAATCCACTTTATTAACTTCAGACAAAAAAATCCAAGGATGAGCACTTTTGTCCAGAAAGATCTAGATTTCATCAGACCACAGGTCAGAGTGAACACTAAATTCAAAATATGATCTCACTGTACTTGGTTAAGTGAGCGAATGAGATGGACCTAGGAGGAGTTTTCAAATACAGACTTACAGGAGGGGCGGGTAATTCCAGAGCCACCAACACTAACACCAAGACAAGAACAGGCAGGGTGGGTGGGGAACTAACTGCAGAGAGACACACAGCACACTATTCAGTGAAACACACAGTTAGGTAACAGAAAAAAATTAAATACAGTGCTTTTAAAACTGCAAGTTTGTACTTAACAGAAGACTAAAATACAGTACTGCAAGTTTGCACTTACCTTCATCTTCTAATGCAGGTGATTGTAACCAATCAAGTCTCTCAGAAGTTGAGCATAAAATGTTGTACTTTCCCTTTAGTAAAGAATACTGCAGCAGTGATATGGAAGGACGTAGTACAGCTGTGTAAAATCTTATGATAACATCATCAGTTTCTTTGAAAATGTGACTGCCTACATCCAGGTTTATCTGTTAAAGCAGCCTATCTCAGTCTAGTTAGTGTTTGACACTACACACATGACAGAATCCTATGTGCACTGAGAGATCTAAAGGTAAATGAAGCCAATGACATGGGTCCATGGTCAATTAAATGGTTATACAAGTTAAGAATAATAGAACTACTGACCTCATTTTCTCTTGTTATCAGTAGAAAGTTGCATCCTAGGGCCTCTCGGATATCAAAAATATCTCCATTGTCTTGCTCACCAAATTTGAGGATGACTGGATCTTGGGAGATTTATCTGTTAACCCCACTTACAGCACCTTCTTTCAAATGTCTCTTAACACTGCACAGGAATGATGCAATAAAAACTACCTTAACTTTAATATGAAAAAAATGCAGCATTTTGGCATTTTTGCACCAAGTCTGCCAGACATGATCTAAGAATTGTTGCACTCAGTGAAGGTTCACTGTCAGGACAAAGCTTGGAAGTGGATTACATGATGGTAAGGAGGAGGCTGGTCATCCTTTGTATCCAGGAGAAAAAATGTAAGGGCAGTGCAGCAAAGCCACTTGCTTTGGGATCCAGAGCCTACTATTCAGGAGGAGGACAGGCTAAAAATGGTCTTGGAACTGTGGTGAAGAAAAGGCTTCAGAAGGAAGTGAGGGATGTCATTGGAATTAGTGACAGATTCATGGCAATCAGACTGCAGCCCAGTGATAGGTAGTATTCATTACCTATGCCTCACAGCAAGGTGTGACAGTGAGAAAGACTGCATTCAGAAAGCAGTTGCAGGATCTACTAGATAAAGCAGGACATCATGAAGTGGTGTTGACAATTGCTAACCTGAATGCGCACATCAGGACAGAAAGAACAGGGTATGAGGACTGCCTGGCTCCACATGGGTGGGGCAACAGGAATAAAGAAGGAGAGACCATTTTAGACTTCTGTGTGGCAGATGGCTTGATATTAGCAAAAACATGGCTCAGAAAGAGAGAGAGAGTTAAAAGATCACATACAACAATAAGCAACATGCAACTCAAGTAGACTTCCTCCTAATAAGGAAAGGTCACTGGGGTAGACTTGGTGATTGCAAAGTCATCTCCAGTGAAACCTTCAGCCCACAGCATAAACCCCTGGTTGCCACAATCAGCTGCAAGCAGTAGTCAGATAAGGCACTAAGGTCAACAGAGACCAGACTGAAGACCTGAAAGTTGACAAACGAGAAATCACAACAGTTCAAGGAATTACCCTGGTTTCTAGCATTTCAAGAAAAAGAGGAAATAGGTGGAGTTGAAGAAGAATGATAACTCCTTAAAACAGCATGTGTGTGGTCTACAGAACAGGTATACAACTGAGACAGATATAGAAATAAGGTACATAAGAAAAGCTGGTGGTGGAATGCAGAAGACCAAGAAGTCATCAAAAGAAAGGAGTGCAGGAAAACTTGAGGTAGAAGAAACATACCAGGCTAAGAAGGTCTACTGACTGGCTAACTAAGACGCTAAGAAAGGAGTTGCAATAGCTAAGAAAAAGGCATCAGAGGCACTCTACTAACTTCTGGAAAGTGATTCAGTAGATGGCACAAAGAAACTGTATCAGGTTACAAGGGAAAGATGGAAAGATAAACAGAAAAAAACATTCAAAGAAGGAGGATGCAAAGCAACAATAGCACAAGTCTCCTAAAATGTTCCTATCTTCTGGCTTAACTCTCATGAACCCCCCCCCCCCCAACTACATTCAAGGCATTTTAAGTGGGATGTTATTTGCATCCCAAGAATAATACAAAATGTCAGTCTGTGACAGTAAAGGCTTATGGACACCTATGTTCCGCTCACACCTACTCTACTGACCATCTCTTCATGTGCTGGGTGTTTTACTTCGTGATTTGCTAGAGTTTGGACTTTCATCACATTATGTGATGTCTTCAATGATTTCTCCACATTCTTTTAAGAAAAAGCTCCAGTCTTTAATTAAATCATTTGTATGTTTTTATTTAAGCAAATGTGAAACTCTGAGTTTCCTTTTTCTCTTAAAATGACAGCTTGCACTTTCAGTGTAAATGTATCAAGAACATGGAAGTAGGTGGTTTTAAATTGTAATGAAAGAACTGTTGTAAATCCTTTTAAATCTTGGACCTCTACAGCTTATGTAGGGCTGTGTCCTCTGTACCAGCTCAGTTGGATATTCCTGTACTGCTTTTTAAGTGGATATAGTTGGATTGAAAGCAAGTCTTAACTTTTGTGTTAAATATAGTCTCAGTTTTTCCCACACCAATCTATATAGCTTTCAGTTTATTTTATTTGATAACTGGGTAAGTGCAGTTGCCAAAAAAAAAAACTTTTTTTTCATATATGACAGGCCATAGGCAAGCAAAGACAGAACTATAGTATGTATTCATGGTTCCCTATCAGAAGCCTGAAACACTATAAGCTTGAAAATCAAAATCCTGAAACCAAAAGCCTGAAAATTCAAAATCCCGAAAACCCAAAACCCTGAAACTCAAAATCCTGAAAACACAAAATGGACATACTGACGTCATTGTGGCTTTGCTATTGTTAGCCCTGTGGTGTTAGGTCATGCGTTGGGTTCAGGTGAGTGTGCGGTTGGTTTTATGTTAGGGTTAGGGGCGGTTTAAGTGAGTTAGGGTTAGGGCGCAGGTTAGGCATGTATGCAATAGTGACAAATATTGGGGTTGGGGGTGGTTTAAGTGAGTTAGGGTTAGGGCGCGGGTCAGGTGAGTGTGCGATATTGACGGACCTTAGGGTTAGGGTTAGGGTCAGGGTCAGTTGGTAGATATTAGTGTCTTTATAGTGACATATTAGCATTATTTGTGTTTTCAGGATTTTGAGTTTCAGGATTTTGGGTTTTCGGGATTTTGAATTTTCAGGCTTTTGGTTTCAGGATTTTGATTTTCAAGCTTATAGTGTTTCAGGCTTCTGATAGGGAACCGTATTCATATATAGGATCATAGGAGATTACTAGGCAATCGACCCAGAGGTCACTTTAAGCCTAGCTGTTTCATCCTAATGCAATACCATGAAAATGCCAGTCAATACCTAAGATTGCACTTGGTGATGACTGCCCATGTCCGGGAGGGTTGTGGGTGCTATCCCTGGTAAAAATTTATAGTGCCCCATCCACTCGTCCAGGTTCCTCTTGAACAGTGTCATAGAGGTGCTCTGTTTCACATGAATTGGTAGCCTGTTCCAAAGACGAGGCAGCCACTGGGATATAAATCTGTCCCTCCAGCATGTCCTATTTAAGTCGCAGGCCATATTTGGGGCCCTGGAAAGGGTAGCTCTAGTCTCATTTGATTTACTGATATGCAGCAAGTTCAGTAGGCCTGGATCTTGGGTTGCTCTGTAGGCCAGGCATAAGTCTCCCCTAAGAAGTACATCTGTGACATGGAGTATAGTGATAGGAACTTTAGTCAGTCTGTGTAAGGCACATGTGGGAGCTCCTTGATCTTCTTTGTTAGAAACCTTTGAGGTCTCTCCATTTGCTGCAGGTGCTTTGTACTGCACATGCCAAACAGGGCGTTATGCTCAATTATGGCCCAGATTAGTGTTGAGCAAAGAGGGGTTATAACCTCTTTTGCTCTCAAGGCGATGCCTTTAATAATCAATTGTGCTATGTAGAAAGCCTTCCTTATTTCAGTAGACATATGGTGGTCAAAGTTAAGGTTGCAGTCAACTTGTGATCCCAGGTCTCTTACCACTTTTGGGTACTTAGGGTATTGTTGATTTGATAGTGTGAAGGGACCGTGTTTGTGCTGAAGGGAATGGTGATGCATTTCTTTGCATTCAGTTTGAGACCATGAATAATACAGCAGTTGTTGGTCTGCGGAAGACCCTTCTGGAGTATACTGATATCATTTGGGGATTCAGTGATTGCACCTAGTTTGCAGTCGTCTGCAAACTTGGTCAGCCACAACCCCTTAGTTTTGACCTGAACTTCTGAGAAGTATATACCAAACAGTAGGCGGCGCAGCACTGACCCCTGTTACACCCAGCTGGTAACAGATCTGCTGGTTGATGTGGAGTCACCCACTTTGATAGTGTGTGTCTGGTTTGTGAACTAGTTGGCAATCCATCTAACAGCAAAGGGGTTTACATTCGGTTTGCTAAGTTTATTGGTAATGCCTGAATGTGGGATTGTGCTGAAAACCTTTGCCAAGTCAAGATATGCTGTGTACACAGATTTGCCCTCATCAGTGTTCCTGATCACATTTTCAAAGTAGTCCACCAGTAGGATATGCCCTTGAAAAAGCCGAATTTGGTAGGATCCAGTGTTTGGAGGTCACCTATGTCTTTATTTATGAGGTCCATAATGATACATTCCATGGCCTTACAGATGAGGCTGGTCAGACTTATGGGTCTATAATTCCCCGAATCTGTTGCTGGGCCACCTTTGATTTAATGCAAATGAGTCTTGATAGATGAGTGATAAAAAGTGACATATAGATGTCATCACTCAACCTATATTAGTAATGAAGTTCAGTTTTGCAGTGGAAAAACATAGAAGTCTACTATAGTCTATAAATTTTGTATAAGTTATTTACATATTAATGTGAGGTTTCATACATATGTAATACAATGGTGTATTAGAAAACAGGTTGAAGAATACAACTCAGTAGGTATCTAGTTCACAATTTAATCAATGACCTTTGGGAAAAACAAAAACACCAGAAGATGCAGCCTTTCTGGTAGAATGTACTCGGACAAAATCTAAAGCTTCTTGCCATGAAAAGATTAACAAAAGCAAATGTCAGAAGAGATTCAGTTGAAAAGTATTTGCTTGGGAACAGAAAAACCTATTTTTTTATCTTGAAAAGAAATTAAATGCTGGTCTGGCCTTCTGATTTGGTTTTGTCAAGGTAAAATCTCAGTTGTCTAGGAACATCTAAAGAAAGCATAATTCTTTCTCCCTCATTTTAAGGTGAAGAAAGAAAGGCAGGGAGATTAATAGTTCCAAAGACATGCATCTGGAGCATTTCTCCCCGGGCCTCCGCTGAAAACAGGCTCTGTGGAACCTAGTCGGACTTTCCCAGTCAACAAATGATAAAAAAATAAATAAATAAACAGTTTGGTTTAAAGGCAGCTCATTTACCACCTTAGACATAGAAGGGTTAGTCCTGAGTGTAACGTTATCTTTATGAAATACCAAAAAAGGAGGAGAGGCCACCAGAGCTTACAGCTCAGAAGCCCTTTTGGCAGAAGTAAGGGCCACTAGCAAGACTGTCTTCCAAGAAAGCAGAGGAAACAGGCTGAAATTGACAAATGAGAAAGAGTACATGGTGCAGAAAACGTGTCCAATGTGGTCCACCTTAAACCCTTATCCTTGTACTTGATCTCCTACAGACTTCTGAGGGATGGTCTATTCCTGGCCTTCAAAGCAGCATCTGATCCAGCTTTTATGGACCTGCTGAGTATTGCTAAAACAACTATCATCAGAAATACCAGATCCAAGGACCTGAACCACACTTGCAACGTAAGTAAGACATGTTGGGGGGATAGGTATCTATCTCAGAGACTAGGCCTTCTCTAGAACAGGCTTCTCATACATGTGAAGTGGAGCTCCTTCCTGCACTTATTCAAGCACAGTTTGGATCAGTGGATAGGTAATCATAAATTTAATCCTCGTCTGCCACCTATGTTCCTATTGGAAAGTGGAAGACGGTAAATGCTGAACCATTCATACCCACAAGTTGTACCCTCCTGTAAAATGAATGGTACCATAACCTGTCAAATACATTTGCAAAGCATGGCTAAGCTTAAAAATGTTAGCCTAGTAATCACCTATGAACCTAAAAGCCTATGAAGAGTCAGCTTTTCCAGGACATAATTCAGGTTCTAAGGATGATGGATGGATTTTATATGGGGCAGAGGTAAAGAATGCCTTTTAAAAACTGTTTGATCTCAAAACACACAGAAAAAAGGTGAGAATTTACATATTATTCCACAAGCTACAAAAACTGGGCTCGGCTAAACAGAAGTTATATTTCAGAGGAACATATGCATTTCATTGAAAGTTTTAATATATATCCATTAACTGTATGTGCCAATAATAACTAAATAAAAATGCAGGGTGAAGAAATGAAAATGAGACAATGGTGCTTCCCTACCTGTCTGTTAAAAAGAGAGGAATTTAAGGAATTGGTAGTGGAAATTATTTGAGAGTTATTAGCAAAGATAGGATTTTCTTTTGAAAACATAGCTAGGAAGTGGGGTAAAATTAAAGTGGATTTTAAAAATATGGTGGAAATAAGAGGTCTAGTTAAGAAGCAACAATTACTTAGAGGAACTGACAAAGGGTAAAGGCACTGCAGAACAGGAGGAATTTTTGAATTTCACAGAACAAAAACAGGTGCAATTGCAGAGTGCTAAAGAGAAAAAAGATTGCTGTTAAAGCAGCTGTGTTTTTGATAACTCCAGAGCACAAAAAGTTTTAGCACAATGGCTCAGGCAACAAAGTATAAAAGGTTGTTGCCAAGCTTAGTGAACCTATAGCAAGGAAAATAACCAGAGATTCTCTAGAGCTGTTAGAAATAGTTCAGAAATTTTATGAAAATGTTTATAAACCAAAGAAATGTAGAAATAAAAAAATGTACAAATGGAAATATTTATGGAAGAATTAAATATGCCAAGGTTAGAGGTAGATGAGGCACAATTAGTAACAGTTATAATAGGAGATGATGAGATAAAAGTGGTGATGTATAATCAATCTACAGGAAAGTCCCCAAGAATGGATGGTATTTATGGAAGTTTGGAAGCTAAGAGGGAAGAAAGTGATAAAGATGTGGAAGGTTTTGTTTAACAGTATTTTAAAAGGAGGAGAAGCAGCAGCAACCTGGAAGAAAGCAGTGGTAGCTGTACTACCTAAAGATGGTAAAGGTCCATCAGATCCAGCTTCATATAGGCCCATTTTGATTATAAACAATGATTATGAAGTGTTTATGTCTGTAATGGCTAAAAGAATGGCAAAAGTCATGCATGCCAAGCTTGATAGATATGAATCATTGGTTTTGTGGAGGGGAGTCAAAGATTTGGCAGGATTAATAGAACAGTGATGATCCAGAAGGAAGCAGAATGTAAGAAAATACTACTGTTGTTGGTGGGTCTTGATACAGGGAAGCATTTGACAGGCTAAGATCGGATTTTATAAGTAGGACAGTGGAAGCTTTTACATTCCCTGATAAGATATATGAGGGATCTGGGTTCTGTTTCAGCGGAGGAACCAGGCAAGGGTGTCGTCTTTCCCATTCGTTATTTGCATTATATTTAGAACCATTGAAAAGAAAATAAGGGACTCAGAAATTCAAGGATATAATTGGCATGGTAGTCTAGAGAAGTTGGCTTTATTTGCAGATGGTATTATTTTATACCTGATAAAACCAGAAAAGGACAATTCAGTGCTGTGGATCATTTTGAGATTATTTCATTTTTTGGGACACAATATTAATGAAGATAAAATAAAAGCAATAGCTCTAAACTATCTACCCACACACAAAAATTGGTTCAGCAATACCCATATTTATGGGGACATGATAAAATAAAGTACTTGGGGGGGGGGTATGGATTAAAAAGGATTCTGTTATGGCAGCTAAGGAAACGTGGGAAGAGACTAAACAAAAGATAATACAAAAACTGAGAAATTGGAATGTCTGTTATATGGATAGCAAGAAACAAGCAGTAAAATGTTTGTAGTCCCTTTAGTCTTATACACAGGTCAGGTATATTTTTATCACTAAGAGGAGAAGTTATGGATTGCATTTAATAAAATGTTGAAGGATTTTATCTGGGAGAGGAAGAGGACAAAAGTCAAGTGGGATAAGTTGATCCTTCCAGTAGAAGAAGATGGTTTGGGATTATCTGATCGGAAGTGGTATTTTAGAGCTGCAAGACCCTTATACACAATACAAGCAAAAAGTTATAATTCAAAGTGGAAAGGGATGATGACAAAATGGGGGCAAGTCCAAGAAAGAGGGAGAGACTGAGATTTTGGATGTAGAACCTTAAGAAGAATAAGATTAAGCATTCAGAATATCGTCTTCATAAAATAGTGGAAAATATTCTAAGAACTAAGCCAACATGGAGATGGAGAAAAGACATTCTGTTGGTAGGGATGATTGTAATTAAAGGTACAGAGAATGGGTAAGATGGGGCTATAATTTACAGAGAAACTGGCAAAGGAACCAAGGTATTGGGATTAAAGAGGGAAAGTAATAGAATGGGAAAAGGCCAAGAATTCCTTTGGACTGCAGGGCTTCCATATTAAGGATTGATATCATAGTATATGCAAAGAGAAAGAAAAAGGGGATTCTAGGAAAAAGGCCAGCACTAGTAAAGTTTTTAACAGGACTTAGAGCAGAAGCTGCTGTTAGAAAAAGTGGTAATTAGTAGAGCACATAACATTGATAACTACAGGAATCAGTCAGGAGATTAGAATGTATTGGGAAGAGACATTGGAAGAGAAATATATTGTATGGCTCACAGGTATGCAACAAAGACTAGAAGATTTAGGATCTTTGCTCGGAAATGTTTGCATAGGTATTTTTATACCCCAAACAGACAAATAATTTTTTCTCTGGTAGATTGTAAATGTTGGAGGTATGATGGAGAAGAAAGAATTATTTGGGAACATATTTTAGGGGAGTGTAATGAGTTGGTAGACTTTAAAAATTCCCTGCAGACTACTCATAACAGAAATACTGGGTAAGCAAATTGGGATAATTAAGGAAATAAGTTTTTGAGCTATGATACAGAATCAGAATTGCCTAGACATTGTAAGGCCAAGCTGAGTTTAATTCTGGTGGCTGTCAGTTACTAGAAAATGGAAATCAAAGTCTAAACCAACTGTATTAGGAGCAGTGAGTATAGTAACAAAGATAAAACAGCTGGAAATGGGATCTTTAGAAAAGGGTAGGAGCAAATTACATAGAACAAATAGGATTTGTGGGAACAATACATGCAGAATAATGTTTTAGAGGAGGAATACGGTTTAAGAGAAGGCAGGAACTGATGATATGCCAGTATGGTTTGTTTTCATTTATATAAATGTATGATTGCCTATATCATCATTGATAATTTAATAAAGATGTTTCTTGTTAAAAAAAAAAAACAGACAAAGGTGGATCAAAGGGAAGGCAGGCAGACATAGCTGACAGGGTTAGATTCAGAGTCTAGACATGAGAACTTTTGCTGTATGAGTGAGTCCATCCTGTGAGGTAACTTGTGATTGCCCTGGACCAGGTGAAAAGGTTGGGGAACCAATGCTGCCTGGACCAAATGAGAGTTACCAGTAAGATTTTTGGCTTGTTCGTTTTGATTTGCAGGAGAAACTTTGGAATGAAAGACAAGGCAGAGAAGGCATAAAAGAATATTACCTTCCAGGAAAATGAGGCATGGAATCCTTGAGCAAAACAACCTGAGCTGCCTGTTCTACTTTTAGGTAAAGAGATCTATCTGAGGAGTGCCCCACTGATGGACAATCTGCAGGAAGACCTCTCTGTTCAGCATCCTTTTGTGAGGGTCTGCCTGGGATATGCTCAAGTAATTTCCTACTGAATTGTTCTCTGAAGGTATGTAAACTCCTTGAAGGAACAAATTGTGCTGTATGACT
>NC_056731.1:1630914146-1631086646 GCF_019279795.1 Protopterus annectens | reverse complement strand
CCAAGTATGCAAGACAAAGGCCAGATTCAACCCCCAGTATAACCCTTAGGTTTCATTCTTAACAACAGCTATTATGACATTTTCTGTCATATTTTCCAAGTGATGTATTCTAATTACAGTTAGATCAGTATTACATTCTGATCAATAAATAATTTCTAACTCAATAATCAAGTTAAGTTTGGCATTATATTTCTAAAATCACTATAATTTTTAAAACACATTTTATTAACATATTTTAAATCTGTTGCCTGCATGTTATATTCTTATCAGTATGTTGCAGCTTCAACAGAATGTTAAAATTATTCTGTGTGAATAAATACCCTTGCTGTCACATTAGTCACACAGCTAAAGTGCTGGACAGAGAAATTCTGTTAGTCTTTTTTTTAAGAAAAAGCACAGTTCTTAACACCTGAACAGTTAAGTTGTCTTAGGCTCTACAGGTGATTTCACCAAAACAAGATGTAGCTTCTCCCCTAAAGCAACATTTTTTAAAAGAAACTAACTGCATTTAAACTTATGTATTTCATTTTCTACATTTTCAAGCAATGTTTGATTTTCAAAATCGTAAAATGATTTCTTTCCAGTTGCAGTGGATATAAAAAGTGTACTCGCCCCTGTTAAAATGCAAGGTTTTTGTGATATAAAAAAATGAGACCACAATAAATCAAACTTTTCCCACCTTTAATGTGCCTTTAACCTGTACAATTCAGTTGAAAAGCAAACAGATCTGTTAGGGGAAAAATATAAAAAATAAAAAACGTACAATAAGCTGGTTGCATAATTGTGCACACCCTTAAACTAATATGTTGTTGAAGCACCTTTTTATTTAATTACAACATTCAGTCTTCTTGGGTGGTAGTCTATCAGCATGGCACATCTTGACTTGGCAATACTTGCCCACTCTTTCTTGCAAAAACACTCAAAATCTGTCAGATTGTGAGGACATCTCTTTTGCACAGCCTTCTTCTGGTCACCCCACATATTTTCTATTGGATTTAGGTCTGGGCTCTGGCTGAGCCATTCTAAAGCTTTAATTTTCTTCTGGTGAAGCCATTCTTTTGTTGATTTGGATGTATGCTTGGGGTCATTGTTGTGTTGCAAGGTGAAATTCCTCTTCATCTTCCGCTCTCCAGCAGATGCCTGAAGATTTTGGGCCAAAAGTGATTGGTATTTGGAACTGTTCCTAATTCTCTCCACCTTGAGTAAATCCCCAGTTGTAGCTGAAGAAAAGCAACCCCAAAGCATGACACTTCCACCACTATGCTTCACTGTGGGGATGGTTGGTCTCATCAGACCATAACACATTTTCCCACATGTTTTTGGGAGACTTGATGTATTGTTTTGCAAATTTGCAAATTTTAGCCAGGCTTGGATGTTTTCCTGGGTAAGAAAAGGCTTTCGTCTTGCAACCCTACTCCATAGTCCAAACATATGGAGAATATGGGAGATTGTTGTCACGTGTAGTACACAACCAGTACTTGTCAGAAATTCCTGCAGCTCCTTCAGTGTTGCTGTAGGTATCTTGGCAACCTCACTGACCAGTATTGGTCTTGTCTTTCATGAGTTTTGGAGGGATGTCCAGTTCTTTGCAATGTCACTGTTGTCCCATATTTTCTCCAATTTTTGTTGACTGTCATCACTGTGTTCCATGGTATATCCAATACTGTGGAAATTTTTTGTACCCTTCTCCTGACTGATACCTTTCAACAATGAGATCCCTTTGATGCTTTGTAAGCTCTCTGTGAACCATGGCTTTTGCTGTACCAGGCAACTGAGTAAATGTCAGGAAAATCCTACTAGGACAGCTGAACTTTATTTGGGGTTAATCAGAGTCTCTTTAATTGATGGCAGGTGTGTACCCAAGAAGACTGAATGTTGTAATTAAATCAAAAGGTGCTTCAACAAAGTATTAGTTTAAGGGTGTTCACACTTATGCAACCAGCTTATTTTAATTTTTTTATTGTTTATATTTTTCCCTAACAGATTTGTTTGTTTTTTAATTGAATTGTACAGGTTATAGGTTACATTTAAAGATGAGAAAACATTTGAAGTGATTTATTATGGTCTCCCTTTTTTATATCACAAAAAATGGCATTTTAACAAGGGGGGTATGTACACTTTTTATATCCAATGTATGCAGTAGAACCCTGAATCGCAAGTACACCATGCATTTAATATCACTGCACTTTCAAGAGGTTCTCTGGTTTGATTTTCAGCTGGAATGTTTTCTATGCTGATTCTGCCATCTGTGGTTGTTCAGAGATATTATACCTAACTGAAAACACATCTCTAAGCATACCTGTCAACTGTCCAGATTTTCACAGACTGTACACATTTTTGCCTCATATTTTTGGTCTGTTCCTCATAACATTTCTGGTTTTCTGAATTTTTATGGCAAATCAGTGAGGACTTCACTAAATAATGACAGGCATTTGAGTTTCTGACTTCACATCCTTCAGAAAATGCACGAGTAACACAAGACCTTTTATTCTTGCAACTTTCTAAGTTTATAAAAGCAATATTTAAAACATGTCCCTATTTTTGGGGCTTTGTTCCCCCAGTATTTTTGGCTTTGTCCAGATTTTTTTGTGCTAACCAGAGCAGCCTTCCTAAATGTCCCTCTGAATTCTGAAAAAGTATCTAGGGATAAAGCTTATCAGATTCTGGTTAATTTAGAAAAGGTAAGCACTGTTGTCAAGAATATACATAGACATTTTTCTTTATTTTAAATAATTTTTCACATGGGATAAACTGATAACTGAATGTGGAGTGAAAGGATTTGAATCAAAATAGCTAAAATGTCTTTTTCTGACTGAAAACACTTTTAAAGTTGCAGCATATTTAGAAACTGTTGCTTTAAAATGGCCTCTCTACAGATGATCAAAGTGAAATTCATTGAGTGTCAGTAGCCTGAATTAAAAAAAAAACCCACTGAGGAATATAACCTTTATCTCTTTTTTTCCATAAGAAATTGTTGCTGGTGCAATTTCTAATTGTGCACCTGCAATGAGTGCCTTCTGTGTGGTGTCTGCATGTCCTCCCCGCGGTTGGGTGGTCGTTCGAAAGCCATGCGTAAATGGACGTGCCTTCATTGAAGGTTGAACGTTGAGCTGGCACCTCTGCGTTCGTGAAAAATCTACTGCCAATCATTAGTGGACCGGAGTTCCGCTGTGGCGACCCCTAACCGGGAAAAGCCAAAAAGACAGACAAACAATAATTCACTTCTTTTGGGCAATTTTCCCTTCTTTGAGGTGGTACAACATGAAGTTGATATGTGTAGGATAGCAAAAGCACCCTTTTGTGTTTCAGGCATTATTTTTCACCACTTCCAATCCTTGGAATTTTGGAAACTGGTGTTTCTCAGTAGAACCCTTTAAAACGCAGTCTTTATTAATTAGCAGTATTTTCCTTCCCCAAGCAGAGAAGATGGGAGTTGTGTAAATCTGACGAAGGTGCATTTCCACAACCATACTTTTTTGATATTTATTTAGTTTATTTATCTAGTAATATTGAAGAAAGAACTACTATGTTTAAAATCCATCAAAATTAGGGAAAAAGTCTAGTGCTGCTTTTGATTTTGAACCAGAATTATTAGAAACAGAATACTGGCATTTCTCAATGTAGAAAAATTTAACAGGAAATGGGGGGGGGGGCTGATTGTTTTGATAGTGGCTTTTGGATTTTGTGGCATTCCTGGGAACGCCTAGGTTTAAGGAATCTCTTTAGTCAGTCACAAAGAAGTATTAGGCTAAGGATTTTCTACCCAGTCATATTTGTCATAACCAGAACCTTAAAAGACTTTTACAAAAAACAGAAGAGAAGTGAAGAGAGGTGATCCTTAAGGATCTAAAGATGCTCGTTGCAGCTTTTAAGTCGCTTCATTTTCCAGCCAGACTTCAGTATTGGTACCTTTTTCCACATCTTCATCTTCAGTTAGATCAGCTTGGATATTGAGAGTATTTTAATAACTATGATTAGAAAATATGGGAATGATTAGGACCAAAAAAATCTTGTTTTAAGACAAACAGAGCAAATGTTTGACCCAAAAAAGGAGTGTCTCACAAAATCAGGAACAGTTAAGAGGTATGCCTGCAAACCCCCAAGTTATTTATGTAATTTTCCTAAATTTTTTTAGTCTGTTTTCCTTGCCCATGAAGTTGCTGCTTATATAATTATGTTGATACTTCATATTTGTTTCTATAAACTCACAATGCTTTCACCTTTTTAATAACACTTTCGTCTGTTTTCTTGGTTCTGTTGCGTTGATGGTGTACCAAGTAGAAGACACAACACTGGGCCTTGTGGTACACCACTGGTAACGTTTTTGCTTTCAGAAGTGGCACTTGTGACTTTAACCACACGGTTGCTGTCAGATTGTCAGTTAACCACTGCAAATTTAGACTGCCAGCTAGGATCTTGGCTACTTTCTTTGGGTCGGAGTGGGTAGTAGTGTTCTGCACTAACTCTGAACATTGTTGGATGCTGGTTCTTAACTTTTTGACATGGGTAAAGACAATTTGTATTTTGGTTTCAGTGGCTGTTCAAGTTCATATTCAACTCTGAGCTTCCTAATGTTACCCTTTACACTCTTTACCAGTTTGCTGTTAAGGGAGGTATAATGAGGCCTCTTGTAAGCATTGAATCATTTCTTTCTCTTATTATTTTATTGTGATGGGTATTCTACCACAGTGATTAATATTATCTATGGGAGCTGCTGTATCTGTACAACTATTGAAGTAGGAATAGAAGTCAGAGGCAGCGGCAGCGGCTTTAGCGATAGGATCTGTTGAAAGAGGATTACAGCAGAATTTACACAGTACATCAGGTAATTGAAGGAGGTTTGCTTCTGAGAATTTCCTAAAGACAGTGTTTACACGGAAAGTGCCACCTGTTTCAAAGGAAAAGGTTGACAATTTATGGACTGCTTTAACAAGACAAGATGATACATGTGTACAAGAAGTGGCCGTATTTCTGAAGATAAGATCAGTAGTATTTGAGTACTGTCAGGTGGTGAGGTGGTGATATGTTATTTACTGTGGTACCTTCCCTGTTAGCTCAGGCAGCCACACATTGCCAGCATAGGTGATGCTGGTGGATTCTAAAACATGCTGCTGAGCTACATCTGCTACTGTGCTTAACATGGCTTCTGTCATGTACTTTATATATGCATGCCGTTTCTAATTTACATTTCTTTATGCATTCATTTGCTTGTACTGCATTTTTGAGCACTACATATTTGAGCAAACGGTGTCTTTTCATGGTCCACACTTTACACATGGCCTCTTTCACTGCTGTGTTGCATTGCACATTGCACACAACTATAATATATGTATATATATATATATGTGTATGTATAAATTCGAAACATATGGGCGGCTGTTCATGGGGTCATTATGGGAGTTAGATAAATCTCATAAGCATAGATGAATGGATACCTGCTTTTGATACTTTACTTTGCGTAATAATGTTGAAGATTTTACCTGATTAACAAATTTGTGGGAACTCTTGACAGCAGAACTTTTTCACTGCACTGCTAAGAGTGAAGTAGGCAGCACATATCTTTCAACTTTTATTATGTATTCAGGTATTCATGTGCTATGTATGGAATGTACACAAGTGCAGTTTTCTCAGTTTTACAGTACTGTAGTCCCAATTTCTAATTGTGTAAAACTTGCTCCCGTGCATTTGTTTTGTGATGTAATTTCCTTCCAGTTATGCATATGCTTGCTTCCTTGGCCTTTCCTGTTGATCATTCATTGGCTTTGTGATGCACAACACATGGGAAAGCTAACTGGCCTGGCTTGTCTCTTTATTCTGGCAGTGTTGTGAATATGTGCCTGGGGAGCAGGGAATGTTGATGACTTTGTTCACTTACATTTGCCCTTATTGCATGCATATTATCTACACTATTCTAGTGTAGTGTAGTCCATTCTGCATGTTGCATTTTGATAAGGATAATAAAGATACAAATCTGAATTTATTTTTCTATTAGAAAACCGATTTTACTTTCTGATTAATTTGCCTGCTTTACTAAGTTATTTATTTATTTATTTTTTAATAGTTTGTTTGCCAGGACAGCCCATTGGGCCACTAGTAGCCCGTTTTCAATGGAGTCCTGGAAAGAAAAGCTCCAGAAAATTACAAATTACATATTTAACGTAAGAGTAAATTATTAGAGAAATGTAATGTGCACAAATGAAGCAAAATTAAACAAATAGAAAAATACATATTAGTAGAGTGCACATATTAGTACAATGCAATAAGGATAATATTTACAAACAGTCAAGTTTTTAACAGTTTAACATATTAGCACAATGCAATAGCAGAAACAGTCTAAATTTTTTAACAGTTATGCTAATTCATGCAGTTAATTTCTAGGCTACTGAATTGTACCATTCTAGGAGTTATGCTAATTCCTGGAGTTTATTAGGGGTACAAAACAATGGGAGGCTATTGTGAATTATTGCTTATAAAGAGTAGCTATAGTGTAGGGAGATTATGTGGGGTGGGAGCAAGAGCATTACCATAGTGAAGTTAGGTGTGTGTGAAGTAAGGTTTTGAATGAAGACAGGCTGCTGGTGGTGCGGATGAGAGGTGGGAGGGAATTCCAATGGCATGCTAGATAGAAGGACATTAGATGTTTGCCAGTGGACAGGCAGGTTTATGCAGTTCAATTAGATTTCGGGAATTAGACCTTAAAAGTCTATTTGGTTGGTGCATTTTTAAAGGTGGTAGCAAGAGAGGGACAGAGAGAGGGGATGAAAGTAAGTTTGTGTGCTTGGACAAGTTGAATATAGATGAGGTAATTGGACAGCTCAAGCCAATTCAGTTGTTGTAGGGCAGTGCAGTGATGGGAAGTGGATCTATGGCCGGTTGCAAATTTTGTTATTTTATTATAGCAAGAGGAGAGTTTAGTCTTGAGGGAGGATTGCAGGTTAGTAAAGATAGAGGCACTGTATAAGAGGGATGGGATAAGGTAAGTGTTGGCGAGGGTGAGCCTAGTGGAGGGAGAGATGTAACCATTGTGGTGTGGTGGCAAAGCATGCCTACTTTTTTTGTGTGTTTATTTGATATTTGTTGCTTCATTTGACTAAGTTCTTTGACACCAGAGTAACTGGGAAGCATCTAAGAAAGAGATTAAATGGCTCTTTACAAGCATTTCTGATTATTTGCATTCACAATCATTCCATTTTACAACCATGTTGTCTAGGGTTGGTCAAGACTAGGTCAGCTAGTTCCTCCTTGTTTGTGCAGGTTGACCATCAGAAAAGTGAGTATATCAAACATGTCCAACATAGCAAGACTCATTTTATTGCCAAAAGCTGGCATGGGGACTTTTGTTTTTCACATTCATAGAAGGGAATGGTTAAATGAATGAAAAATGCAGAGGCCTGCCTTGTGTTCATTTTGTGGGGTTTTGTTCAAAACTGGATAAGGGGAGCAGAAGTATGAATTTACCTGTTTTTCTTCACCAGCGTTATCTGAAAAAGAGATTCTTGTACTGTGCATTTAATTTGCTTAATTTAATAAGATAATGCCTTGATTGCCAGAGTTATTTGACCCTTGTATTTATCAGTGAACAAGCCAAGCACATAAATACCTATGGGGAAAAGTACAAATAATGTTTAATCAGCACCACTCCAGTAAAAGCACAGCAAGCTCCTTCCTACTTGTTTGTACCATTGCATAATGTGAATGTGTCAGATGTCAGTGATGAGCTTTGTTATATTGTCAGTATCTGGTTTGTGGTCTTTAGTTTTCTAGGCAGGTCATTTTTACCAAGTAGAAGTGACTTGAGAAAAGAAACACAAAGTCAGCCACTTGTTGATTTCACTGCTTCTTTTCTCTTAAAAGAAAATACTGTAATTTAAAAACTGTAAGCCTTTTTTATCAGTCAGTCAGTGGCATTGTATGTCTTGTGACTGTGGTGGTATCCCACATTCCCACATTCCTGCTGAAAGTACAGAGAGACAATGCCACCCTTCATGTGAGACATTAAACTGAGGGCCCCATCTGCCTTGGTTACTGGTAGCACAGGTGGGTATAAAATATTCTGACACACTTATTGAAAATAGGG
The DNA here is from genome assembly GCF_019279795.1 of Protopterus annectens. NCBI lineage: Eukaryota > Metazoa > Chordata > Ceratodontiformes > Protopteridae > Protopterus > Protopterus annectens. The sequence continues at coordinate 1,631,078,569 of NC_056731.1, read as the reverse complement.
ATCCTGTATAATATATATAGAAGACATATTATTTATAATATATTTACATATTTACAAATATTTTCAAATGGACAAAAATATAGGTATACAAATATATTTATACATATTCATAATTTTCCTTACAATCATACTAAATTTTCATCCCTTAATATTGTTCCTGAAATCCATTTACCATTAAACAATTTGATTTTTTTAATTCCATATAACCCGTATGACATAAAATAACTACTTCTTATCTATTTTTAGCATATTCGTTGCTTCTGTTTTTATAATATATTTAATCTTATCTATGTTTATTTTATGCAATTCTTTTATATCTTTGAAATAACATTTTTACATTTCAAAAACACATGTTTAGTAGTTTCTTTTTCTTGACAATATAAACATATTCTATCACTTTTCTTTTTATATGCCATATTTCCTTTTACTGGTAATTTATATTTTTTCAGTCTCCACAAAAACAACAAAAAATGACATTCTACTTTCTGGTTACACCATTTGCATCTTCTTTTTGTAGCTTTAATTTTTTTCATCCATTAGATTTTCCCATGGTTTTACATAGTAATGTTTTATCATTACTTTTTATACCATACTTTTCTTTCTTTATCTATATTTTATTTTTTTTATTTATGCACTCTTTTTCTCTTGTATTCTTTTTTTACCATACCCCCCCAAATTTATCATCTTATATTTATACAGTTTTACTACTAATCTCATCTTTTTCATTTATCCACTTTAACACTTTGTGCAAATTTAATAAAGCAGCATATACCACTGAGCTAATTAACCCTAAACCTCCTTCCTCTTTATTTACATCCAAAACAGTTTTTACTGGGTTTAGTCTAGAACTCCATGTAAACAAAAAACAAAATATCCGCAATGATTTCTTTTCAAATATTGTTGGCAACATACTTGCTAAGTAAGCTAATTTCCCATAATCACTGAATTTATCAAAAAAGCCTTTTTTCCTGAATGATAGTTTATATGCTCTCCAGAAAAGACAGGTTGTTTTATTTCTTCTATTGTTTTTTTTTTTCCCCCAATGAATTATACTTGCATCTTTATTCCCAAATTTTATACCTAACACAGAAATTTCTTCATTGCAAAATATATATCTCCTTTTTTTAGTACATCACCTAAACCTTAACTTTTCTCTTTATTTAAAGCCATCCCTTTCACCCTAGACACTCATTTGTGCAAATTAATCTGATATTGTTAATCCTAGTTCATTCCTTACGCATGGGTATCCGGCCATTTTCCAAGCTTGCGTCAGCTTCAAACCCTCGAGCTAAACTCTTACCCACAGTCCCCCTCTCCCTGTTACCACAGATTTCGTTTGCTGCATTGCCATTCGGTCGTGTCAAGCTACTTCTCTTGAGCTAAGTACAGTCAATTGTTTATTAGCTTTATAGATTACTTTTCTGTCAGAAAAGTTCATATTTTATTGTCTCTTACCCTATTGCATCTAGCGCTCATAATCTCTTCAGGTTTTTCTGCCTTTTCTTTACTACTTTTATCTCAAGGTATTCTGTCTCTACCATCATTGGTAATCCTTTTCCCTTTCTCTCATACCTTCGGGTACTCTCTTTACCATTGTTGGTACTTTTCTATTAATTAATTTGCTGTCATGGCAGATAAAAAAGGTAGTCTGGGGTTTAAGCGGTGTTCTGATTGTGGACACAAACTGCCTACTTCTGACGCACATTCTTTGTGTGTTTATTGTTTGGGAGCTTCCCATTTGTCTGTTGACCCACCCTGTACTATTTTTGAGAACTTTTCTAATAGAACCTTCTTGGAAAGGAAAAACAAGCTGATACTGAAGGGACTTCTAAAATCTCCCTTTTCAGAGGCTCTTTCTGGGTCGGAGGTCTCAACCCCTCCTAGAGCCCATAAGAAAACCTTGGATGTTCCTACTAAGGCTAAATCTTTGCCTTCGTCCCCAGCTGGAGACTCCTGCCAACCAAAACCTAAAAAGGCTAAAGTGTCGGCTCCGGAGCTCTCTGTCAGCCCCAGTGCTTTTGGTGCCTAGACCTTCGGCACCGAGGCCTTCAGCTCCATTTGTGATTTCGTCTCCGTCTTCTCCTGCAGCCTTCTATATATCGGCGCCGAGGGGCTCCTCAGTTCAGACCATTAGCACTGTATCGGCACTGACCATTCAGTCAGCAGAGACCTTGACCGCGTTGGCTGAGAGATCTTCCGTGGAACCGACGCCTTTATTGTTGACTCTAGTTTTGTCGGTTCCAACTTCGACACCGACAACCACTTCGGCACCGATCCCTGTGTCGGTGCAGACAATAACCTTGGCACCAATGACTTCTTCAGTGCAGACAACAGTAGTCCAGTCTCTCTTGGCACTGTTGTCCTCTGTGCGGTCAGATGAGATGGGCACCGAGTCTGCCTCTTCTGTGGACAGGCCTGTTTCTCCCTCAGTCTCCATGAGGTCCACTAGAAGTCTTTCCGAACATGATGTGTTGCATCTTGTGGACCAGGTACTCTTGGCCAGAGATATCCCACCCCTCAGGAACTATCCTACCTTGGGAGGTGATCACCCATCTCCAAAGACCCCTTCTTATTCTCCTCCTTCATTGCCTTTGAAGTCTATGGATGTAGCACAGTCTTCCCCTTCTGCGTTGCCCTTTATGGATCTCACTAAGGAACCGCAGTTGCCTTCGTGGCAGAGAAGTTTTGCTAGAACCCAGGATGTCAGCTGTGACATGCATAGCTTGCTGCACCACAGCCATTCAGGGACTCCGGGTCGGAAGGCTGAGCCACTTAGGGGAGAGGGGACCCCTGTCCTAGACATGCACTCCTCCTCGGGTGGACCAGCCTTCCAACTAATGGAGAAGGCTTTCTCTGCTGCTGGTGATACCGGACTGTCTATAAGTCCGCCTTCCTCTGGTACACTGGTTTCACAAGTCGCATCTAGCGGACACTGGGTGCAAGGGCTGCAGGACATATTCCCTCAGGAATCCCCTTTTTCGCTGTCTTCTCCAGCTTCTCCCGCTGAGGAGGTCCACCAGAAAAGTTTGTGTAAGGGGAAGCACGTGGACTCCACAGAGGAGTCCCTCACTGAAAACACGGATTTCAATGAGGGGGAAGGATCCCCTTGGTCACCCTCTGAGGTATCCTTTGGTGATATCCTCGAAATCCTGAAACAGAGAGGTGACTGGCAGTCCTCTAATCTGACCTCTGAGGAATCTGTGTTCCTGCAGGCTTTTTGCGCCTGGCCCCCTACCTCCTGGGTTACTCCACCTGCAGATGAACTTGTCCGGCTCATCGTGCAGCGTGCTTGGAAGGCTTCTGATACCGTCTAAGCTATTCCTCGGAGGCCAGATGTTTCCCCCTCCTGCTTCGGACCCCCATTGGTCCAACGGTCTTCCTGTGGATGCTTTGGTGGTGGCGGCCGCAACAAAAAAGGATCTGGCAGAGAAGAAAGCCAGACTGTCCATCCGCCTAACAAAGAGTCCCAGGCCCTGGACAGGATAGGGAAGCACAGGCTTCAAAGGGATCTGGTTTCTGAGCTCTCTGAAACCTTGGCTGGTGCCATGTCTGATGAGGTCCATGATAAAGTGGCCTCTCAGCTGGTCACCATTGAATCTATATCTAACTCCTCTATGCAACTATCTCCCGCATCAGAAGGAGCAGCTAGAGCTGCGGATTCAGCTGAGGTCTTGAGACGGCATACCTGGATACGCTTGTGCAACTTCGCAGAAACCTTTAAGTCTTCTTTTCTTAATGCCCCCATTAAGGCCACCTCGTTGTTTGGACCCAAAGTTAAAAAGCACACTGGCCAGATGTGAACAGGACGGTAAGACCATTGCTGCCATAGGTGTCTGTTATTCTTCCCCTCAGTGTGCTTTTTCCCGAAACCAAAAGAGTGGGAAGATATGGTTCAAGAATTCTCAGGGTCCTTTCCATGACACACAGGCCAAGTTCTCCCACAGAGGCAGAGGGGGAATCCTACCAGCGCTCTTGAAGAGCGGCCCAACTCCTTTCCTCTGGAGGTGGTTGGGGGACATTTCTCCTTGTACCCTTCTGCCTGGCTAACCATCACCACCGATTCCTAGGTACAAAGGATTATAACTAGAGGTTATCATATCCCCTTCGATCTTTGTCCCATCCCTTCGAAAAATCTTCCCGACGTTCCACCCAGTCAAAGTGAAGAAACAGCACTAGAGATAGAAAAGCTGCTAAGAAAGAGAGTCATCCAAATAGTCCCGCCAGACCAGATAGGACCCGGAGTCTACTTGACTATTTTTGGTGCCAAAGAAAACCGGGGACTGGAGACCAATTTTCGATCTCAGTGTATTGAACAAGTTTGTGAGAGTGTAAAAATTCCGGATGGTCACAATACAGTACCAGTTCAGAGTACTGCCCTTCGGACTCTCTACAGCCCCCAGAGTGTTCACAAAGTGCATAGCAGTTGTCACAGCTCACTTGCGACTTCAAGGATTCCAGGTGTTTCCATACCTAGACAACTGGCTCATTTCCGCCCCCACCAGACATCTACTGGAAAAAACCCTGGCATACTCTCTCCTCGCTGCTCAAGGCATAACCATAAACTGGCAGAAATCCAATCTCACCCCATCTCAGTTGACAGAATTCATAGGGGTTATCTTGGACACAAAAAACTGCAGAGTGCTATTCCAGAGCACAGAATTCTAAGGATAAAGCAACAGCTAATTCCAATCCTTTCAAAGGAAAAATCCACGGCTCACTGTGTTCTACAGCTGTTGGGTTCCATGGCAGCCTCCATCACCATTGTTCCCCTGGCCAGGTTTCACATGAGGCTTCTACAATGGCTACTGCTCACCCAATGGTATCCTTTCTAGCATCCTCTTTCAACCATGATTCGAGTAACCCACAGGTGCAAACAGGATTTAAATTGGTGGATGACACACAATCTCTCACAATGGTCTCGCCCCTTCTCTCCCCAGCAACCCAAGGCCACAGTGACCACGGACGCTTCCCTGATGGGGTGGGTGGGGCTATGTCAGGGATAGACAGTCCAAGACACTTGGTCCTAACTGGAGGCCCATCTGCATATAAATGTTCTAGAGCTGAGGGCGGTGCTTCTGGTGTTGCAAGCATTCCATCCCCTGCTGCCTTCTGAGACAATTGTGATTCAGTCAGACAACATGCCAGTGGTCTGGTACATCAACAAGCAAGGTGGAACCAAATCTTACCCCATTTGTCGAGAGGCCATGAGGATATGGCAATGGGCGATGGCTACCAACCGATTTCTTCTAGCAACGCACATTCCTGGGAGTTCCAACCTGCTAGCAGACAGACTCAGCAGGTGCATTCTTCAACCTCACGAGTGGTCCCTGAATCTCTTGATAGCGGCGGAGATCTTCCACCGCTGGGGCCGTCCTTGATGCGACCTCTTTGCATCCCCGACCAACTACAAATGCAGCAACTACTTCACCCTGATTCCCCCTCTGGGACAGTCACCCAGGGACGCTCTAGTCCACGATTGGCCCTCGGGTCTTCTTTACGCATTTTCACCCTTTCCCCTCATTCCTCAGTTTCTGAAGAAAGCCCGTCAGTTGAAGAGCAAGGTGATCCTCATAGCACCATATTGGCCTCGACATTTGGTTCCCCTTCCTTTGGCCTCACCTACTAGATCGACCATGGATTCTCCATCCAACCCTGGAGTTGATCTCACACCCACAGAACGTGATTCATCCCAACTTCCTGAAGCTCACGGCTTGGCTACTGCAATTCCCTTGATTGCCAGGCAGAATGATCTTTCTTTACCAGTACGTGATATTCTCATTGCTTCTCATAAGTCTTCCACTAGAATTACTTATCTGAGTAAGTGGAAAGGATTTGCCTGTTGGCTGAAAGATAAACAAGTTAGACCCCTTCTCAGCACCAGTGTCGATAATACTAGACTACCTGGCCGACCTGTTTCAGTCAGGTCTATCGGCCTCTACCATTAGAGTTCATTTAGCTGCAATTTCTAATTTTCATGAGGGTGTCCAACATTCCTCTCATATCCCATAAATTGTGCAAGATCTTCATAAAAGGTGTGAATCATCTGAAGCCACCTTTTTAGAGAACCTATTCAACCATGGGATTTATCATTCGTTCTACAAGCTCTGACAGTGTCACCTTTCGAACCAGCCTCTTCTTGCGACCTCAAGCATTTGTCATGGAAAACCTTGTTTTTGGTCACCATTACTTCTGCCAGACATATATCTGAGCTTCACGCTTTATGTATCAAGAGTCCATACTTGATTTTTCATAGAGATAGTGTCTCTGAGAACTAAGCCGTCATTTCTGCCAAAAGTGATCTCTGAAATGTCCATTAATCATGCCATTGAATTGCCAGTTTTCTTTCCCAATCATTCAAACAGAGGAGAGTATTGCCTACATACCCTAGATATACACAGGCAAATCCGTTTTTACTTAAACAGGACTAAATCCTTTCATAAATCTGACCAGTTATTTTTAGCCTTTTCTGGACCTAGACTAAGATCTGCTGTTGCTAAGGTCACATTAGCTAGATAGTTGAAGGGCTGTGTGACCTTTATTTATACACAACGTAATATCTTGTTGCCTACTACCATGAAAGCTCATTCAACAAGGTCGGTGGCAACTTCTGCTGCCTTCCATGCCAGAGCTTCTTTACATGATATCTGAGCAGCTGCAGCTTGGGCTACACCTCATACCTTCATCAATCATTACAAATTGGATTTGGCCTCCAGGGGAAGAGTATCTTTCGGTTCTGCAGTGCTGAGGAATGTCCTTCCATGAGAGCCTCCCAGGAATAGAGGTAGCTGGGGACTCTGTCCCGTGCATAAGGAATGAACGAGGATTAACAATATCAGATAAAGAAGTTATGTCTTACCATAACGTTCCATCTGTATTGTTGATCCTCGTTCAGTCATTACGACCCTCCCTCCTTCCCCCTCCTGTGGTTTCTAGTGGATCTCACCATCCGGTTCTCTTAGGATATTTGACCAGAGGTAGCCTCTACCTTCTTTGACTTGCAAACTCAATCTGAGGTAACAGGGAGAGGGGGGTTGTGGGAAAGAGTTTAGCTCGAGAGTTTGAAGCTGACGCGAGCTTGGAAAATGGCCGGATCGGTTCCGAGCTTGGAACTGATACCCATGCGTAATGACTGAAAGAGGATCAACAATACAGATGGAATGTTATGGTAAGACATAACTTCTTTTATCCAAATTATAATGCCGTCTGCATATGTTAACAGAAGTGGAATTCTAAACTCTTGAGATTTTATATACCACACCTCTTTCATTTTGTAACTTATTTTACATACTATCACATTCATAACTAATACAAATAGTGTGCAAATCAGGTATTTTTACTTTATTATTATCATACACTGATAAACATAATTTCCTAACTTTCGCACTTATATTGCATTCTTTCATTATTACCCATTAGATTTCATGCTCAGTTGTATCAAACACCTTATTAAGGTATCCTATCATGCTTTTGCTTCTTCTTTTCTATTCATAATATCAACAACAATTTCTCTAACTATGGCTAAGATGTTTGACTCAGAGACTCAAGGTACAGTGTTTGATTCTCACCTCTGGCGGGTTGTAATTATACATCCACCATTTGCCAACTCATCTTCATAAAACAGATTTCTTTGAAACATTTCCTTAGAATCCTGCATGCATTCTACAGTCTTGAAATTGGCTTTTTCCTCAATTTCTGTCAACACTCCATTATCTCCTTCTCTCCATCTGCCTCCCTGTTTCTCCAGGTCCCACTCACAACAACGGCAGGTAAGGAAATTGACTACCACCTGAGGTCTCTCCTGAAAAGAAGCAATTAAACTAGTTGGACTAACACAGGCAACAAGTGTGTGTGTGTGTGTGTGGGGGGGCAGACTACACACACACACACACATATATATATATATATATATATATATATATATATATATATATATGCACACATATATATATATATATATATATATGCACATATATATATATATATATATATATATATATATATATATATAAAATGAAAAGTATGCATATTGTATGCTACTAATTTGCCCCTGATTTTAGCCAGATGATGGGTATACACAACTTTGCAATAGGGTTATCATGTGCAGCCTTGCTCAGGTTAGGATGTGAGCACTATAAATTGCTTGTATGTAAAGGATAGCAAGAATTTTACTTGCACCTACTTAAAGGTGTGATATCGGTAAGCATGTTATGGCGGCTGTGTTTTCTTGCCTTATAGTAACTTTTGTCTGTGTTCTAGGGCTGTTGCCTGAAAGTTTTGCAGAAGCTTCTTCTGAGTTTTGATATAGTTTGTTTTTATTCCTTTTGGATAGTTTTTGTTATTTCAGCAGGCCTTTTTTTTTGTTTGTTTTTCTAACTATTTTTTTGCCCCTGTGCAGCTGACCGTTAGCTGCCATTGGTACTTTTCTTCAATCTCAGATGCAGAGAGTTGCCTGCCACCCCCCTCACTTGACCTGTTACTTATCCCATGGTCAGGGAGGATGCTGAGGCCACCAATACAATGTCATACTTGCTCTGTAGGGATTTTTTTGTTATAGCTTAATTATACGATCATTGAGATTGACGGTGTCTTTTAGTAATGTGTTCCAGTGTTATTAAGCCAGGATACATGCTGTAAGTTTCACCACCGAGGGCTTTCATTCTGTGTTGAAAACTGCTCTCCTTCCACCTGGGACAGGCAAGCTGTTGAAATACTGCTTCATTTTCCATCACCCCTTCAGACTGTTCAGTTGCTAGGTTCACTAGTTGAACCAGTGTCACCTGGGTCATGCAGATGAAATTCTATCATAGAGTTGTTGTGTAAGATTTATCAGGGTCTTAAAGAGTGATCTAAATAGCATATGCTGGGAATTAACATGTGACATCTCTCCTCAGCTGGAGTACTATGTCCAGATTTGGAGAGATGTTAGGCTGATTTAAAGTGTGCAACAAAGGTAACATGATGTTGAGTGGGTGATCCGATCGCTAGGAAGGACTGAGAGGCAATATGAGAATAAAAGATGACAAGAAAGAGGAAGAGTGGGCTACAAAGTGCTGGCTGTGATAATGGTATCATATAAATACACCAGATCATCAGGGGTGGGTGACTGAAGTAGTACCTTGGTCATCTCAAATAAATAAATAAATCAACAGATGTTTTGAGAGAGTAGAGGCATGAATATAAACTAAAGTTATTACATTTAAAACCTTCGAGGGCAATACTGTTTTACATAGTAGACAGTGTTTGGTGTGATAGATTATAAATCTACTGATAGAAAAAATACATGAGCTGCATAGGGCTAGCACTAACACATGCACAGACTCTGTCTGATGAAAGGTCTTCAGCTTTCAGTGACTTGATGTACTCGTATTGCACTGGTTTATCTTACAAGTGGGGATCTGTAAATCATATTATAATGCTGAACTTCCCGCCTACTTTTGAAAGCGGTAGTAGTGAGCTTGCTTGACGGCCATTTGTGTGATAATGATGAAGGTAAGGAGACTGTTCAGTAGACAGACCTTTGATTCAGTTGATGTTTACATGTGCTTGATGGACGTGAAGAAGACATATGACTAGAAAGTCTTAATGGGGCCCTGCTGCATTCCATTTAGTCTCTGTATTTGAAGACAGAAAGTTATACCTATACTTTCTGAATTAAGTAAAATGCATTTGAGGTGTGCATAGGACTTCCATCTTCAGTTCTTTTGTGAGGAGGTTAGTGAGTAGCTTACAGAGCTAATTCAGAGATGTTCCTTTATGAGTTTTTGGTGTGTTTCTGTGAATTAAGCAAAAAAAGTGCCTTTCATGGAAATTTATAATGCTGAAGCTTGAAAATATATAAATGTTTATCCGTATTTTTATCCGAATCAGAAGTACGGAAACAATCTCACATCAACCCCATCCACAAAGGAGGCAACTCTTTTGATCCATCCAATTTCTGTCCTATATCCATCTTATCACCCATGTCCAAAATTCTCGAGAGAGGTATCCATCAGCAGGTAATTGAATATCTATTGCAAAACAATCTTTTAACCAAAACCCAACATGGCTTTCGACCTAGCCACAGCACAGCTACAGCCCTATTATCTTTTACAGACACTGTGAACAAGGCCAGAGATGCAGGATGCTATACAGACTCTGTATTCCTTGATCTCTTTAAAGTCTTTGACACAGTGTCTCACCCATTACTTTTGAACACACTGTCTAACTTAGGCTTCTCACATAACACAGTAAAATGGTTTCAGAGCTACCTCAAGGATCATAAACAAGCAGTGAAAGGGTCCAACAAACTCTCACCCTTTCTCCACAACCCTACTGGAGTCCCCCGAGGCTCAATCCTAGGACCCCTACTCTTCAACATTTTCACTAACAACCTTCACACTACCTCTCACCCTGGGACCCTGATTCAGTATGTTGATGGATTCAACCATGATCTGCACTGCTCAATCACTACCAGAACTACTCTCAAAAACTTAACAGTCCTTTACAGCAGTTGAATCCTGACTAAGAAATGCTCAACTTTTCCTAAGCCAAAGAAGACAAACTAGTACTCTTTCATCCCAAAAGCACCTCCCTTGACACTGATCATTTTAACATCCTTGCATCTGAGAACCCTGCCATAGAAATAGTGCAGGAAACCAAACTCCTAGGTGTTATCATTGACAATAAGCTTTCATTTGACCCCCATATACAGCAAAATATAAAGAGAACACATCAAAATTGGGACTCGTATAGAAACAAACATTTTTTTTACTGCAGCAACCAAAACTACCCTTGCAAAAACATTTTTACTTCCCTCTCTTCTTTATGGTGCCCCTATCTTAATTAACTTACAAAATTCTACCCTATGCAAGTTGGAACAGTGCTACAACAAAGTTGCAAAGTTTGCCACAAACTCTAAATATCACACACACCACTGTAAACCACTCCTACAATTAAACTGGCTTGAACTACCCAACCAAATTGCCTTTATTCAGCTATCCACCTTGCACACAAGGACGTCGGGAAGCGTACGTACTGTACGCACTTCAGTACAGTTTTTCAAATGAAGGGGTAGAAGATAGGCACTAGGACCCAGGGAGAACCCCATCCTAAACCGAAAAGAAAAAAAAAAAACTCTCAACTATCCTGAATTGTACAGAAAGTTCTGTTTTAGGTATGAAAATAAGAGGGTGGCATGCATTCCTGAATGGTCCCTTTAATGCCGGTTTATCTTTCACTTAATTTGCATCATCATACAGTGCCTACATGCCCTGAGGTGTGTCAGCAATGCGCAAGGATGAATGAGATTGCATTAGACTCAGAGCCATGTGTTGCATGAACAACTAACTATCGGAAAGTAAAGCAATCGTAATCAGGCAACTTTGCGTAACTGCGAGTACGTGGCATTGCGTCAAAACACATTGAGAGGATTTCTGAAGTTTTACTGCACCCGAATCCTCTAATCTAGTTGGGAGAGTCAGGAAAGAAAAGAAGAGGAATTAGCTTGGCAGATTCCAATGCAGATGCGCGCGAACACTGACTGGGGAACGAACAGGAAGCAGAAGCACTGGTGCACTCCATACCGCCATCAGGATGAGACTAAAATTAGTAAGTAAAACAGAAAAATAACCCAGGCCAGGCAGCAGACAATATAGTATGGATATTATGGGATTGGATATGCAGGGCTCTTTGTGCAAGCACTGAGTCTGTTGCAAGGAGATATTATAAGGTGCTGAGAGGTAGTATTAAAAAAACATTATATGCTGCTATCTAATACAGACTGTACTAAGTCAAACATGTAGATTAAACTATAAATTTGAATTTACAGGGCTACTGAATTTGTATCTTCCATAACTTTCTAAGCACTTCTTTAATCCCTTAAAGTTTTAGAACAATGTCTATAAATTGTTATATTATGATCTCTGTAAACGAGCAACATCTTGTCACTTGCCTGTGCAGCATTACAGGCTTGGCAGTTCAGATGCAGTATGTGTTTTAATTTTGATGATGGCCGTTTTAGAACACAGTTAACTATAACACTTTTCAGAAACTGTTTCTTATTATTAAATGTTTTTTGTCTGCAGATTTTTCTTTTGTTGTATCCCAATTAACATTTATATCATTGTATATTAATGATATTGATGTTAGTAATAATAGCTGAGGCAGGAAGTATTTACTGTCTTAAATGTAGGGGCAAAACAGAAAAAAATGAAAGACAACGAAATAAATGATAGTCACATAATGCAAAAAATGCCTTGGTTAAGACTGCATCAGATAGATGTTGTCTAAAGAGCGCTAACTGACAAATTAACGCTATCTAGAGGGGGGGGGGGGGCTGTATGAAATCAAAATGATCTCCTGGTGCCCTGGTGTGGATTTCCCTTAGTTCTTTATCTAGTATTGCTTCAGTGAGTAGTGGTACTGCCTGTGTATATATGATGCCTGCAGAAAGAGTTGTGCTAGAAGGGAGGGGGAGAGATTGTGGCTATTTCTGTTGTGTACTTGTGTACTGGCTGCTAATCCTTGTTTATTTTTTATTTTTATTTACTGATCTCAGACTCTAGACTGTTAACTGCTTTGTCTGGCTGTGGTTTTCTTCAGTAAAGTCTACTGTTCTTTTCCTCTTGACAGAGAGCATGTCTCACTCCTGAATATGTAGGGCAGGGTAAGGTAAGTAATTGCAACATAGGAAGCATTTCAGAACAATGAAAGTTTTGAAGTTTTTTATACAAGCTGGCAAGTAGTGTAGTATGTTTTATTATTTTATGTAATCTGTTATCCACTGTTATATTAAACTGTAACAGCCAAGGCAGCAATTGTGTGTGTGTGTATGATTCATATGCATGCATGTGTGTACATCTAGTGATAGACCTGGCTTGTCAGGGGCAGTGTAACTTTGTTTTAATCTGTGGACAAATAGCAGTATTTATATTTAAAGATGCGCACTGCACGAGGAGCAAATAAACTCTTCTGGCTGATGTGCTTGCTGGTGACTGTTTGGTCATTATTTCTTTAACATTCCTTATTCTGATATTTCAGACGTGTGCAGAAAAGGTCTCCATACTTTATCTAAGGTATCATATTGTCTAGGCAAAACAAGTTCAAATATTTTCTGAAATTATTTTTTTCCACTTTCGTCTCAGTCAAATATCAGGCAGGTGGCTATCTTTTGTGACTAGGGGTACAGAGTCATGCTGTGTATGCACATTTGATGGCAACAAGTTATATTACATTACTGTCACTGTATATTCTTTTACTTTCCTTAAAGTCTAATACCAGAGAGGTACACTAAAAGTAGCTGGTTTAGGGATGAGAGAGAAGAGGCATGCTGTTGTGGGCATGGCAGCAATAACTTGAAATTTATGATGATGGGCATTTGATCTTTCATGTTCATTCCAATATAACAGCATGGAAGTGCACAGAAGGTAACTAACTTTTTATTTTTTGAGGGTATTAAGGCAGGCACTATGTCCTGATATTGTTTGTGTATCCTTCAAACCATTCATCTTCACAGTTTATAGGGGATGATTATTTGGTCAGCTTTTAACATTAAGCCTTGGGACTAACCCAGTCAACAAAGAATGGATAAATAAATAAATAAATGTATAATGAGAACAAGAGTGATGCTGGGTGTTAATAGAAGCATGAGTGGTGGGAAGGTGCAGACGAAGAGAGATGGAAGCAGTCAGTTAAGAGAGAATTGTTTATTGAGTAAGCTATCAAAAATGGAAGTATTGAGAGCTAGATGTTAAGCGAGAAGAATGGGAACAGGGGAGTGGGAAGGAAGGAGGATGATGAAAAGAGGAGTCTTAAGGGGGGTATGGTGGGGAGTTGGTGCAGTTGGAGGAAGAAACTGGAACAGAGCCTTTACAATGGCATTGGTTTACGTGCCCAGAAATTGCTGGCTAGTGATAGCATAATTATTTTTAAAGAAATTAGGTAGCAGCTGTAATATGTTACATGGGTTAAGTTATCATTCTGTTAATTAAGTGAGGTAATGTTTTAGGCTTTCCTGAATTGCAGTGCAGTGAATGAGTTCTTACAGCTGGCATTATAGTTTTCTAGAATGTGGTGTTTAATATAGAAAGGGTGTGGTTAAATCACACAGTCACGTACTCTGAGCATAACCATTTGAAAAAGGGAAGGGAAAGGAGGTCTTATTGATGTTGGACGTTAATATTGTGAGGGGATTGATGAACTCTGTAGGTAACCATGCTGCTGGCATAGACAATGATGCAGAGATTTGGGAGGTCTGTTGAGAGACTTTTGAAGTAAATGAAGAAATGCAGGCATGATAGAATGGAGCCCCAAGGGACTCATTTGAGTTGGGAGCTTTGGTTGAGGATGAATAGCCTATTTAAACTTTGAAATTATGATTGGAAAGAAAGATGAGGAACTATTGGAAGCTTGGCTTGGATACCATTGGCTAGATGGGCAGTGTGAAAGAGTGGATGGGCTACCATGGCAACTGCTTTGGTTAGATGTAAACAATTGCTGCTGTGACTTGCTGTTTGCTGTATCCACTAGGATCTCATGTCTCAATAGCTGTCATTGTGGTCCTTTTGGCCCAGAATCCATGGTGGTTGGGGAATAGGTGTACTTGGTCAGCAACACACTTAATCTAATGTTTTTGGCTTTTTACCAAGCATTTGGAGTATTGAAATGGGTGTGCATTTGGGTTGTTTTTGGAATCTGTTTAGTAATGGCACCATTCTATATTTTAGGAACTTATTGCAGCATAAGAAGAGTGAATGAAATAGTTCAGCATTAGATTTTATGAACCACAAGCTTCTCTTGCATTGTGGCCAGTATGATAAGTAACGTACTAAATGCTGATGTAGGGTCTGTAGAGTTATAATATTGTTTTGAAGGTTGTCACCGGGAATTTTATTGGTTATGTTTTCAATACCAAACAGGTATAGCTTGGAACGCTGTGCGTCTGACAATTGAGAGTTTATTGGCATTGGAGGAGACACTGGATGAATTTAGTGAGCAAGCATTCATGAGAAAGAGGTCCTTTGATGGTTATTTAAGGGTTTTTAGTAAAGACACTCTTCTATTCTCTGGAAATATGATTTTAAGCAGTGCAGTGAGTGAAGTCATTTAGAGAATTTGTGCCAAGGAATTGTGGGGAGAATCTGGTTACGATAAAAATAGAGAATGCTCCCCTGTGACCTGGCCAAATTTCCTGTAGTCAGTATGAATACTACATGGGGTCTCCTGAAAAGAGGCTTCTGGCCTAGAGGGACCAACTTGATCAACGATAGATTGCTAGATAGATAGACAGACAGACAATCTGATCAGGCAGTACTGCTGTATTCAACATTTTTATATCAGAATGAGTGTTCGGTGCAGTTTTCTGGCACTGGTAGCTATAGTTATCCTGGTTTATTTGACATATTGTATGTACCTATGTAAATTTGGTGTATGAATATGACATTCAGTGGTTAGTTGGGTAAATTCCTTGACAGCCTTCACCTGGTGTAGTTATAACTGTGTGAACTGAATGGACTGCTGTGACTGGCTAGCTTGACATGGTGCAGAGATTATTTGTGGGACAGCAATGTGACTTCTCGAACTGTACACTACTACAAAAGGCCAGTCATGTGAGCACTTGTATGATGGATGTTTGAGAGCTGTGCCACACAATGTTAAAAATGCACTCTTGAGTGCTCATCTGGATTCAGTTAGCCATAATGTAAATTGGTAATCTACTTTACATGCTTTTCCACACTTGAACTGAAATATCCATTTTTGTTTTATTGTTTAATCATATAAATGATTAGCATCCTGGCATATGTTTGCCAGGGATGGGAGAGAGAGCAGCACTGTGAAGGGGATGTGGCTTGAACAGCAATTTGTAAGGGATGTGGGTGGAGATCAATGTGTTGACATGGGTGCGGTTTGGTGGTGGGGCAGCAGACTGGGAGTTGTGAGTACAAATCTTAAAATCCTGGCTACACCCCTGCTTCCACAACCTTATTTTCAAGCCTACTGCTTGCCCTGCACTAGCCAATCTAGTCACACCTTACACACCAAATCGATCCATACTACCAGAAGACAGAAATCTCTTAGCTATCTCAAAATCCACAAGAAAACCTGGTCACTCTCTGTATTCATACTCTGTCTGTATACTTCGGAATTCACTACCTGTAGCTACCAGGTTTATTCCTGGCCTAACCCATTTCAAAGCCTCTTTAAAAAATCATCTCAAAAATACATGGCTGTGCTCCTGCATATAGCCTGGCTAATGCTCAGATCTTCCTCTTCTCTCACATTTCAGTCCCTCACAGACTACAAGATCCTAAAGCTCTTCTAACTCCTTCTCTACTTCTATACCATATTCTTAAGCTGCTGCTCAGGCTTTTATTGCTTATATCCTTCTTAACTCTCTCTCACTAACTTTCTGGCTGGTATTTCTACATCATCTATGATGAGAGTGACTTATCGTATATAATGTTTTAACTGTATAGAACTGTTTAGATGTGTAGTAATATATTACAACATCTTGTAGCAGTTTGTTCTTTCAACTTATTTTTTGTATAGTATTTCTAATGTAATCTTTGTTGTATTGGCTTATACTGTATTTGCATTGTACTGTATGTGGAGCTTTTCTCCCCGGGCCACTGCTGAACACGTGTTTTCTCGACCCAGTCAGATCACCCCTGTAAACAAATGTCAAATAAATAAATAAATAAAATGTCTGTCAGTCACCAACTTCAAGTTGTCAAGCCTTGTAGAGAGGCTACAGTTTTTTTCTCCGCCTTTATAGAGGTTTATTTCCAAGTGTAACAGTTATTTCACATTCCAGATAAGTCATTGCTCATAGAGTATTATTTCAAAGTGTGCACTTGTTGCATGAATTGCTTCTTTTCAGGCTGCAGCTGTAATCTGTAGAAAGTACTTAGCAACAAGGTATAATGTAGAACATACCAATTAGGATTTGTTGTCTGAATGTGAAAGCAGTCGGGCTGCTGCAGTGTCTTAACTTTGTTCACTTTCTCTCTTTCTCGCTGTGTCTTTTGCTGCAGGATAAGCAAGGGGTGCAAATTGCATTTGAATCACTTCAAACAAATCTGGTGGATTTGCATCAAAGAAAATCGGTTACTATGGTAAGTATTATATTATTTATATAGTCATCTGTTTTGTAATGTAGTTAATAAATACTAAGTTATATTATTTAGGCTAGTTTCCTATTTTGAAGGTGATTTACTTGTACAGACCTTTTTTTTTTTTGTTTATGTTAGGCGTTTGTTATACATTTGAATTAATATTATCCTTCTTTTGAGTATTTGTCCTTAACTTCTGCTGTTTTCTCTTCAGTTTTAAAGGACTTTGGAAAACATTTGTTATCAGCAGTACATAAAGCCTGTTATTTTTGTTTCCATGAGCACTGTCAAACTATTAGTTCAATACAACCCTTAAATTAAATCAAAACTAGTAACACTACTGTTTACATACTATTTTGCAAGAGAGAGAGAAATGTTATGCTGAACAAGTGTGATTGCAGTGAAGGTAGAAACAATGCTTTAATCACTGTGGAAGGTGGAAGTATATGAATGTATACTTCCTGGTTGTTCTTTGACAGCCAGATGAGATACTATGTGTCTTTTTCCAGTGCATCACAGATGCAGCAGAAGATAAACATCATTAAATAATATTATAGCTATCCATGATGTTTTCGTAAAAGGAATAGTTTTTCCTTTCCTTGTTATCTTCTTTTTATTTTTTGTTAACAGATTTGTCCTCAGCTTTAACACATACAGTGTCTTGCATGATTCTTCATAGGTTGGTTCTGGGCTGTCGGCCTTAGGGCCTATGCAACCCTAGCCATAACAATTTCTGGCTATTTCTTCCCACAGTATTTACTTCCCTGGACCCCTGTCTAGCAAGGCGACTGACGTGCTCCCCAGGGTGAATTTCCTATCTCCAATCCAATCATTAAGGTTCCTTTTGAAGAGGGCCAAAGAGGCACTCTGCTTGACATGTATGGGCAGTCTATTCCAGAGTCTGGGGAGTCTCTGGGTCAGGAACCTATCCCTCCAGCATATTTTGTTCTTTGTGATGGCAAGGTTTAGATCTCTGGAGCGTGCGTCTCTGAGGGATTGGGATTTCTTTTAAGTGTAGCATGTCCAACACCTCTGGGTTTGACATGGCCTTGTATGTTAAGCAGAGATTGCCTCTTGAGTAGACGATATGCGACAGGGTATAGGTGGAGTTTTTTTAGACGATCAGCAGAGGATATCTGCTTTAGGTCTGTGATTCTTTTATTGAGGTATTTCTGCAGCCTTTCTAGTTGTTGCAGATGTCTTGAGAGGTACATACAAAGCAGGGTGTTGTATTCTATAGTGGGTCTAATGAGGGATGAGTACAGTGGGACAATGACCTCCTTTTTTCTGGATGAAAAGCCCTTAGTGATGAGGTGTGCCACATAGAAGGATTTCCTTACTGTTGTGGCGATGTGGTTATCGAAGGTGAGACCACTGTCCACCTGTGTCCCTAAGTCTCTTATCACACTTTCGGTGTTTAGTGTACTGCCACCCATATGGTAATTCATGGGTACATGTTTTTTCCCAAAGGGGATAACTGTACATTTCTTGGCACTGAGCTTGAGCCCATGGCTCTGGCACCAAGCATCTGTTTCTGTAAGGCCCTTTTGTAGAATATCTACATCATTTGGGGATTCAATAATGGCTCCCAGTTTGCAGTCATTTGCGAACTTTGTTAGCTAGAGTCCCTTAGTGTTGGCCTGTACTTCAGAGAACTAGATGCCAAACAAGAGTGGTCAAGGACTGAACCCTGAGGTACTCCACTTGTCACTTGTCTGGAGCTAGATTTGGAGTAGGCTACTTTTACAGTGTGGGTTCTGTCAGTAAGCCAGTTGCCAACCCATCGAGTGACATAGGGATTAATGCCCAGCTTAGTAAGTTTATCTATTATTCCAGAGTTTGGGGATGGTGTCAAAAGCCTTGGCGAGGTCCAGGTAAGCTGTGTGGACCAGCTTACCCTTGTCCACGGCTCTGGAGACTGATTCAAAGAGACGAATGGTCTTTGGAACATTTCTGTCACGAAGTGGATGAACAAAGTAAACATAAATTAAAAATATGATGCAGAGTGGATTTATCATTGATTCCAGTGACATTTGCTAGAACTGCAGAAAACTTCTAGTATGCTTCTGTAGTAAATGGATAAAATACCAGCAGAGGTTCATCATTTGCTCACTGCTGCTGTAGCCTTAGCTGCATGGGTTGTATCCTGCATAAGATACAGCAGCTTCCAGAGCACACAAGCACTTTTCTTGTGCCCAAACTATTGGCAGCTCAGGCAGAGCTTAAAAAATCAATGGAATCCACTTTTTTTCAGAAAATCTGAATCTCAGTTTTTCTCTTTGGCAACAGATACTTTCAGACAAATGGGTTCTGAAAATCATTCATCAGGGTTACAGATAGCAGTGGGAGGAAATGCCTCCTTTCCAGGGGGTCATTCCTAATACTCCTGGTTAGGCTATTTTGTTTCCATCTGATGTTCTTCGTGTTTCACTGTTGCAGTCATTACATTTGGGTTATCTGCTTGCAGTAGCCCTCAGTCAACCTGATTAACGAAGTCTTGGGGCCTGCTTCTGTTGCTGTCCCCTCTTCCATGAGGTCAGGTCATCAGGGGTATAATGCATGCAGCCTATGCCATTACATCAGTCTTATGCCATTACATCAGTCTTTCTTGCCATGTAGTGCCGAAAGCAGAAGCAGTTCGCAGGTGCCGGTTGGCCGACTCCTGAAATTTTCATTTTCAAGTTTCAGAACTGAAGTCTTCAACTAAAGCCAAGTACCCCGTTGGGGAAACTTTTTCTTGCTCCTTCAGATGTCAGTAAAAGTTAATTGCATTACTTGGGGAAAGCAAATACCTCACAAAGATTTTCATTCGTACTGTATTCCTTGCCTAGGCCCTGACCACGAAGTACCTTGCTGTCGGTTTTGTGCTTTATTTAAACAGCGCACTATCCATCGTCGGTATATTTTCGCCTCTAAAATGTTTCGGTTCTTGGTTTAATTATCCAGAAATGTCGTCGGTTAACCATCTGACTACCAGGATTCTGAAAAAACACAAAGATAAAGACAGGGACAGGCCGCCGAGGTCCAAAGCTGCCGATGACGCTTCTCCTAAGCCAGTTGCCAGTTCGCCAGTACTCAGTGAGGCACTTTTGCAGCCCCTGATACCCACTACTTCTGACTCGCAGGCCTCTACTGAGACCCATTCGGAGTCCGGTATGCCGCATGATGCTTCAACTGTGGAACCTGCGGATGTCTCTACCTTGGATGGGTCCGTAGCCACTGTGCAGGCACCAGCTTCTGAGGGTGTATTCAGGTCTACGGACTTGCATATTAAACCGATGCCTCCTTCTTCATTTAGGCCCAAATCTCGAACCATGACTAAGAAACTGGTGCCCAAGCCGCATGCTCAGGCCTCTATGCCTAAAAAACAAATAAGAATGGCTGAAGATCCTATAGCTCTAATCAGGGGAAGCCAACCCCCCCCCCCCTTTAAGAGACTTCTGACCAGGATTCTGATTTTTCTGATTCTTCTGATGATCTGGATTTGCCCTTATCTACTTATGAGGATTCTGATGCAGAGGACTCTGTTCCCTCTGCTTCCCCTCCAGAGGATTTTTCTTTTGGTGAGACCTTACATACTCTAAGGGAGCATTTCTACTGGGAAAGCCAGGATTTTTCTGATTCACAAAAGAGGCTTAGGGATTTCTTACTCCTGCCTCAGCACAGGCCTTTAGCTATACCTCCTGTACTAGACATTGTTGTTGATGCCTTTTCAGAATCTAGTTTGGCCCCTGATTCTTTGCCTCCTACTCCCAGAAAACCTGACACATATTACTGGGTTCCTGATTCACACAAGTTCCTTTTTAAAAATCCTATTGTGGATCCAGAGACTATTTAACAGGGACCCAAGGGCATTAAGGCTTCTACTGCTAAAAATCCTACCCCCCTCTGATAGAGACTCCAAGGTGCTGGATAGATGGGGGTAAGAAGATTTACACTTCTGCAACCTTGGCCATTAGGGCTTTAAACTGCCAGTTTCATATGTTTAAAGTATCAACAACATGTTATTGGATTGCTTAAACAGAAAATGATGTTGATTCCTGACTGTACTGAAAATAAAGAATTACAGGATTTAATGCATTCTGCTGAACAGGTAGGAAAACGTTTACAATGTGGATTTGATTCATTAGAGGCCTCTTGCAGGGCTGCTGTCACTGGGTCTGTGCTCAGAAGGCATGCTTGGCTTAAGGAGCAATCTTTGCCTGATCATGTTAAAGCTAAATTGTTGGATGCTCCCTTAAATCAGGACCGCCTGTTTGGCAACGAGGCGATAAAGCTAAATCTATGGAAACTGTTAAAATTTCTTACAAGTTAAGCCTCCTAGATTTAGTAGGCACTGGCCCTCTAAAAATTGGACCTTTCCAGCCCCTTCCAGGTCTTCTCAAGCCAAACCCAGACACAGTAGAAACCCCAGGTTTCAGTCCCAAGGGACACACAAGACTAAGCAGTGAGGGGGGGGGGGGTTCCGCACCAAAATCTGGGAGTAGTAAGACTCCCCCCTATGACTTGCTTTTAAAACTTCCAAGCACTTCCCAACGGAATGCCCCTTTAGGCGGAAAGATTGGTCTGCAGGCCAAAAACAGGGAACTCATTACCCAGGACAAATGGGTTTTAAA
The DNA here is from genome assembly GCF_019279795.1 of Protopterus annectens. Classification (NCBI taxonomy): domain Eukaryota; kingdom Metazoa; phylum Chordata; order Ceratodontiformes; family Protopteridae; genus Protopterus; species Protopterus annectens. The sequence goes on along the minus strand of NC_056731.1, from coordinate 1,631,056,866 downwards.
TATAGTGTTCCAAGGATACAGATTTCATTTCCACACGTTGCCAACACCAAGCGAGTGGCCAAATCAGTGAACAGAGGCCCAAAATCAAGTACTGTCTCTTTTAAACTTGGGGGCTATTCAGTTGGTACCAGTAGAGGAAAAGGGACAAGGTTTCTATTCGAGACTTTTCCTGATACCCAGAAAAGGCAATAAATGGCATCCTATCCTGGACCTTTCTACTCTAAACACCTTTCTGGTGATTCCAGAATTCAAGATGCTGACTCTTCACCAACTGCTTCCTATGCTAGGCAAAGATGCATGGTTGGCAACACTAGACTTAAAAGGAGCATACCTGCACATCCCTATCAGGGAGTCTTGCAGAAGATACCTACGCATCAAAGCAGGCTACATGGACTATCAGTTCCCCTGCACTGCCCTTTGGCTTATCTACTGCGCCCAGGGTATTCACAAAGTGCCTAGCTCCAGTCATTGCATTTTGCAGGCAAAGAAATATCAAATATACCCATACCTGAATGATTGTCTAATTCAGGCAGAAAGCCAGGACATTCTTTTGAATCATCTGGCCTTTGTTCAAAGGGTACCGACTTGTCTGGGGTTCACCATAAACGAAAATAATTCACACCTGGTACCCTGTCAAAAAATTATATTCCTGGGAGCAAGCTTGAATACAACTTCCCAGATGGCTTTCCTCACTCCAGAGAAACGGATTCATCTGCAAGACAAATACTGCAAGCCTTGGGGTGCATGGCCTCCTGCATTCTTCTAATTCCATATGCAAGGCTGCATATGAGGAAACTACAATTGTATCCCAAAAGCCTACGGTGTCAACGTTCACAGGATCTAGAAGCAAGGGTTACTATCATATCTTGCCTACGCCTAGAGTTCCTTTGGTGGGCAGAGGCCTGCCACCAAAACAGGGGACTACCATTCACATTACCCACTGCCGCTCAAATCTTAACAGACGCATCAGACTATGCATGAGGGGCTCACCTGTCAGGGAAGTGCATTCAGGGCAAATGGAACCCAAGTCAAATGCACCTGCACATAAATCAAAAGGAAATGTTAGCTGTACAGAATGCTCTGACAGCCTTCAAGGATCACATTCTTCCAGGACAACTAATGGTAAAGACTGACAACACCACTGTCATGTGGTACTTAAACAAGCAGGGGGGTACACATTCTTACCCCCTCTGCAGACTAGCCATGGCATTGTGGAACACAGTCTTGAGCTACCAAGTGAATTTACAAGCTCAGTTCCTGTCAGGAAAACTAAATACACTGGCAGGCGGACTATGCAGAAACCTCATGGACCCACACAAGTGGAAACTGGAACCAAGGCTTTTCAACCTGTTGACAAGCAAATGGGGGAGCCCAGATATAGACCTGTTTGCCTCCCCCCAAAACCATCAACTGGTCAAATTTTGCACAAGTATTCCCCAGAAGTTAGCTTGGAAGTGGATGCTCTATCCTTCAGGTGGAAAAACTTATCAGTTTATGCCTTTCAACCTCTGCCTCTGCTCTCCAAGGTACTACTAAAGATCAAACAGGACAAGCCAAGGACGATTTTTATTGCACCAGACTGGCCTCGCCAACACTGGTACCCACTCTTGCGCAGTGTGTCTTGCTTGGCTCCACGGCACCTGCCTCAGACTCCTTCCCTGTTGCTTAGCAGGAGAACCAGATTCTGTACCCTCAGCTGCAAACCCTGAACCTAGCAACCTGGCTAATTACCTAATCTCTCCTTTACCATCCCTCTGTAAATCAGTGATGGATATAATTTTAGATGCAAGGAGGCCTAGTACTAGGAAATCTTATGCTGCAAAATGCAAAATGGAAAAGATTTTGTGCCTGGAACCAATCTCAAGGAATGAACGCAGCAGTGCCCAGTTTACCTCAGATTCTACAGTACTTGACTGAGATGCTTCATAAGGGCTTGTCCTTTTCCTCCATCAAAATTCATGGCTCGGCCATTTCAGCTCATTACAGCACAGAGCCTCCCCTCTTCTCTCACCCACTGCTCAAGCAGTTCCTCAGAGGGGCCACAAATTTAAGGCCACCACAGAGAGCTCCAACCCCAGCCTGGAATCTTAACTTTGTCTTTGAGAAACTCACTCTTTCTCCCTTTGAGCCAGCTGCTACTGCAGATTTATAATTTCTTTCCTGGAAAACAGCTTCCCTTTTAGCAATCACTTCTGCAAGAAGGCTATCTGCAAGAAGGCTATCTGAATTACAGGCCCTTATGGCAGTGGAACCTTTCATCATCTTTCATGCGGACAGGGTGTCCCTCAGAACCACTCCCTCCTTCATGCCCAAGGTGGTATCCAGTGCGGCTCTTAATTAGTCCATTCATTTGTCTACCTTTTTTCATAACCCACAGAACAAAGGGAAACGGATACTGCACTCTTTAGATGTGCACAGACAGCTTAGATTCTACTTGGACAGGACTAAACCTCAAAGGAAATCTGAACAACTGCTTGTGGCATTTGCTGCAGGGACAGAGGGGAAAGCTATTTCAAAACAAACCATTTCAAAATGGATAGGCCACTGCATTCATTTCTGCTATACGCACCATGGAAAACCTATCCAACAGGGCATCAGACCCCATTCAACCAGGGCTGCATCTACCTCTACAGCCTTTCTCAGGGGCATCCCTACTAGGGGCATCCTAGAAGCTGCTACCTGGAGTTCTGTACATACTTTCACCAAGCATTATCATTTGCCAGTTTTCTCTAAATCCAGAGCTGCTTTTGCCACTGCAGTCTTCCAGGCCCTTATAGCTGGTCCTAATTCTATTTAAATTCCTCCTCCCAACCTTAGCTTTGGGAATCTACCCAAATGTAATGACTGCAACAGTGAAACACGAAGAACATAGTACAGTTGTGTACACTTACCATAAATGTAGATGTTCGAGTGTATTCACTGCTCCAGTCCTGGTTACCCTCCCTCCAGCCCCCTTTCTTCTTTTGGCTATACCTCTACTCTCACTTACTATGCTCAAAAAGCATTTTGGTGTATTTGCTTTTTTGTTGGAGGTATATCCTTGTATTTATAGATTTAATTGCTTCCCATTAGGGGGGCACCTGACATCTGGGGCAAGAAAAACTTATGTAATGGCATCGGCTGCATGCTTTATACCCCTGACAACCTGACATCATGGAAGAAGGGACAGCAACCGATGCAGGGCACAAGACTTGTTAACCAGGCCAACTGAGGGCTACTGCAAGCAGATAACCCAAATGTAATGACTGCAACAGTGAATACACTCGAACATCTACATTTATGGTAAGTGTACACAACTGTACTTTCCTCATCACATGCTGTCCCAAAGAGAAATAGAACGACTTCTTGATTCCCAGGTGGGGAAAGGTTTTTATTCATGGATATTCCTAGTGCCAAAGAAAAAAAAGAAAATTCTTGGAGACCAGTTCTGGATCCTTCTTTCCAAACCCTGTTTGTGATAGTTCCCAAATTCAGAATGATGTCATTTCACAACCTGTTACCTCTTTTCCTATTTTAAGTCTAGTGGTGCCAGGAAACTAGAAAGATTCTTATCACATCCCTACTCATCTAAACATCAGACATTTCTTAACGTTTTGTGTGTCTGTATCACATTATCAGTTACCTACTTTACACTTTGGACAATCCACTGCACCAAGAGTGGTCACAAAGTGACTACAGGGTATCCACATTTGTCCATATTTAAATGACCTACTTAACTTTGCAGAGTATTTTTTCAAAGTGTCAGGAATCTCTCTCACTCTCTCTTGGGTGACAGATCTTTTACAGAAGATGGGATTCCCAGAAAACATTCAAAAGTCTTTCTTGACTCCACACAGGATTGTGTTCCTGGGATGTCAACTAGACACATCAGTTCCAAGAGCTTTTGTTCCACAATAAAAAAATGTATGTTTATCTAGAAGTGTTTCTAATGTTTTCCACCCAGACTTCAGTCACTGTGAAGAAATACCTCAGGATTTTGTCTGTCATGGCATTTGTGATTCTCATAATACCCCTGACAAGATCCCACATGAGAAAGATGGTCTTATTTGAACTCTCTTTGGTCCCAGCATCAACACTCATCTTTTCAAATACCAGTGCTGAGGTTTTTCAGAAAATAAATCTTTTGGTGGAAAAAGCAGATATCCTTAAATACAGATTTTCCTTTCTCCCTCCCTGCTCCAAAGCAGTCATTCATCACAGACACTCCAGACTTTGCTTGGGGAGCAGTTTCATGAGGGTTAAAAGTGCAGGGGATGTGGGACACCAAGGGCAGATGCAAGCACAAAAATATCAAGGAGATGTTTGCCCTGATTAAGGCATTCAACTCTTTGAACTATCTTTGGTCCCTGCAACCTCTTCATGTGGTTACAGACAATACCAGTTATACGGTGCATCAACAGACAAGGAGGAACCAGGTCATACTCCATTTGCAGACTAGTCATATTAGCTTGGGATATAGCTTCACAGCACAGTCTCACTCTGCAGGCAGTCCTACATTTTGTCAGAGCAAAACTGTGTGACAGACAAGCTGAGCAGGACCAGGGCAGACCCTCACAAATGGGACTTAGATTGGGGGTCTTCCAAGATTTAGTCCATCCATGGGGAGTTCCTTAAGTAGACCTCTTTGCCTCCTCTCTGAACAATCAACCGGCAAGATCTGTTCCAGAACTCTATACAAGAAGGCCTGGAAAAGAGATGCCTTTTCTTTTTCTTGGATAGGAATGTTCCTGCATTGTTTTCCACGTTTTTGGTTAATATCCAGGGTACTTCTGAAGCTTCAGAAATAATCTCCCAAGATACTGTCATAACTCCCTTCTGGATCAGGCAACCGAGATTCCCCCTTTTGGAAATGGTGAGAGGCAATTGCCACAAGCTTCATCACAGGCTGGATCTACTTACTCAAGAACAAGGGTGTTTGATACATTCCAACACCAATCAACTTCAGCTGGGTGCCTGGATGATAAGGTCTTAATTCCTTTTAGGTACCTGCTTACTGAGGATGTGTAGCAGCTAATAATGGAGACAAGAAAACTTGCTGCTATAAAATGATGTAATAGTAAGTGAAAAAGGTTGCCAACAACATAACCAGCACTCATTCAGGGCTAATTCTTCTCTGGTTCACTGGTTGTACAATATCTGTGTGAATTAGTATCCTATGGCCTTTCTTATTCCTCTGTCAAGGTTCATTTGTCAGCCATTTCAACATATCTGTATATGGATCCTCCTCTTTCAATACAAGCTCTTATTAATATGTTCTTGAAATGAATTTGCATAAGACGCCTCCAAGAAAACCTGTGACCCCTTCTTGAAATCTTAAATTTGTGTTACAAAAGCAAACACTTGCTCCATTTGAACCAGCTAAGCTGACTGACGAGGTTCTTAACAAGGAAAACAGTTTTACTGATTACTCTAATTTGTGGAAGAAGGGAATCTGAGTTGCAATCTCTTATGGTGAGTCAACTCTATCTTATTTTCCATAGGGACAGGCTTTCTTTGAGAACTAAGCCTTCTTTAAGGCACTCAAGTGGTATCCAAGTAAAATTTTTGCTACACCCCTGCTTGAAATAGCTTCACCTAACTGCCTAGATAAGTTTTAATACCTTTTAGGCACCTTTTTTCTGGAGCCATGTAGCAGGTATTAATGGAGGCAAAGAAACCTGCTATTAGGAGGTCATGTAGCACTAAATAGAAAATATTTTCTAGTTGGAGCCAAGACATGAACTACAACAATTTTAAGGCTAATATTTCTCTGGTTCTACAGTAGTTGTGTAAGTTATTATCATCTGGCCTTTCTTACTCCTCTATCAAAGTTAATTGGGTGGCCATTTGAGCATTTCTGCCTATGGAACCTTGCCTTTCAGCGCATTCTTATGTTAAAATGTTTTGGAAACTTAAGTTGCATATCAGGCCACCTAGATAACAGATGGTTCCTCCTTTGGGTCTCAACTTTGTTTTGGAAAATTTAGTTCATGTTTCATTTCAACCAACCCATCAGGATTATTTGAAGTTTGTAAAATGGAAGACAGTTTTTGCTGATTGCTCTGACTTTTGTAAGAAGAGTGCCTGAGTTGTAACCTCTCTTGGTGGTTCAACCTTATTTCATTTTCCACAGAGATGAGGTTTAATTGAGAACAAATCCTTTTGTCTAAAGTGGTAATCGAGTTTACTTTGAGCCAGGCTATTCATTACCCGTTTTCTTTCCAGAACTTACAAATAAAGGAGAAAGAGTTTTTCATACTCTAGATATGTCCACAGAGAATTCGGATATTATCTTGACTGAACTAAATCCTTCAAAAACTGTGATCAGTTATTTAATTCTTATGAAGGTAAGAAAAAAGGACAGACAACCTGTATGAATGGAAACTATCTCCAATTGGTTGTTATATTTCCATTTATTATATCCACTAGAATAAGGCACTTCCTAGCAGGGTCAAGGCACACTCTATCAGGGCTTTGGCATCACTGGCTTTATGGAAAGGCAAGTGTTCTAGAATTAGCAACCTGGTCCTCTGTGCATACTTTTACAAAGCACTACAAATGAGCTTCCTTCTCCAGGTCTTGGGCAGTCTTTGCTAGGAACATTCCCTGGGGGTCTTGGGCCTTCATCCTTGCTCTTCCCAGTCCGCATACGTTATGGTAGTCTAGTCATGTAGGTAATGCTATTGCAGCAGTGATCAACTGATGAACATTTTACAGTTTTAGAAGTAAATTTACCATAACAGTAGATGTTGGAATGCTCACTGCTGCAGCAGGTGCTCCCTCCTACCCCCTTATTTTTGTATATCTTTTGTTGCCAGGATGAGGACTTTGACTTTTTCTTACCTGTCACTGACCTGTTTCTGGGCTCTAGCCTCCCTCACTCAGTTTTCTAAAAAGCTCTGAAAGGCTTGGCAACCAAACTGTTGATTTTCTTCATGTCTGCTTGAGCTGCTAATGGTTTTGGTACATGTAAGGAGCCCTGAAGCTTTGGAAACTGTCATGCTTTAATATTTTATGCAGAATATAGCCCATATAGCTTAGTCTACTATAGTAGTGTTCACTGGAACATCTGCTGTTAAAGTAAGTTTACTTGCACAACTGTACTTTCTTTGGACTTGTATATCTGCCTTGTGCAGATATATAACCATTTCTGATTGTTAGTTAACTTACTGATGACCTAATTTTCAAAATGTCTGTAATACAAGCTTGACCAAAGTCACAGTATTGAATTGAAAAATGAAGAAACTTAATGGAGGTGAGCCAAGACAAGAGAGAGAAACCACAACTGATAAATGCCTATTAAAACAGGTAAGCCTGGAGGAAAAAGAGAGAAGAAAAATATATGATTATAGTTTAAAGCACCAAACCACTGATTGGACATAAATGCAATGGTTGCCAACTTACGACTCACCAAATTACTTAATGCATACCCATATTGGATTAGCTGAGTGATGAGCTTAATCCTCCCCACTGTAGTACATTGTCAGCATTGGCTATCGGAAACAGAAATATGGCTATATGCCATGTGTTATGTGAATGAGGTGCATAGTTAGGTAGTACTTTTGTGTTCAAAGCAGTTTCGGTAAATGAAGACAAAACAAATATCTGTTATGATATGTATAAAAATGAATAGTCTATTTTAAAATAACTCCTTATTTTAAATAATTATGTTTAAATTATTTCTTTTTTTATGGTTACCCATTTAATCTGGTTCAGGGTCACAAGGAACCAAAGTTATGCTGAACATCAGTGGTTTTAAAGCAGAGAAATATATCCTAGGTGGTATGCCAACCATTCGAAGGACGGATATACATACATGCACATGAATACACACACACACACACACACACACACACACACACACACACACACACACACACACACACACACACACACAACATACCTAGAGGCAGTAGAGTGACCTAGGTTTCTGATATTGGAAAAACTGCAGCAGCTAGGGAATATATGTAGAATCTGCAAGGACATGCAGACTTTATCAAATCACACCTCAGCCAAGGACTGAAGAGCATAAAGCTGTGATGTAGTGATGCTAGTCACTGAATCACTGTACTGCCCCCAAAATAACATGGCTAAATTAATTACTAACTTGCCGTTTCTGTGATGTACGGTACATTTCTGTACTGTTATATTTTTGATGGTATCCATTAATTATCTTAGACTGAAATTCCTGTTGTCTTTCTTACTCCTCCTTTCAGTTTCCCAAAGATGCATATAGAGTTGTTATTTTTAGGATGCCAGGACCAACAGTTGTTTGAAATGACAATTATGGCAGTTGTAGTATAAACTTGTTGTACGATCTTAGCTTAGAATTGTGTTTATCAGTGCTCGTCATTATCTTTAAACACTGGAAATCAGTCCCTGTAGATGTGTATTCTCTTTCTGTGCACATGAACATCATGTGTGGGTGTGTATTCAAGCACACAACTAAACTGTCATTCGGCTTTTCCCAGTTAGGGATCGCCACAGCGGAACTCTGGTCTGCTAATGATTGGCAGTGAATTTTTACGGTGTTGAGTTGCCAGCCCGGCACCCATCCTTCAAAGAAGGCACACCCACACACACTCGCACCTACCTGCATATCTTTAAATTCACTCGACCGGAGGGAGGACACAGACTCCGCACAGAAGGTGCTCTAGCCAAGAATCGAACTGGAGAACCTCTTGCTGTGAGGCGACAATGCTAACCACTCAAGCGCACAAATAAACTGATTTTATTTGGGATTTCTGGAACATATTTTGTCTTTATTGGCAAAAAAGATTAAGGTTGTATTACTGATCATTATTTTACAATATATTTATGACTAGAAGTGTCGTTGTTGGACGTTGTAGAATTGGTTTCAGTTGTGTCAGTAAAATTGTTGATGTAAAAAATATATTAAAGACTACTTGAACACTGCATTGTCAAGAAAATATAGTTTTCAGCATGAGCATGTTGGCAGCATTCAAGCTCTTGCTCATGGTAGAGGATTTCTCAGTATCTGACATGGTATACTTGGTTAGTATGCATGATGAAGCTCACAGACTACTGGGGCTACAGAAGAGATGCTAGTGTGCTCCAGCCATGTTGCAGACATTTGATCTGCTATATGCAAATAGCAGCTCAGCCTGAATAATACTGCTAAAGTAGTTCTTACACAATGCCACTCTATACTAAGCATATCAAGACATGGGGTATTAAAGGACATTTCATGTAATTTGCCCAGATGTCACTGAGCTGCCAGAATAGCAGAGTTACCAAAGCTGATAGTGCAGCACAGAAAATACAAATGCCTCTTGCACAAGTCATTTACTGAGCACATACAAGTCTACCTTAAACACACACAGACACACCCACACCCACACATTACAGATAAAATAAAACTGCAGACCCCTTCTGTGACTTACTGCTGCTGCTGATGGTTTACAGCTGCGCTGCAGCTAAACTTGATATTACTCAAGAGTAGACAGGACTTACAGCAAGACGAAATTGTTGTAAGATGCACAGAAGAAGTTGTACACAGAAATGGGTAATGAGCCTGAAACCAATGCAGTTCAGCTTTTGTGTGAGTTGTGCTGCTGAGTCCCAAATACCAGTCCTGCCATCTTGGTGTGCAGACGTTTGTAGCTGAGTCTCATCAACCATGTAATGCTGCACAGAAACATATGTGCTCATATATGGATGAGAGTGACTGGGTATGTGGCTCACACAACAGAAAATATTTTTGTGTTCAACCTCCCAAATGATGAAATACTCCTAATCCACAGGTGCCTCAGCTACATGCATTGTACAGTGCATGGTGCATAGGCTGAGTTACTGCTTGCATCTCCCTACATGCTCCATTGCCCCACTACTCATAGCTCTACCATAATGCAGGGTGCACAGGACAGGCTGTCTTACCCAGTTCACACTGCTGCAGTAGTGTATCCTTTCTTTTGTCATTGGCTCACACAGCTCCAGAGGGTTATCCTTTCTGTTTATTCTTGGTTCACACTGCTCCAGTGGTGCATTTTTTCCTGTTGTTCCAGGCTTACCTTGCTCCAGAGGTTGATCCTTTCCTGTCATTTTTGGCTAATACTGCCCCAGTGGTTCATCCTTTCCTGTTATTCCCAGCTCACACTTCTCCATTTGTACATCCTTTCCTTTTGGTCATGGCTGACACTGCTCCAGTGGTGTGTACTTTCCTGAAGTTCCTGGCTCACACTGCTCCAGTGGTGCTCCTTTCCTGTTTTTCCTGGCTCACACAGCTCCACTGCTTCATCCTTTCCTGTTATTCCCAACTCACACTGTGCTCCATTTATGCATCCTTTCCTTGTGGTCATGGCTGACACTGCTCCATTGGTATTCATTTCCTGTAGATCTTGGCTCACGCAGCTCCACTGGTTCATCCTTTCCTGTTATTCCCAACTCACACTGCTCCATTTGTGCATCCTTTCCTTGTGGTCATGGCTGACACTGCTCCAGTAGTGTATCCTTTCCTGAAGTTCCTGGCTCACACTGCTCCAGTGGTGTTTCTTTCCTGTTGTTCCTGGCTCACACAGCCCCACTGGTTCATCCTTTCCTCTTATTCCCAACTCGCACTGCTCCAGTTGTGCATCCTTTCCTTTTGGTCATGGCTCAGACTGATCCAGTGGTATATTCCTTCTGTTGTTCCTGGTTTACACTTCTCTAGTGGTGCATCATTTCCTTTTGCTTCCAGCTCATACTAGTCTAGTGGTCCATCCTTTTATGTTATTCCCAGGTCACACTGCTCCATTTGTTTATCCTTTCCTTTTTTCCTGGCTCACACTGTTCTACTGGTGCAGCCTTTTCTTTTGTTCCCAGCTCAAACTGCTTCAGTGTTTCATTTTTTTTCCCTTTTGTTCCCACCTCAGCACTCTTCCATTGTAGATATACTGCTTGGTGTGGACACTGCACTGTGGTGAACATTTGTGTTTCTGTATCCTACTGCACCAGTCTTGCAGTTCATCTTTACTGAAGGTACATAGGCTGCTGTGCTGTACATCCTGCCTAGCTCTAAGTACCACATTTATGTGGTGCACTGTTCTGTTTGGTATGGAGATCTAAACACACAAGCTATGTATGACACATTGAGCTAATGTACATTTTACCTTATTTTTTGTTCTGTAGCTACCACAGTAAGCACATTATTCTGTTTGACATGCAGCTCTATGAAATCGAGCACCATATGTGCCCTATGTGGTGTAAGCAGAGCAGATGGTTTTTATGAACTTAGCTACTTGTATTCACAGGGACATTGTTTTGCTTTCAGAAACTACAGATCTGTCATCAAGAACCTTTATATATGGGTCCTATGTGTCTGTGTTTCTCCTGCACCACTAAACAACAAATTATTTTTTTCCCAGAAGTTTCAGTGCATGAGAACAGATGTTTGCCCATGACATTGCACAGTAGAGTGTCCTTTGCTGTTTCTGCGAGCACTCTCATCATCCATTGCTTGACAGTTGCTTTGTGTTGCCTGCACAGCTTGGATCTTGATCCTAGCTGTTTTTAGAAAAACTTGGTATTTTGATACTTTCAGGCACCCTTTTCTTATTTTATGGGTGTAGCTAAAAGCTGTCTGAATCTCACGGCTACTCATAGGACTGGTAGAAAAGTCCCTTCTTGATTACTGAGGGGGGATTACTGGAGTTTCTGCACCTTGGATAATTGCTGATAGGCTTAGCTATGGCCCAGTCTTCCCAGAGGTAGATCCACATTTAGTGCAACCTCCAACCTCAAGGGTTTTGCAGGGAGAGGGATCACCTTCTACTGGGGGTCTTGATTCTGACTCATCCCTCTTTCCGGTGGAGGACTTGAGGCCTGGGTGAGGGATTGGACTGTTTTCCCCTTGATGGGCTCTGCTCTGGGCCTGTGCTGCCCAAGCTGGGAGAGTTGACTATCAAGTTGTGCAGTCATAGTTGAGGGGATATTCAGATAGAGCCTATGTCTTGGAGGACTAACCCCCACCAAGTCTGACAGGGTTGGTCAGTAGCTGTTGAAGAGGAGCCACCAGCAGCACCTGCTTGAGTGAGTCATCAGCCATTTCATTAACTCTTGGTGGAATTTAATGCTGCAAGCCACAAACATTGTGCATGGCTTTCCACCTTATATACCCTGTCTGCGTGACCCCTTATCATGCTATTTCATGATTGTGGATTTGTCAGCGGAGTGGTCCTTCTCGTCTTTACTCCCCTAACAAGTCTGACTGTAGGTAAGCTTAACTTTTAAGATGGTAATTTGAATCCCTTGGTTCTTTGAACTCCCCTGTGGATGGTCTGTCTTTTAAGTAGTCCCTTACATGGTCCCTCCTCAAGCTGTTCTTGAGATGCAAAACCAATGTACCATGTAGTCATTTCTCCTTCACATGCATCCTTCGAAGACATTATCCTGGAAACCTGGAGACGTCAGTATTCATTTACTTATGTATTATTTACTAGTGTTTATTTGCTGGGAGAGTCTGACTGGACAAAGCAAATTTTTCAGTAGAGGGTCAAGGAAAAAAGCTCCAACAAACCTAATTATACGTAGTTAAAACATATAAAGTACATGGTTTTCACACATGGTACACTTTTTGAATAGTATGAAGAATATGTACATTGAAATTACTGAATGCATTAATACCCTTGAGTAGGTATCCGTGCCAGTTACAAGCAATAAGGATATGTTTATGTAATTTTTTGTTATTTGAGTGATGCAGTATGCTGCTACAGCACCTTTGAAAGCTTCTGGCAGATAGGAGTCACTTATTGCCTAAGCACCCCAAGGCTGATTCCTGAATGTGGTCACAAACGCATCCGTGGCACTGGAGACAACAGTCTGTTAATCTCATCTTGCTGACATGATGGCTCAAGCTTTGGACATTTGTAACAAAACAGCATTCTTACCTTGCTACCTTTGGGTTCTGGATTCCCAACTACGTGTCTCACTTGTCCATATGCCATTCCTTCGTGGTAAAGTCAGTATTGGGACCAGTGAAGGTCCTTCTACGTCTGGGCTCAGAGATAACCTCTAGTTGTGACCCCTTCTATGGCTGCTTAGGTGAGATGTTGCATAGTATCCTGTTTCTCGGATTCACTGGATGCAATGTCCAGGAAAGCAGGCTGTAGTATGTTTCTGCATAGAATGTTTGCTGGGTCTTAGCTTTCTTCTAAAGGTCCTGGGTAGTCTTCTGCCTTTGACCACCAGCGAAGGGTGAAATTGTAGCTTTGCTTTTGATGGTCAAGCATTTTCCTTGGGATAGCTACATTCTGTCCTCTTTCCCTTTTGGGAGGCTTTAACTTCATATTCAGCAGGCGGCTGCAGTTATAATGCTAGAGTCAATAAATGGGATAATCAGCCTGTGACGCCACTGCACTGGCCCAGTAAACAAGGAACCTCAATCATCACCACTGGCAACAGTGGGAAATGTAGACATTGGGAGAATGACAAGTACACACACACAGTAAAGTACAATTTCCCTGAAGAGCACACAAAGATCACAGTCAGTCTAGGGCTGGTTTCACCCTCTTTCTCCAGATCCCCAATAAGACTCCCCACTGCCACAGCTATAGGTTGAGATCTCGGATGAGTAGCCAAGCAAAAACCTCCAGCACCCTGTCTGTCCAACCATTGCTTCATGTCCCTGCCCAAGTAGCTGACACACACACACACACACACACACACACACACACACACACACACACACACAGCTGGGAAAGGCTGGCACAGGTTTACTAGCTATGCCGCCTTCTGCCCAGACTATAAGGTAGTTCCAGCTGCCACCAACCAATTGTTTATCACCTACTCTAAGAACCTTAACAAAGGGTGTCCAATCCTAATGCATAATGTTAAAATGGTAGTCTGACCAAGAGCAAGGCTATTTAGGAGTGGCCTGTACAGTGTCACCAAATAGGTATGCAAGTACTCTGAGAGCTTAAATATTCCTCACAGATATCAGCCACAACGATAGGTTTAAATATATTTAATAATAAATAAATAGTAAAAGAACAAGACAATACTCAGTAATCAGTTACATCAGAGTTAAAAATCACAGGAAATATATAAAACGTTGCAGGACAGTCTCAAATAAATAAATAAAACATCTAAGCTGCACTTTACTATATTCCTATCTGAATCTAAACTATGCCCTAAAAAGTTATTTACAGCAAGGCAAGTGCAGATGTGATGATGAGTGGATGTTCATGTTAGGTCAAACACAAAATACAACGTGCACAGTCTCTCTGAGAGAGTTCTTAAATTAATATCAAATATTACTGCTGGGTTAGCTTGGATGACATCACTTTTTTTCACCTGACTTCAGTCCATCCAACTGGAAACAGACTGCCTACCCTGCTTGGATTACTTTCAAATACTTAGTAATTCTGCACAGTATTTTAAATTTTATATTTTTATTATTTTTTGATGTAGGACAAGTTTAAGTTCGCTGCTTCCATGGTCTGATCTGATTAATATACAGTGATTAACTAGATGTATATAGATTCAAAATTTTCCACACAGAGAAGTTTCTTGCACTGCTTTGCCTATATTTAAAAGCATGGTGTAATCCATGTGAATACAGTGTATTTCCAGGTAATTTAAAAATGTTTTTTTCTGAGAGAAGTGAGCACAAGTTGTGTAAAAGCCATCTGTGTTTTGTTTCCTTTTGTTTACCATTTATATATGTATGTATATGGTATAATGTAGTGGAGACCAGTCTTCTTGTCTATTGAACAGCATCCTGTACATACACTACAGACGATCCTGTTTTTATAAAAAAAAAATATATGCATTTTGCATGTTGTGAAATTGCAGTAGACCAAGATAGCTGCTGTAGCACACTGTTTTTCATATTTGGGATGGCTTGAGTGGTCTCCATAACCAAAGAAACTTCTGAAGTTTGCTACTTAAAGAACATCTTCCTCCTGTTACCTGCCAATAACTTGTGCTGCAACCTATGCTGGAAGCGATATTCCAGAAAATTGTGAGGTGATGGTAGGGGGGTGAACTCCTGTGGTCATCTTCTGCAGATATATGGTGGCTCAAGATTGCAGTAAAAGTCAGGTAATGGGTTGTATAGCAAAGCTGCATATATTGTATGCATTAATTGTTTAACAATTTTAGAAAAGGTTCTGTATCCAGTGTTTTTTCTGTGTAGAGGTGCTTTCAGCTGTCACTCGTAACAGTTTTTAAACAGGCTGATAAACACCTTTACTGTGTGTGTGTGTGTGTGTGTGTGTGTGTGTGTGTGTGTGTGTGTGTGTGTGTCTACTCATTCTGGAATGTCCAGTAGGGAGGTTTAGCTAGGTTAAGTAAATGGTAGCCTGGTGTGGATCTGGATGTAGAAAAGGAAGTAAAGACGTGTGACGATCATCAAAAACACAGTAAATCACAACCAAATACACCTCATCTCCTATGAGAGTGCTGAAAAGCCATGATCTGTAGACAGCATTTTCTTATAAAGTGTGGTTCAGGTTCTGACAATTACCCATTCAGAGATAATTGATGTGTATGCCAGATCTTATGCTTCTTAACATGCTGCTAATATCACATATATATCTTGTTTCACCAGCATGGAATTTGCAAACTGGGGGTAGAGAAATTAAATTCTGCTGGTAATGAAAGACTCAACCTTTCTCTCTGCAGAAATCAGTGCTCTGTGTCCCTGTTTCAAGAAGCTGACACACCCTTTTTAGATTTGATTTTCACACACACACACACACACACACACACACACACACACACACACACACACACACACACACACACACACACCTGGGAAAGCGTGGCACAGATTTACCCCCATCACACCTCCACCCAGACATAAGATAGATTCACTGCCACCAGCCAGCTACTTTAAGGCTCTTACCAGGGCACTCAATTACTCTTAGTAAAATTAATAAATTCTGCCGGCAACTGCACATCACTTCATGATTCTTCTAATGGCTTGGTAGAGGCAGCTGTACAGACTTTGACAAACATGCTGAAGAAATTAAAAAGTGAGTTTATGGAGACAAGACTAACACAGCTCTTATTCACCTATAGAATTACGTCTCAGGTGTTGATAGATTTCTTTTTCTACTCAAGTTGAGGGACATTGCATCTCCCTGGATCCTCACCATGATGTAACTAGTACATGAAGCCAGTAATCTTTTATGCATATTCAGGCACCATCCTCAAAGAAGTAAGGATCTTGTTAATTGCAAAAGATTTACCCGTCTGGGTAAGAAGATTCTCAAGGTCAGCAATGTCACTGTTTTTCTAGGAAAGAGGAGTGTCCAATGTCATTGATTATAATATGCACAATTGTATAATCAAAAGTGACCTTGCTGCACTCAGTGGCCTTTTAATGTTAGTTCCAGGGAGGCCGGATACTGTGATTGTCTCCTTATCCATTTTTTAGTGCATCCAGTCATGAGAGACACCAGCTATGAGGCCTTTTCTGGTTTTAAGGATAGATTTAACATTTGAGTTATTAATTTATTTCTTTGTTTGCATGTTGTGTGGTGCTCTAGAATGGATGTCCATTGATATTAGAAAATGTGTGGCAGGGCTGGACAGGCTAGCACCTCAGCATAAGTTCTGCCAGAGGTAGGGGGTACTCCCTCACCATTTTGAGTGTGAAGAGCTTTGCCTCTAGTTTAAGTATATATCTGCATCTCTCTCACATCAAATCACTAGTCCTAATTAAAGGAAATTGCTAGAGAGCGTCAAGCAGTTCAGGAATTATCTAATGAGCCTTACTGCAGTAAGATAGGATGATAGAGATTTTCTTATGTAGGAGGGAAGTACATAGAACCAGGATGCAGTTTGATTTTTTTAAAAGCTACAAGGAGACTATATTATCTACCTATTCTCAATGATGTGCAAACAGGTGGCATCTCATGACAAAATATGGAATGAAGGTAAGAACAGTGCAAACTTGTACCCTCAATTACTTTATTTAATTACTTTGGCACATAGTTCAGCCCGTTCTACTCCCCTTGTATGTCAGTGCTAGAAAGGTCAGTGTTTTAAATGTAAGCTGAAAAGGAGGTTAATGTTGTAGGTACTGCAGTGTGCACCATGTGGGTGGGAAGATATGAAAGGGAGGATAACTGAAATTTAGTTATGATAAGGGGAGGACCTGCTGCATATGATCTAGTGTGCAGTAGTATAAGCAGATGAGCTACAACTGGGAAGGGCTTTTAAGATAATATTTTCACAAAAAGCAGGTTGGGCTTCTGAAGTTCATTTACATAGTGTAGGCAGCTCATGTACCACTGGTTTTAAAAACACAATGGAGATAGTGTGGGTAGGAAAATTTAACATAGTCAGTCTTACAATTAAATCTTGAATTCTTTTCTTTAAATAAAAAATGTTACTTCTCATATCCATCCACAATTCAGGTACAGTTTATCTCTTTGCACTCAAAGAACACAACATGAATATTTGCTTCTAGGCTCTAACAAAGCTTTTTACACATTGCAAATTCCAAGAAAAATTAACGTTTGACAGCACTGCAATAAGACCAGAAGAAAAAAAACAATGTAAATATACAATAACCACAAAGCATTTTTACCTGGCAGCTGTAAGAAATCATCATTCCCCATGTGTGTGTATTTGTCTCCCAGTGTGACCACAGAGCCAGTGGATGATGCTGTCTCAAAGAAAGCAAAATTGTTATTCTGTTTCCAGAAAGTGAACAGAAGATTATGTCCCAGTTGTACAGAAATCCTTCGTTTTCCTGGAAAACAGTAGATCAGATCACGAGCTTGCATGTATATGGAGGGATTCTAACAGTTACCTTTGGTCTTTGTGTTAAGTTGAATATGTTCATGATGTGCAGAAGTCTCCTCCATGGAGATGCCTTGTTTTCCTCTACAGTACATGATTTTCATGACCAGGATATCAAACTCCAGCTGTGGCTTGGATCGTAGATTGGGGACATGAGGGTTTCAGGCTTTTTTGTGTGCAGACATTGTTCTCTTGGCCTCAAGCACACTTCACCTGTTTTACAATCAGAAGTCATGTTTTTGTCTTGGAAAAGAGTAGATTGTGCTTTTGTCTACTACATGAGCTCAAGTGCCATTTGGTTGAGTCTTGCACGTTCCTTGCCAACTGCTTGTTTAGGAATCTCCTGGGTATCAAAGCAGATCCTGCCCAATGCAAAAGCAGTATAATAGATTTTTGTGTTTTGTTTGTGCCACTCAGCCCTTCCACCCTCACTCTCTGTGTATATACCGTCTCTGAGATTGCAACAACTTAGAGCCAATATCTTTACAAACCCAGGGGGACATCTGCAAGCAAGTGATATGCAACAGTACAACCACTGTTCTGTGCTGGTGAAAGGATAGCAACTACCTCCGATGGAAATGTTTAAGTATATTGTGTTGTTGTTGCTTTTCTTTACTCTCACTGACTGAAAATTATCAGCCTTTTTTTGAACCACTCAGCTTATTTGTTCTGTGTTCAGTAGGAGTAAGGGTTGGCCAAGGATTGGCAGCAATCAGGGTTGGCTTTATTTATTTATTTATTTTTCATTTTTCAACCTACATTCCTTGTGCACTCCAGCAGCAACCCATGGACAGGATGTGCAGTGGGCAACACTATTGTTCCCCCCACCACTTTTACAAAGGATTGACTTGAGCAGGACTGCTCCAACCACCCATAGGGGGCATCACTTGGTTGTTCATAGGTAAGTACTAGGCTAACCGCCCTTGTGGGCCATTTTAAACCTAGCCAATTTACCCCATAGGTGAGAACCATGCCCTGTACCTTGTGTCTGTAAGGTAAGCTCTTTAACCATTATACCAACCCACAACCCCTTAACCATTACACCAAACCCCAATCCCTTTTCCACTAGGGAGATCAGCTGTGTGCTTGGGCTGTTGAGAACACCACCCAAAAGGATGGGTATGCCCATCCTCCCTGCCTCTACCATCAAGCTGCTAGTGAAACTCAGCTCACCTGGGCTGTATTCAGGGCTTTATCCACCTACACCAATGGCAAAAGCATGAATAAGAGGTAATGAGATGAGGAGACTGACCAGAAGACAAGCAGAGCAGCAGCAACAGCAGTACTGCAGATGTTGGTGTTAAAGTGAGAGCTGAATCATAGGATGAAGCTCTTAATTTACTTAACCTATGAGCAGAAGCATACCTAGGGTGGTGTGAAAGGGGCAATCTCCTGTTTGCAAAGTGTTGGGAGGGTTTTTTATTTGCTCTTCAGTGGAATAGCTAGCTTGGGGTCGTAGCTGCAACTGTAATAATCCTATTGATATAATGTAGTGATCAGGTTATTACAGGGAAGTGCTTTATTTATTTAGTTATTTATTTTGTTCTGCAGTTGAAGAGCTACCTGGGGTTTGCACTGACTTGTTGTATCGGCACAGAGTGCTGATTGAGGCAGCTACACGTCTGCCTGTGAGTATATTTCCTCCTTCTCATATAGTCACAAGTGTTGAGTAGCGAATGAAAGGCTGAGATCACGGATATAAATAGTGGAAATTACTTTCCTTTGCAGGGTTGGTGGGCTCTCTGTTTGTGACAGAGTGAGGAATTTAACAATTTGACCACTTCTCTGTGTTGATATGACTTAGTTGAAATGATTGAGGTACTTGATGAGTATGTCAGTAGGTGCTTCCTTTGGGAGCTGTGACCTAGGGACCATTAGCTACCACACAGTGGAAAGCCTTTTCCCGCACAGCTTGGTTAACACTGTGACCGCCACTGGGGCAATCTGTTTCCGAAATGGATTGATTTGGGGAGTTTATGCTTCGTTCAGTAGTGGGCTTCTTTGGCTGTCTGTAAATTTAATCATTCAGACATTTGTCTTTTAAATCATATAATTGCTTCTGTAACATTTAAATTCAATAAGAAGCAGTATATTGTAGCCTATTCTGTGTTCTGTCTTGGAACTATATTTTATCCTATCTCAAGGAAAATCTTTCCTATACAGTTTCATGTGTGAATAAAGTTATATTTGCTGTAATAGGAATTTTAAAGTAAAATATTTATGTTGAGTGTGCAGCTTGAATTGTACATGCTGTATGGGTTGTAAACAACATCCTCAAGTTAAAAGCTACAAAAAAGGCAGTTTGCTTCTTCTTTAAATGTATTGCTTCTAGCAATGTTGTTAAAACATCAATTATGCAGTCAGCAATGCAGCATTTCACATGCTGCCTAGGAGTGTTGCAGTCAAGACATGCTTGGCTTTTGTGATAAATGTGTCAAGTGAGGCACTGTTTCTGTTTGTAAACTGGCTGTTTTAAGCAACTACCTAAGGTGCATTTTCCCACTACTACCTCATAATACAAACCTGTATCACTTTCCTTTTCAGGCTACTTAAAAAGTTTTTTTATTGTGCAAGTGCAACATTACATTACTTGTAGTTTAAGCACATTTCATTCTGGTAAGACAGCAGCTTCATGTTGAAATACTTGAGGTGGATAGCAGGTGTTTAGTGTGGAAGAAGCCAGCTGTAAACTACAGGAAGTATCAGGCTGTTGTACAAGTCAGTGAAAACGGACACGTCTGTGAACAGTGCAGAGTACCATTTTAAAGAAAACAAATCTATTTACCTATGTAAAACTTTTAGTCATGTCTTTGTAGGATTATGCATTCAACACATGATAATAAATTCAGTTATACACATAGTACTGAAGTATAGAATTAATAGTGGTACTTGTCAGGAATTACTAAAAGAGTGTCATGTTATTAAGCTTACTGTGTTTTTGCCAAGAGATTAAAATGAGATGCAACTGTCCACTTTTGCTGCACAGAAGAGTGAAAAAGTGTGAAAGACTAAATGACAAAATTACTTTCTTTAGGCACGATTTGCTTGTGAACTGTAAGTCATAAATCATTCAAGGCAGCACTGTAATTCTGCACAGGAAACGGATTAAAAAAATAATGACATACTGAGAGAAATATGCAGATAAAAATAACACTGCATAACTTAACAGCTTGAAGTGTTAAAATATGGTTTTTGATATGTAATCTGTAAAATCTGCCTTATCCTAGAGCTGAGAATTGTGATTGTTAGGTTATCTACTGAGCTAATGCACAACCTTCCTCGTGATAGACTGACAATCTACTGATTGAGAAATAATCCCTTCATCTCGACCACTAAGAACAAAACTTCTTGAAACTCCAGTCACACTTATCCCCTATGGCTGATGTGGACAGCTTTGTTCTCCACACTCCTGTACTTGTACATGTTAAAACCGGAGTCATACGGCAGTGTGGAAGGGAGAAAATCCCCACTGTATCTCAAGTCTGTCACAAGTAGTGATTCCTGCCACATATGTGACAAAAGTAAAAGCATCAACGAGCAACACTACAAAGAAAATGTAATAGGAAAATTAGAACCCAGTCAAACTGTACTTGTTGAATGGTAGGGAAGCCATTTATTTATTTATTTGTTGTTGCATAGCGGGGTAGAGCATTGATCAAATCTGACTATTTGCAGGCTCAGTCCTGGTTACATATAAAGCAACAACAGTAAAGCATGATTAAAGATATAACTAAATTATACAGTATAGATAACATAATATAGATGTAAAAAATATATATGCATATTTAGAAGAAGGTTTAAAAAGACGTAGGATCAGGAATATACAATGCACAATACTGATGTTATAGGTGAGGTAAATGTGGTCCAGCCAAAAGAGCGGGCATAATATATACAAGTATAGAGGGGAAATGTTACCAGTGAAGAGAGCAGAAATTGTAAAATACTAGGAGCAGCAGAAGAAGAGCTAATGACAGTTGAAGTGGATGTTTGAGGAAGCAGTGGACATGAATTGATATGTTGGAGAGATTAATAGATAAAGCAGCCAGAGTTTTCTAAGATGAATTCTGTAGTACAACTATGGGCATTAGTTCACATGACCTGTGTTCTGACGTGCACTTATGTTGTTCACTTGGGTATTGCTTGAATCGATGCCTGAACTATTTGTAGTCTCTGATTTCAGTAAGCTCAGGTACCAAAGATTGCCACAGTTTAAGTACAAGAACAGAGAAGCTACGGCCTATGTAATGAAGTTTGGTGGATTTGGTTATGAGGGTAGGGTCATTAGTAAATTGGCTTCTTGGGATGTAGTGGGTGTTGGGTGCAGTTAGTCTGATAATGATGAGATGGTGTGTCTTGATGTAGGAGTTTGAAGAGAAGGGGAGCCAAGTTGGAGATTGGCTCTGTCTTGAGTGAGCAGCCAATTCTAGTTGTGCAAGTGGGGCTCTAGTAGGTTGTAAGAGGAAATGAGATATCGTTTGGGCCAGGATTAGAATTTAGAGGACTTTGGATCTGACTTTCTGAATGTAGTCTTGGAAGTGAAGATACTGGTCAAGCCAAATGTCAAAGTATCTAAATGATGTGGTGGTTTCAGTTAGTGTTGTATGGGTCTTTAATATGGAGACGGCTAGTGGCTTCATTGAGTCTTTTCTTTGTTCCAAACAAGCATGGACTTGTTATTTTTAGAGCTGAGGAATAGTGTTTTTTTTAGAACAAAGCTATTTGTTTAATGGTAGAAGGTTGGCTTGAAGTTGAATTTTGATGATGTCTTCAGAAGGATTGTATCTATAGATAACCATGAAATTAATATAAAGGAGGATTTGTTGATGAGGTAGATAAAGAGGCTGTTTGTTTATAAAAATGGAGAATAATATTGGTGCAAGAAGTGATCCCTGAGGAACCCCTGAAAGAGCAAAGGCTGTGTCTGATAAGACAAGCCCAGTTTTAACTGTGAAGGGATATCTTTGAATCATTAGGTATATTCAGAGCTTATCTTCAGAGTGGAGGTTGGCTCTGTCTTGAGTCAGCCAGGTCAAAGGCCTGGATAAGGTCAATGAGTATTGCTTCATTGTGGTGAGGATGATATCATAGTGTGTCCAGACAGCAGTCATGGTACCTCTCCCTGCCCAAAAGCCATATGGCTTCTGAGAAAGTAAGTGGTATTTGTCAAGGTAAGTGGATGTAAATGAATTGAATTTTACAAAGGATAGAAAGTATTGAGATTGGGCAGAACTGGAAGTCTGTGAAAGGTTTGAGATCTTTTGTTCCAGGTCTGACAAAGGATGATTTCCTGATAGAGGGCATGGTATTGGTTGTGAGGCTGTTTGTAGATGAATTTTAGAGGGGTGACTATGAAATCTCTGCAGTGGTGGAGAAACGGGGACAGCACTTATCAGGACCTAAGCCAGAGTCTAGAGGAATCTCTGCTAGTAGAAGTGCAATTTGTTTGCTTGTAATTTCAAAGACGTAGAAGGCTGGGAAGTATTCTGTGGGATTTGGGTGAATGTGTGTAGAAGGGAATGTTATGTTCTGCTATGTGGGAAGGCTGAAGAATTATTTTGAGAAAAATAAGCAGTAGAGCAAGGAATGTGGCCAGGAGATGAAAGATTAAACTTCAACCAGAGATGTTATTTACCTCATGCCAGAACTGTTTGGGGGAGAGAAGGAAGTTGATTTGTTTTGATTTGAGGTACTTAGCTTTATGTTGGGTGTTATTTTAAAAATCATATCTAGTAGGGGGAAGTATATCCATTTGCTTTTGATTGATTTAAAATTTAGCTTTTTTAACTAATTGATTTTCTTATGGCATTGTCCCCATTCATTTTGTTTTCCATTTAATTTTTGGTTGGCCCAGACAGATTATCTCATCAGATTTAGTGCTGTAGAGAACACTATTGCAGTAGTATATGGTGACTGTTAGCACAGCCATAATATATATTTTTTTCTAAACATGTGGTGCTTTTCCTATGTTTCTAGTAGTTTGGTTGTTTCACTTTAAGTACCTTCTGGGATCTTGAGGTGACATAGCAGCAAGTGGATCACATGAGCAAAGGCAACATCAATTCAAAACACATGAGAAAGAAGACTGCATATAACAGCCCTGTCTCAGATTAAAACTGAAAAACAAGTTCATTGTTTTAGCAGCAGCCCCCAAGTATTAGCCTGAATTGCAGACTGAGACTGATTTAAAATAAGAAACAGATGAACAGAAGAAGAGGAGTATTTTATAAAAAATTGGCCACTGTTGGTGCACTGCAGGGTTTGTCATCAGGGCTGCACATTATAACATATTGTAGACTGCACAGAATTTGAAAAGAAAAGTTTGCTTCTGTATGGATAACACAAAAAAAATTCCAGCATCGTTAAAACAGATAGTAAGGAGAAAAGCGCGCAAAAGCCTGGAAATGTTCGCATTTTAAATTTACTATAAAAATTGCAAAACATTTCTAGTGGAAGATTTCCATGGGACTGGTATGTTGTAAGAGAATGTAGTGATAACAACAAAATGAAAAGAGAGTAGAAGGAAGTTAATTACTTAATAGGTAAATGTAAGAAAACATTAGGGTAGGTGACTGAGATAGTAAGATGCACATAAAGATAGAACTCCAAAAGCACTTATTCGTGAAGACTAAATAAAACATTTTTTTCCAAAAACTGCACCAGTTGCCTTATTCTTCTGGAGAGGATGGATAGATAAGCTAATCATGGTTGGTTGTAGGTAATATTTGTATTCCAATGTAAGTTTTGCAAACTTCTTATGTGGAGATTTGCACCAGCTGCAATCTATGCAAAACAAGAAACGGTCAGTTTCCATCACACAGATATAGAATAATACAATGACATAAGCTAAGGTGCACTTAACTCAACCTTTACATCCATTCCCCTCTCTCATGTTATCTGTTGAATCTTACAGAAACAATTGAGAATTGTCTGAAGGAGAAACCGAGGAAGATTTGAAGATAGACTGCAATGGCTCCAAGGCTGTATGTCAAATTGTTTTCACAGACTACTTGAGAAATAGCATTCCTGAGATAGCTGCTGGTTCAAAATTTTAATAAAATGATGATATATGGCAAGTCTGAGGTGAGTTAAAAGGAAGTAAGCTCTGATGATTAGGATCAACAGATGAACAGGAGCCAGGGAAATGGATGTAAAAGGTTGGGCCAAGTGCACCTTAGCTTTTGTCATTGTATTTATTGTAAGCCTGTGTGATAGAGACCGTTTCTTGTTTTGCATAGATTGCAGCTGGTGCAAATCTCCATGTAAGAAGTTTGGATATTTCACTGTCTAGTATGACCACAAGTTACAGATAAAGGCAGTGGATTATTTCTGAATGTTAGTAGTCATGGCTTTTGTCGGGACAGGAAACTTTCATGAAAGATGACATCATTGTGAAACATAAAAATCCACCATAAGTGTAAGTGTGCCATATGAGTTTGAGAAAATAATTGTAATTATTTTATTGTGCTTATGGAGAGAGTCATTATTAAAAGCTTAAGTGTGCATAACTGGTAGATGCTGAATAAGTCTTTTGGCTTTTCCCAGTTAGGGGTCGCCACAGCAAACTCCGGACTGCTAATGATTGGCAGTGGATTTTTATGGTGCCAAGTTGCCAGCCCGATGCCCAACCTTCAAAGAAGGCACACTCATTCACGCATGTACCTACCTGCATGTCTTTAGATGTCACTCGACCGCGGGGCGGACATGCAGACACCACACAGAAGGCGCTCCAGCAGAATAGTTTGCTTTATTGGAAAGATCAGAAAACCTCCTGCGTCAGTAGTGCAAACTTTGTATTGTACTGAGTGTAATGTGGATAGCTGGTCTTGTCAGCAGTTTGTTCTTGATCATGATATTCAAGAGAATTGTAGAAGAGGTACACATATTTACAAGCTTGGAGAGGCAGTGTAAGCAAGTTGTCTAAATACTGTCAGTGGATGTGAATTGGTAGGACTAAAGAGGAAACTGCTGCCCTATAAAATGACAAGTGTATATAGGAAACAGCAAATTCTAATGCCATTTTGTCTTAGAGGTGTGTACTTTATCATCTATGAGATTTTCAAATACCATTTTTGATCAAAAGTCACTTTGTCAAAGGCAGCTGTTGCAGTGAAGTGATATATTTGCCTCCATCATGCAGCCCCTCAGAGTTGATTAACATTAACATTTTAACAGGTAATGCAAAGGCACAGTACAGTGAGCAGGTAGTGTGGGGGCTGTGCCTCTAACCCACCCCAGTATACAATATTTTTGTTTTCCCTGTTGTGAAAATGCTGTTTCATATGAATACAGTTGGGGTTTGTAAATTGCTTTTCAGTGAAAGCTGCAGTCAGACGCATTTGGTCAAATGGGCATTTGCAAAGTCAAAAAGAAAGCCAGCACCTCGTGTAGTAAAACAGCAAAAGTTTAATGTGCAAAAATACACATAGATAGGATAACTAATAGCACATAACAAAAACTCCTAGGTGCAGGGTAACAACCCAAAAACACCTGAACCAAACCGGTTTCGGGCAGATTGCCTTGTTGAACAACCTCTTGCACTCTTTAAGCTAAGCTTGTATTTAGTTAGAAATTGTACAACTTTGAGCAAGTTAGTAAAAACTTGATCAGTCACTTGACTGAATGGCTGCAGTTGTCCAGTTTCACTGAAAAGTGATTCATTTGCTTATATGGAAACCTGTCATATACTTTTTTTATTTGAAACATCATTTGAAAAAGTGACCCACTAATAAAGCATCCACACTGCATGTTAACTATGTATCACTAACATTTACAGGCTGCTGCTTCTTATAGCATCACTTCCTAAAGTTGAATGTCTTTGCATGCAGCAGTGGTTTTAAAAACACTGTGTTAAGGGACCATTTATTTTATTATTTTATCATTATTAGAATTTTTTTTGTAGACACAATGAAAAAAAGTAAATTTTCAAGGCAGGCATCATTTTTCATGTTTAAAAAAACTGGGAGACCCCCCCCCCCCCCCAAAAAAAAAAAAAAAAAAAATTATAGAGCCCTTTTCATGTTTTGATGTTGAGGGCAGCTAATGCTGTACTAAGAAAAAAGATTCAGTTAACTAGGAAACTAATCAGCCTGTTCCCCTGGAAAATAATTAAACCATTAGATTCCAGAAGTCCAGCTTCAGGAAGAAATCTAAGTTGTTTTGGTACTTATGTATTATCGCAACGACATTTGGAGCAGGAGAACCGGCTCATTTCCAAGTCCTTCTCCTGCCGAAATATGTTGGTAAAGTTAATTTGCAAGTGTGTGTCACTGAAGTGCCTGTCATTACAGTGACTTTTCTTTCAACAGATTTTGCTGTATGAGAAAATGAAAGGCCAAACAATTTACCGCTGTCAACCAGGTCGAGAGCACGTAAGTACAGGTAGCTGTTGACAGTTGTCCAGTTTCTAAGAAACTTTTTAACGGCAATGTGTAAAATCTGTCCCTATTTTGGGGGCCTTTGACGCTCCATTATTTTACATTTTCCACCCATTTCATCTGGTAACCTATTGACAGGCATGTGAAGCAATGGCAATACCCAGCACCCATGATGTGACATCACTAACTGCTTTTGGGTATACGTAAAGTCACAGCTTTTATTATTGAAACCCCCCCCCAAACAGTCAGTTGCTTATGTTTCACTGCAAAGTACTGAGAAACTTTCTGAGAAACTGGACCACTGTGCAGATGCATCGCTACTTACATATTATCCAGTTGTTGAGAATGTGGTTTCAATAATACGCAAGTTGTTGTTTGTCTTTCGGTTTTTCCCGGTAAGGGGTCGCCACAGTGGAACTCCGGTCCACTAATGATTGGCAGTAGATTTTTACGAAACGTCGAGGTGCCAGCTTAATGCCCAACCTTCAACAAAGGCACGCCCATTTACGCACGCATGTCTTTTGAAACGCTACCCAACCGCGGGGAGGACATGCAGACTCCACACAGAAGGCACTCCCAAGCCAAGCCAAGAATCGAACTGGAGAACCTCTTGCTGTGAGGTAACAACGCTACCGCCATACCACCGTGGCACTTTTTCTCTGTGTTAAGTGAAACCCTGCAGCAGATTGTTTCATTGTCAGAGATAGTTAATGTTTATTACCTCTAAAACATGCTATTTTTCAACAAAACATCATGTAGTTAAGAAGCTTGAACTTTTTTCATCTTTTATTAACTTTTAACTGATGTTTTGTACTTTGGCCAGGATTTTGCTCTTCTTTCCTCACCTTTTGATAAGCCCTAGTCATTGCTGCATACCACTGCCCTATCCCAGAATTCACCTCTGTCCCCAGTCTTGCCAGTACAATGTTAGGTAATCTTCTATATGAGGTCTTAATTAAAAAGTATCACTTGGTCAAGTTGCTGATTTTTTTTTTTCTTGTTTGTGATTCAGACTAAACATAGTAGCTTCATTTATTATAGTTCACAACCTGCATTGCCAAGGTATGTTGGGCTTTTCTGTTAATCAGGATACTGCATATTAATCCCAGACAGGGCTGATAATTAATAACCCAGCAAGCGGAAGATGCACTGAGTAGATACCCAGCTCATCAACTGTGCTCATTTCTTCCTGAGACAATGGAACAAAACCAGAAAAGGTCACTATCAGTTCATCAGCTCTTTTGCTTTCCAATGCTTTTTTCACAGTTAACTGCATGTAAGGAAAACTAGTTTCTATCAGTGGTGATAACACCGTTGTGGCTTAGTAAAAAAAAAGTTAGAAATTAGGCTCATAAAAATAGCCTTAAGTTAGCAGTGGAGTTTTTTGTATTTAAATATTTTAAGATTTTTTAAACTGTAGTGGCTAGGTCTGGGAAGACATACCATATCGTTTTGTTAATAGCAGTAGCCATATTTCAGATGTAATTGTATGTTGCTGGATGTATTACAGTAATAAGAACACTTCAGAGCATAGCTGCAGAATGATTGGTATATCAGTGAGCTTTGTGGACCCTACATATTTTTCCCTAAGCTGTTCTCCCACTTGTGCAATTAAAAGAGCTTCAGTCCAGAAATGCAGTGCATTGCAAGGCAGTCTTATGTTCGCAGATAAGCAGCTCTTCTCCACTTGTGCTAGGTTTAAATGCATCTGAATAATTTCTTTAACAATGAAAATCTAATTTGTAGTTTTTGCCAATGGTTGTACTTCTTTAGAAGAGGCTTGAGTGTGATACGAGTAGCCTGCACTCTTCTAGGTGTAGGCATGTTTTTTTTTTTTTTACAGGACGCCATGCATGTGAGACTGGCATCCAGCATTTGGTAGTGTGTTAAGGACAGAATATCAGTGTTTAGTTGTGCAAGCTTGGAACTCAACATTTCATACGAATCTAAGTGTATTCCTTTCAGGTATACAGCTTCCTGTGTCTGCATACTAAATCCCCTGTACATCACACACATGCACAAACTCACATGTGCGTGTACATACACACACACACACGTGTATAATGAATTAAGGATGTTAGTGAGATCCCAGTTCAGGGTGTTTACCTGCTTTAATGAGCAAACATTTAAGCTGCTCTTTTCATGCTATTTCTGGTCTGATTTTGGGGCAAGTACTGTGATAACAGATGATTATGTTTATATGTGGTTAAATGTGACATGGACAGAAAGGAGCTAGCACATTTTTGTCGACACAAGCTGCATAAAGCTGAATTGGGTAACTTTATGAAAGAGTTCACAGGTCATATTTTCCAGTTAAAGCTCTTACAAAAGCTAAAATCATAATGCAGTGATTCACCCAAATTTCACTGTACACTGCTCAGAACACATCTCTATTAAGTACAGTGTTGTTCTTGCACAAACCGCATAAAAATGTCTATAGACGTCTAAGTGAAGTGTTGAGTAATCTGTAATACATATATGATTATTTAGTGTGTTTGTCATAAAATGTGTGGTTTTCTGGCAAAACATTAGGGATTGCAGAACTAAATAATGACAGACATTTGAGTTTCAGACTTCATGACCTTTAGAAAATGCACGCTAATGCAAAACCTGTTATTCTAGAACTTTCTAAGATTGTAAGAGCAATATTTAAAGTATGTCCCTGATGTTGGGCTTTTGTCCTGCTGTTATTTCTGACTTTGTTCAGAATTCTGATGAAGGCTTACATAGCCGAAACCAGTTTGTGAGGTGAATAAAAGTGATTCCACCAGTACTGGAGTGCTGGCCTGCTTTGTTGTCTGTTATTTGTCCAGAACTATTCCACTAAGAGGTAGAATCAGTGTGCTGTAAATGTGTATTCTTACACCTTCTGAATTCTTCCACTAAGAGGTTGAAAGTTATTTTAGAATGTACTGTAAATGGAACAGCGTCTGACTGAATGTAATCTATTGTAAAAGGGTCTTGTCACCTTATGACTTGAATCATATTGCAGTACTTTAACCATTCGGTGTAAAGTTAAAGTATTCAGTACAGATTTCGACTGCACATCATATGAAAAACGTTTTTGTTTAAATGTCTCACTCGGCTCTTTAACACACCATTATTGCTATTACTTTTTTCATTTATTAACTGGTCAAACCGTGTTTACAAGCCTGTTTTCCAGGACAACACAGGAGCAATGTCTGGTTAAGTAACTTGCATGGAGTTTCACAGTAGGCAAACAAAAAATGAGGGAATCAAGCCATAAATTAGAGGGTAAAGGTCATTATCAGATCACATTATCAGATCACAGCCTCAATCCCTTATGCTAAAGTGCAAGCTGTGATCTTAACACCAGTTTGTCAAGACAGTACCTGGGGTTCATAAAGAAAACCAGTATGGGTGCTAAGAGATGCAGCCAAATGGCCTGTTTTCGTGTTTTGTGAAACTTCAAGTCAGCGACACATTATCTGCAATGAGGAAAGATGTCATTATCAGCTAATTTGCATGTCTCTGAATCACATGGTGTTACCGTTATTCCAGCAGTTTCATGCAGTAGTCACTTCTGGTGGCCCATTTATGGCATTGGCATACACCCCCCATTCATTCTTCAACACACCATAGGGACACACCACAATACCTCTTACCTGGCCTTTAGTTTAAACAGTATCCCTGCTGTAGCTCCTTATTTCCTTGCTCCTTGTACATAATGGATGACTACAATCAGTCAGTAATGCTAGTGTTCAAAAAATACATCATGATGCTAAACTTGTAACTCTATTAGCTTTTTAAGTTAGTCAGAATAATATTTAAAATTTCTCCTTGGTCTCATCTAGTTTTCCGCCTTCCTTTGTCTGGAAGTCTTCAGTATAGCCATTTAGATGTATGGCACCCGCCAATTGACACACCCCCATCCCTCTCAACTGTCCTTGATTTTACAGAATGATCCTTATTTTGCCTCTTATACCTGTTCTGTACCACATAACTCACAGACCATTACAGTCAGTCAATAATGCCAGACGTTTAGAGTTTCATACTTTTTATTGTTAGGAAAATACATCAAAATGCAAGAGTGAATGGCTCAGAAGTCCTTAGCTGGCATAGAAGACTAAAGCTGCGCCTAGAAAAGGCACTGCCCCCACCAGCAAGGCTGGCTTTTTTCTTTGTATTTTTTGAAAGAATTAGAGTGTTTTAAATCATCTTCTTGATGCCTAGTATTTGCATAGAGGACTAAATATCTACTTTGTTAATGAGCTGCTTTTTGTGCCAAGGGGTTCACAGCTTTTTATGAACTTTAAGTGACTTTGGGTATTTAAAAAGCGTTCCTGATGTCTAGTGTTCCCCTGACATACATCTTTTGTGCTGCAAAACTGTTGGCCTTTTAACTATTAAAGTGACTTTATGGTAATATATAAAGAGCATCTCTTGTGTCAAGTGCTCCTCCTACCCATTAGTTAATTGTGCTGCAAAACTGTTTAACTTTTTAAGTGAATGTTGGGTGATATTTAAAGATTATCCTTGGTGTTTAGTGTGCCCCCACCTGTATGCTTTTATGCTGCTAAATTGTGCTGTTAACTTTTTTACGTGATTCGAGAGTAATATTTAAATTTTTCTGGTGTCCTTTCCAGTATTTCAGGATTTGTGTGATTTGCTTGTTATTTTAGGGGATTTTGGATGTATGAGAGCCCCCCCTACACACTCGCACGTGAGACCAGTCATCCCTATGCATATACTCACACATATACACTTGTGCATCTCCCCACTACTACCTGTCCATTTAAACTCAAACTCCCTAGCACTTACCTCTAATGTACTCTCGCCTATGGGAAGTAATGGGTGAGCACAAACTTTTTCGGTCAGCTGATCTTTCTCATACAGCCAGGCAATTCTTTGAATCACTCGGCTGCTTAAAAGCCTTTCCACAGGCATTTCTGGAGGAGAGTCTATAGCTAATTAGAATAGGCCATTTCCCCAGAATGCCTCATTAATTTGTAGTTCAACCAAGAAGATGGTCTACCACAACAATTTCTAGAGACCATGTAGGATCACTGAGGTGGCCCTATCTCTGAGTGGGAAAGAGTCGTCCCCAGTGCTGGGGACAACCCTTTTGGAATCTGTCCCATTAGTCTAGCATTGCAGAAGAAAATTTAGTACTGAACAGCTAGCTAACCGAACAATATACTGACACAAGACTTATCAAATAAATTCTCAGCTGATGGTTCACAGATGGCTGAATACCATATTATTTAGATATCTGTAGATCTGGAGATCTGCCTTTTTTTGGTACTACAGAATGAAAATATAACTCCAGGGCTATCTGAAAACACCAAGGCTGCTTGTATGCAGCATGTACTTGTAAAAACGCACAGGTGAGGGTTGCCGTAAGGTAAAATATTTAAAGAATCCATTATTTTTATGTATTTTTTGCTGAAGAATTCATAACTGAGATGCAGACAACTAGAAAACACACCTTTTTGCTTCAATTGGAAATTCTGATACTCCCTTTTGTATTCCTCAGTATAACTGATCTTTTTGTGCATTTTTTTTGAAAATAGAACAAAATGTCATGTTATAAGATTCACAACCGTATTAACACTCATGATGTTCATCGTGTTTCACTGTTGCAGTCATGACTGTAGGGTTCTCCCCTGCCGGCAGGCAGCCCCAGGTCGGCCAGAATCCCAAAGTCTGGGTCTGGCGTCGGCTGTTCAACCATGCTCCCTGACGTCAGAGCGCCAGGAGTACAAAGCTGACAGCCGACGCCATCTTCTCCAGTCTTTCTTGCCGTGCGGTGATAGCAGTTCGCATTTGCCGGTCGGCGGACTCCTGACGAATTTTACTGATATTCTTCGGTCCGAAGACTTTCTTCTCCACTCAAAGCTAAGTACCCCGTTGGGGAAACTTTTTTCTTGCTCCACTCCGATGTCAGAAAAAGTTAATAATTGTATTTCATGTGGGAAGCAAATACCTCATAAGGATTTTCATTCTTACTGTATTCCTTGCTTGGGCCCTGACCACGACGTAGCTAGTTGTCAGTTTTGTGCTAGATTCAATCAACATACAATTAAGCGAAGGTACGATTTTGCTTTTCATTACTTCGGTAGGCGCTTTAACTACAAAATGTCGTCGGACACGGTCCCGGCTACCGGAGTTCATAAACGTCGCAAGGATAGACAGGCCTCCGAGGTCCAAATCTGATGATAGCGCACAAGCGGAGCCAGCTTCAGGTTCGGCCGTCGTCAGTGAGGCGCTTTTGCAGCCCCTGTCGTCGGCCATTTCAGAACCGATGGCCGAAACGGACTCTCATGAGGAGCCAACCAGGCCTTTAAATATTCCTGTTGCAGGACCTTCGGACAATGCTCCTTCGGATAGGTCCGGAGCCGCTGTGCAGGTACCAGCTTCCGAAGGGGTTTTCAGGCCTACTCAGCTACTAATAAAGGCAAACACAAAGGCAAAGACTCCTTCAAAATCAAAGACTTCTACACAGGCTTCTTCTGAACCGGCTCCCAAGTCACAGAAACAGTTACTCAAGATGGCAGAGGATTTACTTACTATGATTAGGGGTTCTCATCCCCCTCCAGACAAAAGGCCCAGGCAGGATATTTCTTATGATTCCTCTGATCAGGCTTCTGTTTCCTCAGTTTCTTCTTCTGATCAGGAATATTCTTTCCCTCCTTATGAGGATTCTGATGCTGAAGAATCCATTCCTTCAGCTTCTCCTCCTGAGGATTTCTCTTTTGGGAAAACTTTGCATGAAATGAGGGAACATTTCCACTGGGAAGGACAGGAGTATTCGGAATCCAAGAAAAGGCTGAGGGAATTTCTTCTTCTTCCCCAACATAGACCCCTGGCTATTCCTCTTGTTTTGGATATTGTGGATGATGCCTTTTCGGAGGCTAACTTAACCCCTGACTCTTTTCCTCCTGCTCCTGTGAAGCCTGATAGATATTACAGGGTTCCTGATTCCCATCAGTTTTTATACAAGAACCCTTCTGCTGACCCTGAAACCATTTCTCAGGGTTCTAAGGGAGCTAAGGCCGCTTCTGCCAAAAGTCCTACTCCTACTGAAAAGGATTCTCGATCCTTAGAAAGATGGGGCAAAAAGGTGTACACTTCTGCTACTTTGTCCATTAGGGCTTTAAACTGTCAGTTTCATATGTTTAAATACCAGCAATTTCTATTGTCTGTCTTGAAACAAAAGCTTACTTCCATTTCTGCCTGTGCAGAGGATAAGGAATTACATGACTTACTGCATGCCACTGAACAGGTTGGGAAGCATGGTTTACACTGTGGATTTGATGCCTTGGAGGCTTCTTGTAGGGCTGCGGCCTCTGGCACAGTCATTAGGAGGCATGCATGGCTAAAGGAACAAAATTTACCTGAACAGGTAAAGGCAAAATTATTGGATGCTCCTGTTCAGCCTAATGTTTTGTTTGGATCGAAAGCTGAAGAGGTGATTAAAAAGATGGAGGATAAGGCGAAATCAATGCAGACAGTTAAATATTTCTTACAAGTACAGCCTCCTAGATTTAGCAGGAATTGGCCTTCAAAAAATTGGTCCTTTCCCACTTCAGACAGGCCTCAGAGGGGTAGATATAGACGTTCCAGAGGGAGGCCTCAATCACAAGCTGCTTATAGACCAAGACAGTGGACTGCTTCCACCCCTAGGGGAGGAGAGGACAGGTCACAATCTCAAAGGAAACAAACTCAATGACTCCCTCTGTGGGGCTACATGAACCTCTTCCCTGGAAGCCCCTCTCGGAGGAAAACTCTCTCTTTTTTATCAAAATTGGACTCAAATAACTCAAGACAAATGGGTTTTGGATGTGGTTTTAAGAGGTTACAAATTCCATTTTCATACCTTGCCAAGGCCAAGCGGATGGCCAGACCTTCCAAAACATCAATGGACGGAGGCCTTAAACCAGGTGGAAGCTCTTTTGGCTATGAATGCCATAGAACTGGTTCCTCTTTCAGAGAGGGGAAAAGGGTTTTATTCAAGGCTCTTTCTAGTCCCAAGGAAGCAAAACTCATGGAGACCCATTCTGGATCTGTCGGTCTTGAACACCTTTCTAGAGATCCCAAAATTCAAGATGCTTACTCTACAGCAGCTACTTCCAATGCTGTCCAAAAATACATGGATGGTAACTTTGGATTTAAAGGAGGCATATTTACACATTCCCATCAGGCAGGATCGCAGAAAATACCTCAGGTTCAAAGCCGGATCGAGGCACTTTCAATTCTCTGCACTGCCCTTTGGATTATCTACTGCGCCCAGGGTCTTCGCCAAATGCCTGGCTCCAGTAGTAGCTTACTGCAGACTCAAGGGATTTCAAATTTACCCTTATCTGGACGATTGTCTAATTCAGGCAGACAGCAAGGATGTCTTACTCCAGCATCTAGAATTTGTACAGAACCTCCTCAAGTTCCTGGGATTCTCTGTGAACATAAAGTCAAATTTGACACCATCGCAACAGATAACTTTTCTGGGTGCACTTCTAAACACCACAACCCAGATGGCGTTAGTTACAGCTGGTTTCAACTTTCAGAACTTTGGCAACTTTAACTCATCTATCTGCAAGGAAATTCCTGCAGGCTTTGGGTTACATGGCCTCCTGCATCCTTCTCGTTCCATATGCAAGACTACACATGAGGAAAATACAGTGGTACCTAAAAAGTGTATGGTCTCAGCATTGCCACAGTTTAGACATACTGATCTCCGTTCTTCCTTGCCTTCAAAAGGAATTTCTTTGGTGGTCCAGGGCATGTGCTCTAAACAACAGGAAGCCCTTCCGTCTGCCTCCTGTCTCTCAGATTCTAACCACGGACGCCTCGGATTATGCTTGGGGAGCCCATTTTCAGGGCAATTGTTTGCAGGGCCTTTGGACAAAGGATCAGAAGCACCTGCATATCAATTTAAAGGAAATGTTAGCCATTCAGAAAGCTCTATTGGCCTTCAGGAATCTTTTACATCCAGGACAACTGTTAATACGGACAGACAACACCATAGTTATGTGGTACATAAACAAGCAAGGGGGATCTCATTCCTACCCCCTTTGCAGACTAGCCATGGATCTATGGGACACAGCTCTATCTTGCAATCTGGATCTTCAGGCTCAGTTTCTACCAGGGAAACAAAACTTCCTGGCAGACAGTCTGAGCAGACATCTTTCGGATCCACACGAGTGGATGCTGGACACCAAAATATTCAAGATGATAACAGCAGTCTGGGGATGTCCTCACATAGACCTCTTTGCATCCCATCTCAGTCATCCGCTACAGACTTTTTGCACCAGGATTTTCCACACAGAAGCTTGGAGAGTGGACGCCCTGTCATTCAGTTGGAGGAACCTCTCGGGATATGCCTTTCCGCCTCTCCCTCTTCTTCCACGGGTTTTATTGAAGATAAAACAGGACAAGCCCAAGATGATCATCTTAC
The DNA here is from genome assembly GCF_019279795.1 of Protopterus annectens. Classification (NCBI taxonomy): domain Eukaryota; kingdom Metazoa; phylum Chordata; order Ceratodontiformes; family Protopteridae; genus Protopterus; species Protopterus annectens. The sequence continues at coordinate 1,631,020,347 of NC_056731.1, read as the reverse complement.
TGGCTCCAAATTGGCCTCGGCAGTTTTGGTATCCAACTCTAAAAAACCTATGCCTGGAGCCCCCTTGAATTTTACCTCAGTCTCCGAACCTCCTATCTCAACATCAGGGTCAGGTTCTACACTCTCATGTCAGAACTCTCAGCCTGGCGGCCTGGTTAATCCAGGGCCTTTGATTTCTTCTTTTTTTCCCAAGCAGGTTATGGATGTCATTTTAGAAGCCCGACGTCCTAGCACTAGAAAATCTTATGCAGGAAAATGGAAAAGATTTTGTTCCTGGATGCAGGCTCAGGATTCTGATCCTCTTCTTCCCAACATTACTTTAATTTTACTTTACTTGACAGATCTCTTCCATAAGGGTCTCTCTTTCTCTTCCATTAAAATACATGCCTCTGCTATTTCTGCTCATTATAATACAGACCCTCCCATCTTTTCCCACCAGCTCATGCGACAGTTTCTCAGAGGAGCTAAGAACTTAAGACCTCCTAGATCTCCTCCTATTCCTGCTTGGGATCTCAACTGTGTTTTGGAAAAACTAACCTTGCCTCCTTTTGAGCCTGCTGCTTCTTCTGACATCAAGTTTTTATCTTGGAAGACAGCCATCCTGTTAGCCCTAACCTCTGCCAGGAGGGTTTTGGAGTTACAAGCTCTAATGGCTGTGGAACCTTATATTATTTTTAAAGACAGAGTATCTTTGAGGACTAATCATACCTTCATGCCTAAGGTGGTTTCCAAAGTGGCTTTAAATCAAACTATTCACTTGCCAACCTTTTTCCCTACTCCTCAAAATAAAGGGGAAAGGATCTTACATTCCTTAGATGTACACAGACAGCTACGTTTTTACCTGAACAGAACTAAGAACATCAGAAAATCAGAACAATTAAGTTCCCAAGGTAAAGCCATTTCAAAACAGACCATTTCTAAATGGATTGCTCATGGAATCAGATTTTGTTATTCTCACCATGGAAAGCAAATCCCAGGGAGTATACAGACTCATTCCACCAGAGCTGCTGCCACTTCTGCGGCCTTCCTCAGGGGAGTTCCTACCAAGGATATTTTGGAAGCTGCAACTTGGAGTTCAGTGCATACATTTTCTAAGCACTACAATCTACCTCTCTACTCTAAGTCTAGGGCAGGCTTTGCCTCTGCAGTCTTGCAGGGCCTTTAGCCGCCCTTTCCTCTTTATGACCACCTCCCTTTCTTTCAGCTTTGGGATTCTACCCTACAGTCATGACTGCAACAGTGAAACACGATGAACATAGTACAGTTGTGTACACCTACCATAAATGTAGATGTTCGAGTGTCTTCACTGTTGCAGTCTGGGTTTCCTCCCTCCTGTCCCTCTTATTTTTACTTTTGTGTATTTCCTTTTTTCACCATTCTTCTGAGGTGTATTTGCAAAGGTTATGGGACCTTTTTCATTTTGGGACTCCTGACATCTGGGGCAGGAAAAACTGGAGAAGATGGCGTCGGCTGTCAGCTTTGTACTCCTGGCGCTCTGACGTCAGGGAGCATGGTTGAACAGCCGACGCCGGACCCAGACTTTGGGATTCTGGCCGACCTGGGGCTGCCTGCCGGCAGGGGAGAACCCTACAGTCATGACTGCAACAGTGAAGACACTCGAACATCTACATTTATGGTAGGTGTACACAACTGTACTTTTTACACACCCTAACACCTGAGTATGTATAAGCATGCCTGCATCTTTGGTTGCCTTCCTAAGAGGTACTAAAATAGATCTGAAGTTGTTGTTTTCATTTGATCTTCAACCTGTGGGAATATGGATCCGGTATTGATCCGACTCAGCTGCATTTTCCAGCATCAGATCTAAGCTCCCCTACCCATAATGCCCCTGTCTCCCTCCTCCCCACAGATCTAATTTGCCCTGTGTCTAGATAGCAGGAGGCAGCAGTAGAAATTTCCAAGCTGCTCGAAAAGCGAGTCATCCAGCCCATCCTCCCAGACCAGTCTGGATCAAGCATCTATTCCAGGTTCTTTTTGGGGCCAAAGAAAACAGGGGACTTGAGACACATCCAGGATGTTTCAACCCTAAACATGTCCGGTGCCAAGACAAAATTCTAGATGGTTACTCTCCAATCCATTTTGCCTTTGATGCAGATAAATGACTGGATGTGCTCAGTGGACCTCCAAGATGCGTTCTATCACATCAAGATGGACAGGCGCTCTCAGAGGTTTCTCTGCTACTGGCTGGGAGCCAATCATTATCAGTTCAGAGCGCCCCTCTTTGGTTTCACCACCACCTCCAGGGTGTTTACCAAAGTGATGGCAGTGGTGGCAGCTCACCTGCGGCTGCAGGGTTTCCAGGATTTCCCCTACTTGGATGATTGTCTCCTTTCCGCTCCTGCTAGGCATCGACTCTCTCAAGCCAAGGATCTTCACTATCAAGATTCAAACCTTTACCCTTATCCTGGGCAACATTAACTATCCAACCAGAGATTGGAAGAAATACTCATGCCAAAACACAAATGCCCAGAGATTCCTTGATTTTGTCAATGCAAATGCCTTGGACCAGTTGGTTGACACCCCCACAAGAGGTGAAAATATCTTGGACTTGGTGTTAACCAACACTAGTAACCACTGCAGCATCCCTACAGTGTCATCATCCCTGGTAAGATCCGACCACAAAGCATTCACTTTCGAAGTCAGCTAGGCTCAAATAAAAAACTTCTCCAAAGCTGATTACAGCCTCCTGAGGAAAGTTTTATAAACAGCTTAGGAGCCCCCACACCCTCCACAGAAACTGGCACATATGTCCAGACTTACACCAAAGTACTATATGAGCATTTATATAACTGCATGGAATCAGAAATACCAGACAGAATGAAATCATCCTCATCAAGGAAGAGTAAACCTGTCTGGTGGACATCTACAATAAATAAACTCTATAATAAAAGGAAAAAAATTGCTGTCCAGGACCAAGAAGGAGCAGGTGTCTAATTGGAAGCAATCTCTCCTTAGCCTGAGCAAGCATGTAAGAGCACTAGTGAAATCCTCCAAAGCAAATTTCGAGTCCAAACTGGCCACATCTACTAAAGACAGTCAGAAGGCTTTCTTCACATATGTCCACAATCTCAAGGGAAGCACTCAGATCTGCTCAGTACCGGTGGTCAATGACACCACATACACAAACCATGTAGATATTGCCAACCTGCTGGCAGACAGGTTCAGTGAAAACTTCACTCCTCTGTCCCCCCCATCAGTAAAACCGGACATCCCCAGTACCTGCCCCACTCCCCTTATCTGTAGGGAGCAAGTCATCACTGCCCTCTCAAAGGCAAACAATCCATGGGACCCACTAACATCCCAGGCTGCATTCTACATGAACTCAGGCAGGAACCTGTAGCAACATTAGGCACCCTATTCAACTACAGCCGGAGTACCAGCTTCGACCCAGCTGAGTGGAGAACAGCTACTGTCATCCTTTTGCACAAAGGTAGAGCTCCACCGATCCAGGAAATTATACACCCATCAGCCTAACTAGCCTGATCTGCAAGGCCATGGAGCAGATTATAATGCACCTCATAAACAAGGACATTGGCAACCACCAGACACTTGATCCCACACAGTTTGGTTTTGTCAAGGGGAGGTCATGCCTGTTAAATTTGGTTGACTTCTTTGAGACAGTCCCCAAGGCCATAGACCAAGGGAAAAATAGTGCACACCACCTACCTTGACCTGGCCAAGGCCTTCGGTACTATTCCCCACTCAGGTATAATCGAACTAGGCATCAATCCATATGTTACCAGATGGGTAGCAAACTGGCTCACTGATAGAACCCACCTAGTCAAAATAGGGGAAGCCACCTCAAGTAATCGACCCGTAACAAGCTGTGTACCCCAGGGTTCGGTCTTGGGGCCACTGCTGTTTGGGATATACTTCTCAGAGATGCAGGCCAAATCTAATGGGCTATGGCTGACCAGGTTTGCAAATGACTGCAAGCTGGGTGCTGTCATCAATTCCCCTAGTGATATGGACATCCTCCAAGAGGTTCTCACCCAAACAAATGATTTGTGCCAGAAACATGGCCTTAAACTGAATGCCAAAAAATGCATCATCATCCCTTTTGGGGAGAAAGATTTCCACACAAATTATCACATTGATAATAAAGCACTAAGCACACAATCAGTCGTGAGGGACTTGGGAACCCAGGTTGATAGCAAACTGACTTTTGACCACCATATTGCCTCCATTGTATGGAAAGCTTTCGGCATGGCCCATGTCATTAAAGGTAAAGGTATCTCATCCAGGGACAAGGTGGTCATAACATCCCTGTATTCTTCACTTATAAGACTGATTATTGAGTACAATGCCCCTTTCTGCATGTACCTCACAAAGCACATGCAGCAGCTGGAGAGATCACAGAGATTCCTCACCTGGAGAATCCAGGGCCTCAAACATCTACCCTACACAGGCTAAAAGTCCTGTCCCTCTACTCAGTCTCCTGCAGACTCCTCAGAGGTGACCTCTGTCTGGCATACAAAGCAATCTCAGACCCCGCCCTGATGGGACTGCTGCATATCTGCAAGTCAAGCTCCACTCTCTAGTAACCCACACGCGGAACCTCAACCTGGTCTGTGACATCAATAGGACTTGGTGAAACAGATTTGTGTTCCGGAGACTCCCCCTTTTGTGGAATACACTCCCTCTCCATGTAAATCAGTGTACCTCATTAACCCTTTTTAAGCACAACCTGTATAACTGGATGGGGAACTGAAAATACTCCCCTAGAATTCCACCTATGTCCTTGCTGGACAGTGGCATAGGGTGATGACTTGTTGGAACATGGGCTAAATTCTTGAGTAGGCTTGTAAGAGCCTCAGGGCCAATAGCCTAGTAACTTCCTATGATCAAGATTGCCCATCAGCTGGGCATAACCATACGTTTCAAAAATTCCCAACTGGATCCAGTACAAGCTCTCAACTTCATTGGGGCTCGATTAGATACCACTCAAAGCAGGGTGTTTCTAACTCCAGTCAGACTTCAGTCCCTCCGTTATGTTTCATACATTGTCCAGACCCAGTATCCCTCTGCGAGTTCAGTTCTTTGGGTGTTGGGGTCCATGGCGGCCACGATCACCCTGATTCCTACAGCTCATCTTCATATGAGAGTCCTCCAATGGACTCTGACAGTTCAGTGGTCTTTGCTAGACCTGCCCTTATCTCATCTGGTGTGGTTATCTCAGGCTTGCAAGGATTCGCTTCTCTGGTGGCTTCAATCCCCAGATTTTTTCTGGGTCATCCTCCTTCCTGCCCCGGTGATCATGGTAACCATGGACGCCTCCCTGCTTGGTTGGATGGGGGGGATATTGCATGGAAAGGATTGTCCAAGGCATGTGATGTTCCCTGTAGACCCATCTGCATATCAACATCCAGGAGATGAAGGGGATGCTGTTGCCGTTGCAAGCTCTTCATGCCCATCTTCCCCAAGGGATGATTGCCATCTAGACTGACAATATGTCTGTAGTCTGGTACATCAGCAAATGGGGGGGCGGCCTGGTCTTAACCTTTTTGTAACGAAGCCATGAGATTGTGGGAGTGGGTGATCTCCTCTGGTGGCAACTCACATTCCAGGGAGTTCCAACATTCTGGTGGACAGGCTCAGCAGATCTATTCTGATGCCTTATGAGTGGTCCCTGAATCCTTCACTAGCAGAACAGATCTTTCTAAAGTGGGGTCAGCCTTGCTGCGATCTCTTTGTCTGTCCTTTCAACGCAAAGTGCAGCGAGTATTTTGCTCTGAATCCCCCAGAGACACTTTAGTTCTTGCTTGGCCCTCTGGTCTACTGTATGCTTATCCTCCACTCCCTCTAATCCTGAAATTAGAAAGCTCAAAGGCTGGGGAGCTTAGTGATCCTCACTGCCCCCTTTTGGACTCGCCAAGTTTGGTTCCCCTCTCAGTGGACTCGTGCAGTGTGTCCTCCTTGGACACTAGCTCTGGTTCTGGATCTGATCATGCATCCCTCAGGGATTTCGCACCCAGATTTAGTCAGTCTGAAGCTCAGTTTGGCTGCTCCAGTTCCAGTGATAGTTAGGACTCCCGAGCTGCCTTCTCCCATTAAGAAAATTTTGGTAGCAGCTCACAAGTCTTCCACCAGAAAAGTTTATTCCAGTAAGTGGAAACATTTCTATGTATGGTCTTCTCAGCATGATCTGGATCCCTTTACTACTCCCCTTTACTACTCCAGTTCCTGCCATTTTGGAGTTTTTGGTGGCTATCTTCAATCATGGTGCTAGATTTTCTACGGTGAAGTTAAATTGGCAGCGATCTCCAGTTTTCAGATAGGAGAGAATTCGGCTTCGTTGGCTTCTTCCAAGCTTTGTAAAGCCTTTTTGAAAGGTACCTTTTTACTCAGGCCTCCAGTTAAGGACCCAGTGCCCTCTTGGCATCTTACTCTAGAGCTACAAGTTTTGGTTTTTCACCTTTTGAGCAGCAGCTACAGTAGACTTTCAATTTCTGTCTTGGAAGATGGCCTTTTTTGTCACCATTACTTTGGCCAGGAGAGTATCCGAGATCCAGGCTTTATCTGTCAAGCCCCCCTTATAGGATGTTTCACAAAGACACGATTTCCGTAAGGACGAACCCTTCATTCCTTCCGAAAGTGGCTTCACAGTCTAATATTAACCAGGTCATCAATCTCCCTGTTTCTTCCCGAACTTCCAGAATAAGGGAGAGTATAAATTGCATTTGCTTGATGTTCATAGGCAACTGCTCTTCTGTTTGCATAGAACAAACTCCTTTCGTAAGTCTGATCAGCTTTTTGTTTCCTTTTCTAAGCCTTTCTTATGGAAACCTGTTTCAGAAGTAACTGTTGCTCACTGGATCTCTCGGTGCATTGCGTTGGCCTGTCAACCCAAGGGATTATCTCCACCAGGTCATTTCAGGGCTCATTCTACTAGGTCCGTAACTACTTCTGAGGCCTTTTGGTCTAGGGTTTCCTTAGATGTCATTTGCTCTGCAGCTACTTGGGCGTCATCTCGTACGTTTATCTGTCATTACAAATGGGATCTCCTTTCCAGAGGCAGGGCATCTTTTGGCTCAGCCGTGCTCCAGAACATCCTTCCATGAGAACCTCCCAGTACTTTTTGGTAGCTGGGGACTCTGCCCCTCAGGTTGAACTTCAGATGAAAACAACTTCAGATAAAAAAGGTATGTACTCACCATAACGTTCCATCTGAGTTGCTTTTTATTTGTCTTCAGCTGTCCCTCCCTCCTTCCCCCTGTCTTATGTGGGTTGTGTAGTGGACCAAATGACAGACACATAGCCCCTACTCTGGTGAGCCTATGTTTTCCTTATTTAGTTAAGGGGTACTAATGCCACAGTGTTAGGCGTATGGTTAAATGGGGGTGCTACTGTTTGCGGCAAACTTGATCTGAGGGAAGGAGGGAGACGGGCATTATGGGTAGGAGAGGAGCTTGGTGCTTAGATCCAATGCTGGAAAATGCGGCCTAGTCGGATCCGTACCAGATCCATATTCCCACAGGTTGAAGATCAAATGAAAAGCAACAACTCAGATGGAGTGTTATGGTGAGTACATAACTTTTTTTTCCTGTCCTTTCTTAATCTTTCCTAATTTTTTTTTTTTTTTTTGTTACTTTAATGTCCCTTTTGGTATGAGGAAATGGGTACAGCTGAACTGAGCAATAGATTTGCTAACTTGAATCTCTAGACCCACCACAGAGAACAGCAACATTGGTAAGAAAAGGACCAAACTGAGCCACTACATATTTGTTCTGGTCCCATTTGAACTTTGGGATATAAAAGCACACCCTGGGAGTAGACAGAAAACAAATGAGTTGTCTGTCCTTTCCAGAATATTGAAACATAATAAAACTGTTGCTGACATTCAGCTTTCATTGTTTAGCCTGTTCTTTAGTTTTTGAACATGTCTTCTTTATTTCCACCTTTCTTAAACCGCTTAAATAGTTGCATTGATAATGCAGTCCCTATCTGCATCAAATATAACAAGAAATGTAAAAACAAACCCCTGTGGTGAAAAACCCATATACATAAATTATGTACCAAGAGAGAGAAGCTACTTAATGCTTATGAGAGATCTCATTGTACCTACCTAACAAAGAGCATAAAGGATCCATTTGAAACTCAAAGCTGAGTATAAACTTAAAATAGCCACAGAAGCCAAAAATAATTATGATACTGTTTAAGAGGAACCTGGATGAGTGGATGGGGCACTGTAAATTCTTACCACGGATAGAGCCCACAACCCTCCTGGGCATGGACAGTCATCACTAAATGCACTCTTGGGCATTGACTAGCATTTCTATGATATTACATTGAAATGAAAAGACTAGGCTTAAAATGACCTCCGAGTCAATAACCTAGTAATTTCCTATGATCCTATAAGGTGATCAGTAAACAACATATGTGCTGTGAATGTGCTTCCAGCCTCCACGAGGTCTTTACTCCTACTCGATATGACATCCAGTTCCTATACCTAGGTATTAGCATATATATATATAAGAATGCTGCATGTGGTACATGTGATACATATTATACAAGCAAAACTATTAGGAAATTAAGGAACAGAATGTAGGAGCATCGATATACTGTTAAAGAAAATCTCGTTAATGCTTGATGCTGGCATACAGTAGTATGTAAAATATTCTAAAAAATCCTATTTCATGTTGTAGATGTAGCTAATAAAGATGGTATGGAGGTAGCAGAGATGGTATATTAGAATATTTGGAATATCAGTGTAATGTTAAATTAAATGCACTTGTATTAATACCTCAGTGAATTTGTGAAGAGAGGTGTGAAAAGAAGACAAATATAATACATGAATATTTCTTATGTAACGGTATGCCGCCTGTATATGCATGCATGCTTATTTATAGGTACTTAGTCTTTTAAAATTAATGAAGTGAATATTTTTTGAATAAAAGCAGTGTAAATTTTCTATTAGTCAAGTGATTTATAGCATGATATATTGGTTTACTATTGGCATGTTGAATTTGTATCAGTTGACTGCTTAAAATGTCAACTCTAAATGTGGAGTTTGGCATGTCGAAAAGTAAACCAATCCGAAAATTAATACATAGACAACCATGGTTCGATGTATTCGACATAGCAGGAGGTGACGTCCCTCGGTTTTACACAATTGCTCTATCTAGATGGAATGGCATTCCTGAAAAAAATTAAACACGTTCAGAAGTTCACTTGAGCCCCACCTCATTCAGGAAAATAAGGATAACTGCTTCAGAGACTCAAGTTGAGGATTATAAACTCTAGTACAATAAGGCAACCTTTCTGTACAGTTCTTTCTCTGTTAACATCAGGTGTTGTCAAGTTAAGTGTATACATGTGCAGGAGAGTGGGGTACTTAGAAAAGGCAGGGGGCTTGAGAAGTTCTAGCTTGCTCTATTTCTTCAAAGGACAGTTTGCCTGTTACTTGAGTTGATGTTCCATCTTTTGTGCTTTACACTAAGTGAGTCGCACTTTAGTACGTTACTACATCTTTAATTAGTAAGAATGCCTGTTACCTAATTACTTCTCTGACTTGTATTTATTGACAGGTTTACTTCAATGTTCTCATTCTTCTGTAATTCTTATATAAAGAAAAAGTGTCTGATGTTGCATTACTGAGTGTCTAGGTCTATGTCATTGTTTCACTGCAATAAATTCTAGTACAGTTCATGTTTGTCAGCAGGAGTCGAATCACTGGTAGTAATTGTTTTTAACTCTGATTAGAGAAGATTTAAACTATTGTTGTGTCCTTGATTTCTATATGGCCATGTAATTTATTGTACAATGAATTTTCCGAGTTGGAATGTCCTTAGTTTGTAATGTTGCACACTTTCAGTTGTAAGTGCTATTGCACTAAACATTGTCTGTTGTGTTTGCACACATAGTCAAAGTAAACTTTATTGTCATTCAGACTGTACAACTTGTGCATCACAGAATGAAATTTCATTACTCCGTCTCAAGGTGGAGGCATTTCCACATAGAGACTATCTACAGTACAACAGCTACTATTGACATGATCCGTATTATTTTCTTAAACTGTAACTACTATACATATTGGTTGCACATACAGGAAACTTTTATCATGGTAGTCATTATTGCACAGTTGTACAAAAATATGAATTTAAGAATCTCAGTGGTGTTATTGCACAGAAATATTATTGCACAAAAAATATAAGGTATTGTTGTTGGAATTTTCAGCAACCTTTTTAAGAGTTCATAGTTCAACATGGTGTGGAATTAGTGAGTGTGTAGTAGTCTAATGGTCTGTGGGAAGAAACTCTTATTGAATCTGGCTGTTTTCATAGGATCATAGGAAGTTACTAGGCTGTTGGCCCTGAGGCCCTTATAAGCCTAGTCAACAGTTCAGCCCATGCATAGACAAATCAGCACCCGATGCCCCTGTCCAGCAGGGACATAGGTGGAATCCCAGGGATGTATATTTTCTATTTCCCATTGAGTTATCCAGATTGCACTTAAAAAAGGGGTAAAGAGGTATTCTACTTGACATGGAGAGGGAGTTTATTCCATAGATAGGGGAGTCTCTGGGACACAAATCTGTCCTGCCAGCAAGTCCTGTTGATGTCACAGACCAGGTTGAGGCCGTGTGTGCGGGTTACTCGAGTGGAGCTTTACTTGCGGATATGCAGCAGTCCCATCAAGGCAGAGTCCGAGATCGCCTTGTATGCCAGACAGAGGTCACCTCTGAGGAGTCTGTATGAAACAGAGTAGAGGCATAGGGCTTTTAGCCTATTTGTGTATGGTAGATTTTTGTGGCCCTGGATTCTCCTGGTGAGGAATCTCTGTGGTCTCTCCAACTGCTGTGTGTGCTTTGCGAGGTACGTGCCAAGTGGGGCATTGTACTCAATAATGGGCCTTATAAGGGAAGAATACAGGGATGTTATGACCTCCTTGAACCTGCATGAGATACCCTTACTTATGAGGTGGGACATGTAGAAAGCTTTCCATACAATGGAAGCAACATGGTGGTCAAAAGTCAGGCTGCTATCAATCTGGGTGCTCAAATCCCTCACGACTGACTGCATGCTTAGAACATTGTTATTAATGTGATAATTTGTGGGGACATGTCTCTCCCCAAAGGGGATAATGATGCATTTTTTGTATTCAGGTTGAGTCCATGTTTCTGGCACCAGTCATTTGTTTGGGTGAGCCCCTCTTGGAGGATGTCCACGTCACTAGGGGAACTGATGACAGCTCCCAACTTGCAGTCATCTGCAAACTTGGTCAGCCATAGCCCACTGGTTTTGGCCTGTACCTCAGAAAAGTATAGCCCAAATAACAGAGGCCCCAAGACCGAACCCTGGGGTACGCCATTCGATATGGGTCTACTGCTTGAGGTGGCTTCCCCTATTTTGACTAGGTGGGTTCTGTCGGAGTCAGCTGGCTACCCATCTGGTAACATACAGGTTGATGCCTAGTTGAGAGAGTTCATCTATTATGCTTGAGTGGGGAATAGTGTTGAAGGCTTTGGCCAGGTCAAGGTAGGCAGTGTGCACCATGGCTTTGGTGACTGTCTCAAAAAAGTTGACCAGATTTAATAGACATGACCTCCCCTTGACAAAGCCAAACTGTGTGGGATCGAGTGTTTGGAGGTTGACAATGTCCTTGTTTATGAGGTCCATGATAATCTGTTCCATGGCCTTGCAGATCAGGCCAGTTAGGCTTATGGGTTTATAATTTCCTGGGTCAGTGGATGCTCCACCTTTGTGTAAAGAGATGATAGTGGCTGTCCTCCACTCAGCTGGAACAAAACCGGTACTCAGGCTTTGGTTGAATAGGGTGCCTAATGGTGCTGCAAGTTCCTGCCTGAGCTCATGTAGGATGTAGCCTGGGATGTTATGTCCCCTGGAGGCTGTATTTTTTGCCTTTGAGAGAGCAGTGATGACTTGATCCCTAGATATAAGGGGAAGGGGGCAGGTACTGGAAATGTCCTGATTTACTGATGGGGGGGACAGAGGGGTGACATTTTCACTGAATCTGTCAGCCAGCAAGTTTGCTATATCTATAGCATTTGTATATGCGGTGTCCTTGACCATCAGTTCTGAACAGATATGGGTGCTACTTTTGAGATTATGGACATACGTGAAGAAGGCCTTATGATTGTCTCTAGTAGATGTGGCTATTTGTACTTGAAGCTTGCTTTGGAGGATTTTGCTAGTGCTCTTATTTGCTTGTTTTAGGCTAAGGAGAGATTGCTTCCAATCAGGCACTTGCTTCTTCTTGGTCCTGGTCAGCAATTTTTTTCTTGTGTTATAGAGTTTATTTATTGCAGATGTCCACCAGACGGGATTTAGTCCGGTCAGGTATTCCTGATTCCATACATGTATATAAATGTTCGTATAGTAATTTGGTATAGTTTTGGATACTGGTGCCAGTTCCTAGAGAGGGCGCTGTAAAGCTGTTTATGCCATCCCTCGGGAGGCTGTAATCCACTTTGGAGAAGTTTTTTTGACTGACCGTAGCTTGAGGGGATCAGGAAAGATGGTGACTTCAAAACGTGACCACTTTATGGTCTGATCTTACAAGGGAGGATGATACTGCAGGGATGCTGCAGTGGCTACTCATGTTGGTTAATACCAAGTCCAAGATATTATCACGTCTTGTATCGACTAGCTGTTCCAAAGCATTTGCATTTACAAAATTGAGGAATCACTGGGTATTTGTGTTCTGGCAAGAGTAGTTCTTCCAGTCTAATTTTGGGTAGATAGTCACCCTGGATCCAGGGTAAAGGGTTGAATCTTTATAGATTTGAAGAGGTCTACTAGATGGGCAGTTTGGGCATCTTGGGTCAGATTTGGGGGCCGGTAGCTAGCTATTATTTGTATTTGTATTCTCATACTGAGGTCATTTCTGAAAAGGGTCCTCAGATTTGTTAATTTAGCAGTTGAGATGTTAAATAAGTAAATAAAATAGTTTTAGGAAAATCAAAGACACAATAGGGGTCATTGAAGCAAAGGCTTCTTGAACTGTCTCTGTCTGCCATCACGGTCAGTGAAAATGCAGTTAAGAATGGGTATGATTCTGTTAATGTCTGTGGCAGGGCAGCTGCATCTGGCCTGATGATTAGAAGACATGCATAGCTGAGGATCTAGTTCTTGACAGATGACATAAAGGGACACCTTCTCAATGCTCCTTGGGACAAGGATCTTTTGTTTGTACTTCCCAAAAGTGTTTAAAATACTGGATGAAAAGTGCAAGAGCATACAAACAAACAGTTGTGCCCCATACCATTTTCTAAATATAACAGTATTTTTTTTACCAGACAGAGGCCCTTTTTATAGGAGGTAGTCCTAGGAAGTGCAGTTTAAACAAAGAAAGAACTTTGAAAAAAGGCCAGTGGGAAGGAGGAAGGGGCCATAGCAGGCAGCAACACATGGGCATAGGCAGGGGCAAGGAGAGTTCCGTATAGTTTTGATTATTTTACCCCACTTCTAGCTTCCCCTTCCTGATCCATCCCTCTCATCTTCTAGGAGGATGACTCGTTTTCTTCAGAGAGAGAGAGAGAGAGGGGTAGAGGAATATTTGAACATGATCTACAGATCTTTGGGTAAAAAAGCTTCATACCATACATGCTTTGAATGGGGCTATCTCCAAGCCATCAGACCAGGTGTCCTTTAAAATTTCCCATCTTAGACCAACCAATTTCTTCAGAGGAATTGAGTCATGTAGTAGAGCAGAGGAGAGACTCTACTTGAGATTCTTCCTAGTTGACAAGAAAGATGGTTCTTGCAACCAAGTGTGAAATCATTTTGTATGTTAATATTGCAACTCCTTCTTCCCCTGCTGTTGCAAGATGCACTTATCATCCCTTTGAACATGAAGGATATGTTCCTTCATGTCTTTATATTGATCACAAGGGGTTCCCTAAGTTTTTTTTTTAATTCTTTTGTTAACTAGGTAAGGACGCTGGGCACAGATATCCCATTTCAAGGGTAACCCAATAGCACTGTGTAATTAAGTGACTTACTCAGAGTTATGTGCAGGCAAATGGAGGTAGAAATAATCAAACTCCGGATTACTGGAAATAGTTTAACATCTCAGATCCAAAGTCCTCTGAGCTAGCTGCCAGATGTAGTTCATGGCAGGGATGAGCATTTCTACTTCATCTCATTGCCCTCTGCCTGTCTGCTGCTCCCAGTGTTATTTAACAAATGTTCATCTTCAGTCTTTGAGAGCGGATGGGGTTTCAGCACTCCCCCATGTTGATGATTATATATTAAGCCCTTGGTTGGAGTATGCACTATCTGGTCAAAGGTTATTGTGTTGGCAAAGTCCAGGAACCTTATGGTCACTAGTTCTGGATTTGGCATTGCATACGAAATCTGTGCAGAATTCTCAAATATTCCCCTGAAATTAAACCTTACCATTTATGAAGATGAAAGTGCCCTGCTGTGTGACATAGAGTCATGGAGCCCTAACTGCCACCCAGCCAGATCGAATTTGACTAGAGTCTCATGCTCCAGAATGAGTGACCTATGTCAGGTGGCCATCCTGGGAGTAGACACTGGGGGGTTTGCTGGCAATTAGGGCATGCCCTGATGGAGTCAGGAGTATGTTGTCTTAGTTGTTGACAGGCTGCCATTGCTATGGTGTCTAGGAGGGCATGAATGAGCTGGCATCATGGGCAGTGTGATGATGTGAGGTATTGCCAGCTATGCCAGGAAAACTAGGGCAGTGGATGTGTAACATATGCCAGCAGAGCTAGCTCGAATTTTGTAAAGGATTCTGTCATTTATATATCAAACTGATTTATACACATGACATATAATTCTTTATACACTTTTAACACAAGCAACTTTACAAATCAACACAAGCACCTGTACAAATCAGTTTGATATACAAATGACATAGAATTCTTTAAAAAAATTCAGCTAACTGTGCTGGCATATGTTACACATCCACTGCCCTACCTCTACTGGCATAGCTGGCAATGCCTCATATCGTCACAGGCAGTGATGCTTGTGATGTCATCCTCAAATCACCCACCCCTTCTTCTCAAAAAATTCTTCACCTCTGCTGCATATATGGTGCCCCTCCACCTAGTTTTTGCTTACCTTAAAGGGGGAATGATAGTATTTGTAGCAGTGGTAAACCAAAAGGTCAGTATTCAACAAACACACTGCCTTATACTGGCATATGGGTAGTAGTGCCCTTCTACCCACCCACTGGCAGTCTATCAAAGCTCAAAACTCCTCCTACTGCCTTTCATGTGAGTGAGTGTGAAGGGCCAATCACTTGGTAGGACCAGTGCAGACTGCC
Source organism: Protopterus annectens (assembly GCF_019279795.1). Classification (NCBI taxonomy): domain Eukaryota; kingdom Metazoa; phylum Chordata; order Ceratodontiformes; family Protopteridae; genus Protopterus; species Protopterus annectens. Next base: position 1,631,005,071 of record NC_056731.1, on the reverse strand, counting down.
ACACTCACAGACAGGACCCACCCTGTTTTCTTGTGTCACAGTCTGAGAAAGATATCTTCAGATGCTCCTCTCTGATTTAAGCTGCAGAGCTTAGATAAGAAACTCCTTTTGGGTTTTTCCATCCTAACTTTTTCTGGTAGTATTTCTAACTTTGAATGTGGGTTTAACCCTTTTATGGGGTTCCATGGCTTTTTCTTAATGTTGAAGAGAATCTCTACACTAAGGCCATTTTAGTGCAATTATTCTCATTGCCTCATGCAGCCAGAATTGCAAGTAATTAACAAGCTGTTTAAACTAATTAGAAGTGTATTTTGAAAGTTTTGACAGGAAAACTTGCTGTTTTGGCTTTTCCTATTGGGCTGTACTTATTTAAGGTCTTGGAGCACATTTACAACATTTTAAATTATTTTTTTTTCCATTTAAATCATTATTTGGCCATAATGTTTTTCTTTTTTTGTAAAACATTTTTGACAGGAATTTTTCTTAAATGTATATTGAGTTCCTTGTCTAAGGTGTGAATTCATTAGTATTTAATGTGGTTGTGTAAATTTACAACTTTTTAAACCATTTTCTTGTTTAAATCACAATCCTGTTGCCATTTTGTTTATGTGGCATTTCTGACAGGAATTTTTTATTTGATATTATACTTAATTCCTTGTCTGAGGCTATTTGAGACTGGTTCTATTAATGTTAGGCTGAAATTAGCATTTATTTATTAATATTGGGGATCTAGGTGGTGTGTTTATTGTGCTTGGTGCTGACTTACTGAAAGTGCTCTCTTTGTCTTAATACAGTATTCAGTAAATTTTCTCTATAGACATAGACTTCAGTTTTGCTATTTAGTGTAAACTTTGTGGGATTTGTCTATTTGATACTGGACTGGCTGTGCATCCAGTACTTGGTATTGATCTGGCAAATTTTTTGCCCCCTGTCGTGATGGGTTCAGATACCCCCCCCCAACATCTTACCCATCTGCACCTAAACCATCAAAAAATAAATCAAAACCTATGCTTCAGCCTACAGCTTGTGACTTTGAAGTAGCCTTAGGCAGACTATTGGACCACTCACCTTGTGCTACCTCCAGTTTCCCTGGTGTGGGTTTTGTTCCACAATTGTGCATGACATGAGGGTCAGACACATCCTCTGGAGCTGTACCATTGCCTTCTGCAGATATGGGAGAACTTAAACCACTGAATGCAGGGGAAGTCAGGGGTACAGAATCTGTGGCCAGGATTAATACTTTACCCCTCTGGGGATTTTGCCATTAGTGTATTGTCTACCAAGAAGAAACAGAAGTCCCACCAGGTGATGGGACAACAGTCTTTGGCTGGCTTTTCACCGTGGGTGGTGGCTATGGCTAGATCCACTGTACAAGCAGTTGATTACAGGGTGCATACCTCCATTGTACAAGCAGTTGATTACAGGGTGCATACCTGGGGGTAACAGTAATGCTGGTGTTTCCATGACTGGCTGTCCAGCTAAGTATCATTTTTAAGGTGATTCTGGGTCTGAGGACTCTGATTCATCTGAGCTGGACTAGCTGGTTTCCTCTGATGATGAACAGGTTTAGGTACCTAAACAGACATTCTCTTTTTTTTCAAATGTTGGCTAGATTTAAAGACATATTCAACTGGGAGCTTCCTTCAGTTGTCCCTGAGATTAACAGAGTTTATGATCTCTTGGAGGATGAGGCCCCAGATGTTGCGATGCTTTCTCCAATTATCCCAGCATTGCAGGATGTCTTCAAGAAGGCTTGTAGTTCCCCCTCCTCACTGAGGCTTTCCCTGAGAAAATGCTAAAGAAATTTAGGGTCTGCTTGGACTGACCTGGCTTCAGAACTCCTTTGTATGTGGCCCCAACCACTGTGTCCAAAGCTACAGCTGCTAATAAGAAGGCCATGTCTTCTAACCCAGTCCCTGAAAATAAACTTGGCAAGGGGTTAGAATCTACTATAGCCTTCAAAATGTTTAACTACCAGTGTTTTATTTGGAAGTCTGTTTTAAGATGCATGTAGTTTAGACATATTTGCTGTATTGCTGCCTGCAGAGCAAAAGGTCGGTGTCCAATATATTGTCTAAACTGCCAAAAAAATCTGTAAACACACCAATTCACCACAGCACAGTTTATTGTAGGCAAAATCACAAGCAAAGCTTTTGAGATGGACTCTTTTTTACAATGCTTAACAAAAGTAAAATGCCATAAAAACATTTAAATACTATCCCTTGCATCAGCTAGCCAATGAGGCAGAGGTGGTTAACATAAAAAAATTAAATACTATCCCTTGCATCAGCTAGCCAATGATGCAGAGGTAGTTGACAATCAATTATGTAAATAAGCAGAACATTTAAAGGTATGGTCATTTAAATAAACATTTATACCAAAACATATTAAACACAAATGTGTTTAACTTTCAAAACCGGTTTTATATTATGTTGTGCATTTATTCCTGATGGGACATCAGCCCTAAAATAATTTATCCATTTATATTCTATTAGTTCTGTTTTGTCAACTAAAGTTTCCCCCTCTACCGTCAGGGAAAATCTTTTGTAGCTTCCTAAACTTGAATTTATGATTAGAACCTTTCTGAGCAACATATTTATATAGGGCATTCTCATTAATACATGTACGTATATCAGAAAGAAGGGAACTAATATGCTCTTTAACTTTTTGATTAGTTTTCCCTATATAGAAATTGTGACAGGTTTCACAGTTAGCAAGGTATATAACATTATCTGTAAAGCATGTGGCATAGGTTTTAAAATTAAACTGAGCCTTTGTAATAGGATGTATAAAAATTAGATCAGTGTTAATTTCATTGCAAAAGAGACAGTTATGACAAGGTACCAGTCCCTTTTTTCTTTATATTAATATTCATTTTCCCAGCTATATATTTATAGCAAAGCATTTGTTTCAGATTTCTCTCACTCCTATAGGTAAGGCTTGGTTGAATCCCCACAATATCAATGATATTGCTGCTAGACTGCAAAATTGTCCAATTTTTCTTAATTCTCCTAACCATACTAGTATGTCTACTATATTTAGTTCTATGTCATAAACCACATTCCTTATTATTATTGGCACTACTGTCTTTGTTCAAAGGACCGTATAAATATGGTTTACCTTTTGTTCCACGTTCATTCATCACATTTATTTTCTCTTTTTCTATCATTGTTTCATTATATCCCTGCATCTTAAAATCATCAGTCATAAAACTTAATTCAGTAGCAAAATCATTATCATCAGTATTTAACCTGCTAGCTCTAAGGAATTGCCCCTTCAGTACATTCTGGCAAACATGATTAGGGTGCATGCTTCTAGAGTGTACATATCGAGTAGCTTGCACTTCATTCCTATGAATTTTTGTTTCAAACGTCTTTTCTTTATCTGTAATACATGTCTAAAAATTTAACACTGTCTCTGAATGCTTAACATCAAGTATCAAAAATCGTGTTTTACTTTGTAATTCAGCAAAAAAATCATTGAGGACTAATATAGTTCCTCCGCAAAGCAAAAAAATCATCCAACAATCTTTTAAACAATAAAACATTACCATTCCTATAATGATCTTGTAACTCATTATTAAAAATGTGCTGCTTTTCCCACCTTGATAATACTAGGTTAGCATAGGTATTTGCAACAGGGGTTCCCATAACATCCTCCGTTTGCTGATGAAACAGTGTATCATTAAACATAAACACATTATTGTGCAATACAATTTCCGTCATAGAGCATAACATTTCAACCTTACGAGCAGTATAGTCAGTATGTTACAATAAAAACTCTCATGTACTGTATACCATAATCATTCTGCATAATGCTGAATAGTGACTTTATATCCATTGTAACTAAAATAAAATGAGTATCATCATTCTTGGCAGACCACTCTCGCAAAGACAGCAAAAAATCATTTGCATCCTTGACCACACTTAGACTAAATTTAAGCAATGGGCTTAATTTCTGTTCTAAATATTTAGATAAAGGAGTAGTAACCCATTGACTTCCAGAGACAGTCGGTCTCATAGGTGGTCTAACAATGTTTTTATGCAATTTCGGCAAACCATATATAATGGGTATTATGGGTTGTGATAAATACAAAAAATTATACATCTCTGGTAAGATATCATCATTCATAAGCAACTCGTATAAAAAACTTTTGACACTAAAAATTAAGCTAACTTCGTTCCTATTAATTTGTTTAAAAGTCATAGCATCATTTAACAGTTCATACATAAGTTCATTGTAGAGTTCTGCATTCATAATAATGACTTTACCCCCCTATCTGCTTGTTTTATAATTATTGCATCATTGTTAATAGCTTTCCTTAATGCATTCCTTTCTTCACACTCTAAATTAAAAAAAAATATTCTGACTAGACTTAGTAAAGAACATTTCATATATATCATGTTCACACATTTCAGTGAAGGCTTTCACTACAGGGGTACACACAGGCATAAACATACTGGATCTTTTAAGGTTTCAATTCATAGTGTCATTAAATTTATTAAATCAAAGTTTTAAATCAATGTTACGTGTAAACAATCTTAGCTCAGTTAAAATTTTACTCAAGTCACCCTCACACGATGGTATATATGACATGCCTTTCTCAAGGACACAGATTTCCTCATTAGACAATTCGTAGTTAGATAAATTAACTATTGTCTGTTCAGCACTCTCTTGAACTGCTTGCTCCGTGTCACCTGTCCTGAATACACATTCTGGCGTTCTTTTTGCAATGATGTTATCCTGCTGTCTCCATTGTAACATCTGTTCCTGCTGTGACTCTGGCTCCTCCCTCTGGCTTTCGTCATCACTTGGATGGGCAGTTGTATTTGGAACCTCCCCACACCTAAAAAATTAGCAGCATTGCTGTTTCCATTGATATTAACGGATTCTTGTTGTATTAAACTTTTGTTAACAGTATTATCAACAAAAGTGTCTAAATCTGCAATGGACTCACTTCATTTCGCTTGATCAGCTTGTTGTGCATTACTAGTTAATTCATGCCATGCTCCTGGGTTACCTATGAATCCATTCTCAGTTGGTACAGTCTGATTAAGCCGATCAGCTGGGCTAAATGCATTTGTTGCAGCTCTTTTATCTTCCTTAGGCCAGTGAAAAACGTGATTAAGTTTAAAGTTATTTGTATCTCGCAAAATTTTGCGCTTCTTAGAGCTGATTAACTTCTCTTCAAAAGATTTTAGTTGTACAAGCGTGTTAGCATACTCAAATAGACACAGAGGGGAAGGCAACAGCATTCGTAATCATATCTTCCATGTTCTCAAGTTTGGCCGCAAGTTCATTTTCAATAGGCAAAAAGTAGTCATTCATCAAGCGCATATAATCAGCGCTTAATTTAAGATTAAGCTGCTGCCATTTGCCTAAAAGCTCAAGATACTTATTTCCATATGTCGGCATAGTCAGAATTCTTAGCCCCCTAGGGACTATGACAAGGTCTAAATACACATTAAAGCTGAGTCTCTGCCATTGTAATTTTTTGAAAGACTCTGCTTTATACTTTAAATCACGAACATTTGCCATCAAATTACTGATATCATTATTATCAGAGTTCATATTGGAAGCAGCAGAAGTATTATACTGATCTTTTAATGTAGACATCAGAGGATTTTCATTAAAACTCTGAAGTTTAGTTGATACTGTATTACGAGAATTCATATCAGAAGTTCCAGGTTGTACATCCATGGCTAGCAGAGTAGTAGAACCATGCTCCCTTGTACTTAGAAAAAGTTCAAAAGCCAAAAAACAAAAGTTCAAAGAAGCCAAAGTGTCCAAGATAAGGAATTGTCCAAACTACCAAAAAAATCTGGAAACGCACCGATTCACCACAGCACAGTTTATTATAGGCAAAATCACAAGCAAAACTTTTGAGTTAGACTCTTTTTCAATGCTTAACAAAAGTAAAATGCCATAACAACATTTAAATACTATCCCTTGCATTGATGGACAGACTCAGACAAATAAAGAAAAACAATATCTAAACTATTGTATTCATGACTGAATCTAGGAAAAATATTATTTCCTAATAACTTGATAGAGCAAGGCACAATGAAATATGTAAGCAGTCTTTCTAGTCCTGTTCCCCAAAACAGAATATTCCGTACTCCGAGATTACTCCCTGTAAAATATAATGTCCAAGAAGGCTTGCAGGATGACCTCATCTGGTCACCTGACTCTAGGTTCTCACAGTAACCCCCTTTGAAGCTGAGACAGGAATGTAGCATTGACGGCTAAAATACACATCTTAAATGTTTATGTCACTGCCTGGGGCTTTCCCTCTTTTTTTACTGAGCTAATGAACAAAGACTTCTTCCAAACCTGCTGTCTCCAGTCCTATTCAGCACTGTTTGGTACCGTTTTAATGGTTTAACAGCTTATTTACATTTCCCTTATTTTTCTTAAAGTAATTTAGCTGGTTAACCTTTGCTGTCCCAGTGTCCTCAGTTAAAACATATACATTTAATTTAATTACAATAATATATGTACATTTTTTTTCATTCCAGCAGGGTGCACTGCTGACACATTTTAACACAAGCAAACCTCACAAATACATTTTCAGCACAAGCTTCTGTACAAATCAGTTTGATATACAAATAACATATAATTATTTGCAAAATTCCAGCTAGCTGTGGTGGCACAAGTCATACATCCATGCCCCTACTTCTCCTGGCATGGCTGGCAGTATCTCCTATAGTCATACAAAGTAATAGAAGGAAAAGACTGGATGGCAACTTCAGCAAGCCAAACAAGAAGCCCTTTCCAAAAAATGAGTGCCCCTTCCACCTTATGTCTATGCTGAGGCACAACATTCCTTTTTAGCAAGTTTCCCATCAGGTGCATCATCTCTTAAATTAACCTTCAGTAAGACAGCTTGGCTGTCAGTGGTTTCTGACAAATGGGTGCTAAACATTATTGGTAGAGTTTGCAGATGGCAGAAGGAGGACCACCCACCTCCATTTTGGGGGGGGGGGTTCCTTTCTCATCCTCCAGACCAGACTTTGTTATTCCCTTCTATTCTCCAGCAGATGCTGGACTCAGGGGTCTTCTTTGGAAAGAACAAGAGGTTTCTACACCAGGATTTCTGTGGTTCCCACAAAAGAGCAGTTGTGGAGACCAGTATTGGACCTGTCCTTCCTGAATACCTTTGTCAAGGTCTCCAAGTTTAAGATGCTCACCCTGCAGACAGTGGTTCCCCTGTTGGCAACAACTGTTACATGGTGACCTCGAACATGAAAGATGCCTGTTATATTCCACTTTAGAAGGTATCTGTAATGTGTTGTCTAGTTTGCACTGTCAGTTTTCTGTATTGTCCTTTGGGCTATCCACTGCACCGCAAGTGTTCACCAGATATTTTGCTCCAGTAGTGTCCTACTGTCGGATTGTTGGCAGTAACCTCTTTCTGTAGTGGACAACTTGCTAATTTGTGCAGTGTGTGCATAAAGGTGTTTGTAATTGTTAGAGAGGGTTTTGACTCTACTGTCCCAACTAGGGTTCAAGTTGAATCTTCACAAGTCTAACACCCTCACAAAGACTCGTCATTCTGGGGTGCCTGATCACCTACAATAAGAAAATGGCCTGTTTGCTTGAAGACGAGGTTCTTTCATACCAGATGGTCTTCCTGGAATTCTCCAAGATGAATGTTGCCTCAGCGAGAGAATTCCTGAAGATTTTTGGACTGATGGCATCTAAAATTTTCATGTTCACTGGCCTGTCTTCACATGACTAAAATTCAATGGTATGGCAGAAATTGTTGGACCTAGCACCTGCATTCCCTGGAATCACAGTTGCCAGTGCTGGCCTTCATCTGAAAAGAGTTACAATGGTGGAGAGAACAGTTGAGTACCAATTGAGGGCTTCATTTCACCCCTCCAGTGCCAGTACAATCTGTCCAAACAGATTTGTCTGACTTTGAATGGGGCAATGTTAAGGGGAATGAATGTGTAAACCACTTGGAGGCTCAAGAACACATGGAAGCAAATCAGTATACAGGAGAATGTTGGCAGTGATTCACACCTTGAAAGTCTTTCACCACCTTTGGATTCTGGGTCCTCTTCTAGTGGTTACTGACAACATCACAGTGATGTGGTAACTCAACAAACAATGGGGCACGAGGTCTTACCATCTATGTTGGTTGGTGATGACTGCTTGGGAGCAGGCTTCTCAGTATTCTCGGACTCCCTCAGGTGTCATATTCTGCAGAACAGAACATTGTGGTAGAAAGACTAAGCAGATTCTGTGCAGACCTGCACCAGTGGAAGCTTAATTCAGTGATGTTCCAGGATCTAGTCCATTTGTGGGGAATGCCTCAAATACATATGTATGTTTGCCTCCTTTTAAAACAAGCAGATGGTGAAATTCTATTCCAGAAATCCTTGCAGCCATGCTTAGAGGACAGATGCATTATCATTCCCTTGGACTGGATAGTTCATGTATGCTTTTTCACCATTTCCACTGATTTACAAGGTACTTCTGAATGATCACAGATAAATGCCAAAGATTATTGGGGTGACTCTCTACTGGCCCAAGCAGTATTGGTTGTCCCTGCTAATGGTCTTGGCCAAGGGCAATTATCATAGACTCCCCCACACGCTGGATCTGCTCACACAGTCTCAGGAGTGACTAGTGCACTCCAAACTGGAGAAACTTCAACTAACAACCTGGATGATGAAATATTGACTGCATTTAGGTGCTTGTGCAGAAGGTGTTAAAGGATGCAAAAAAACCTGCTTCTAGAAAATCTTATGTTTATAAATGGATGAGGTTTTCTAAGTGATACCTAAATGGAAACAGGGGGGTCCATTGAGGTTAATATCGCTCTGGTTTTGAAATATTTGTGTGAACTTCTTTAGGATGGCCTATTGTATGCATTCATTTCACACTGAGCTAATCGGAAGAAGGGCACTGAGCAAACTGATCTCTGATATATAACATTACGTATCCTGTTTTGTGCTTATTTTTACGAGTTATTTATAGCACTTTTATTGTCTGCAAATACTTTTCTAGCTAGTTGCACTGTGTGTGAGTTATTAACTAGAAATTTTCTACAGTTGTTAAGCATCTGGTTGGGTTTGTTTGTTCTGATTTTTCCATATTCAGGCTTGTGTTTTGGGCCTAGTTTGTTGGTAGAGGCTGTGTCTGTGCACATGTTCCAGGCCATCTTAGTTTAGCCAAAGCTAGTATAGCATTTCAGTGAGAGTGAAGTGTTTATGGTCATTGGCTGATTGGGGTTACCTGGACTACGGCTTGGAATAAGCACCTCATTGGTTCTTTCAAGCTTTTTTTTTTCTTAAAGTTGTTTCTGGTTTCAACTTGGTTACTTAAGTTAACTTGTGAGTGTTTCTGCCATTTCACACTGAGCTAATCGAAGGAAGGGCACTGAACAAACTGATCTGTGATATATAACGTTAAGTATCCTTTTTTTGCTTATTTTTACGAGTTAATTATAGCACTTTTATTGTCTGCAAATACTTTTCTAGCTAGTTTAACTGTGTGTGAGGTATTAACTAGAAAATTTCTACAATTGTTAAGCATCTGGTTGGGTTTGTTTGTTCTGATTTTTGTTTCCCACCATCCCTCCCTATTGGTATCCTGATGTTCATTGTGTTTCACTGTTGCAGTCATTACACTTGGGTTATCCTGCTGGCAGGCTACCCGCAGTCGGCCTGAATTCCAAAGTCTAGGTCCGGCGTCAGTTGCTGTCGCCTCTTCCCTGACATCAGTGCGCCAGGGGTATAAAAGATGCAGCCAATGCCATTTTCTTCAGGCTTTCTTGCCGCGCGGTGCTCGAAGCAAAAACAGTTCGCAAGTGCAGGTCGGCCGACTCCTGAGATTTTCAAAAACGAATTTCAGATCCGAAGTCTTCATTAAAGCTAAGTACCCCGTTGGGGAAACTTTTTTCTTGCTCCAGACCGATGTCAGAAAAAGTTAACAATTGTATTTCTTGTGGGAAGCAAATACCTCATAAGGATTTTCATTCTTGCTGTATTCCTTGCCTAGCTGTCTGTTTTGTGCTAGATTTAACCAACGCACTATTAAGCGTCGGTTCAATTTTGCCTTTCATTATTTTGGCCGAAGATTCAATTATATAATGCCGTTGGAACAGCCGACGACCGGAGTTTATAAAAAGCGCAAGGAAAAAGAAAAGGACAAGCATCCGAGGTCCAAAACCAATGACGAGGCTGCCGCTAAGCCAGTCGCCAGTTCTCAGTGAGGTGCTTTCGCAGCCCCTGGCGCCCTCTACCTCAGAGCCACAGGCCGCTGACGACTCCCACGTGGAGCCAGCTAGGCCTCTGGATACTCAAGGTATTGGACTCTCAGAAACTATTCCCTCAGATGGGTCCGGAGCCGCTGAGCAGGCATCGGCTTCTGAGGGTGTTTTCAGACCTACACAGTTATATGTAAAGCCTACTTCAGCTTCCAAAGCAAAGACTAAAGCAGTACTAAAGACAAAGAAACAAGTACAGCATTCTCCTGGACAGACTACCATGCCTAAAAAACAGATGCTGATCCAGAAACTATTTCTCAGGGTCCCAAAGGGGTCAAGGCTTCTACTGCAAAAAACCCTTTCCCCTCTGATAGAGATTCAAGGGCACTGGACAGATGGGGAAAAAAGGTTTACACTTCTGCTACTTTGGCTGTGAGGGCTTTTAAATTGTCAATTTCATATGCTTAAATATCAGCAATACTTAATGTCACTGTTAAAACAGAAAATGTCAAATTCTGATTGTGCAGAAAATAAGGAAATTCAGGATTTATAGCATGCAACTGAACAAGTGGGAAAGCATACATTGCAATGTGGTTTTGATTCTCTGGAGGCCTCTTGCAGGACTGCAGTTTATGGGTTCTGTCATTAGGAGGCATGCTTGGTTAAAGGATGTTCCATTACAGCATGATACCTTATTTGGTGTTAAAGCAGAGTAGGTGTTGAAGAAAATGGAGGACAAACCTAAATATATGCAAACAGTAAAGGATTTCCTACAGGTACAGCCACCCAGATTTAGCAGGAACTGGCCTACAAAGAATTGGCCCTTTCCAGTGTTAGACAGGCCACAAAGAGGCAGATACAGGTGCCCAAGAGGCAGATCACAGCCCCAGGGCTCATACAGGCCTAAACAGTGGGGTGCTTCTACCTCCAAAGGCAGAGAAGACAAATCACAGACATATAGGAAACAATCCCAATGACTTTCTTCTGCCAGCACCAAGCACTTATCTTTTGGCAGCCCCCTTAGGGGGAAAACTAGCACTTTTTTCTCAAAATTGGCACATGATCACCCAGGACAAATGGGTCTTGAATATATTGTCCCAGGGCTACAGGTTCCACTTTCACACCCTGCCAATGGCAAAAGGTATGCCAGACCTGCCACACAATCAATGGGCAGAGGCACAAAAACAAATTTCATCCCTCATGGACATGAGGGCCATTCAGCAAGTACCACAGCAAGAGCAGGGACAAGGATTTTACTCAAGACTTTTCTTGGTACCCAGAAAAGACAAAGCCTGGAGACCAATACTGGACCTGTCTACTCTAAACACATTTCTGCACGTTCCAAAATTCAAAATGTTGACTCTGCAACAACTTCTGCCCATGCTGGGCAAGAAGGCTTGGCTTGTAACTTTGGACCTAAAAGAGGCATTCCTGCATATTCCAATCAGACAATCTTGCGGAAGATACCTCATATTCACAGCTGGCTCAATGCACTACCAATTTTCTGCACTGCCCTGTGGCTTATCTACTGTGCCCAGGGTCTTCACAAAATGCCTGGCACCAGTAATTGCTTTTTGCAGACAAAGAGGAATTCAGATATATCCTTACTTGGATGATTGCCTTATTCAAGCAGAGAACAAGGACATTCTATTAAAGCATCTGGCGTTTGTAAAAAGATTACTAATTTGCCTAGGGTACACAGTAAACGAAAAGAAATCAAATCTAGTACCCTCTCAAAAGATAATATTCCTGGGTGCAAGCTTAAATACAACTGCCCAAATGGCTTATCTCACGCCAGACAAACAAAGGCAACTGACTTCTTACTTCAAAAAGTTGGCAACAAAGACCCAGTTATCTGCCAGAAAAATTCTGCAGGCTTTGGGCTTCATGACATCCTGCATTCTGCTAATTCCATATGCCAGACTGCATATGAGGAAACTACAATGGTATCTAAAAAGTGTTTGGACTCAACATTGTCACAGCCTGGAAGCATTAATTACCCTTGCCTGCAACAGGAGTTTCGATGGTGGGCACAGGCCTGTCACCACAACAAGGGACAGCCATTCACCCTACCCAGAGCCAGGCAGATGCTTCAGATTATGCCTGGGGGGCCCACATGGCAGGAAAATGTATTCAGGGCACATGGCCCACAAGCCAAAGGCATCTTCATATCAATCAAAAAGAGATGCTAGCTGTTCAGAATGCCCTGACAGCTTTCAAGGATCTACTCCATCCAGGACAACTACTGACAAGGATGGACAACACTACAGTCATGTGGTACATAAACAAACAGGGAGGCACTCATTCCAACCCCCTCTGCAGACCAGCCATGATTTTGTGGGACACGGCATTGACTTATCAAGTACACCTGCAAGCACAATTCCTGCCAGGAAAGAAAAATACTCTGGTAGACGAACTAAGCAGAAACCTCACGGATCCCCACGAGTGGAAACTGGATCCACAAGTCTTCAGCATGATAATAAAGAAATGGGGATGCCCAGACATAGATCTATTGCCTCCCCTCACAACTGCCAACTACAGAGATTCTGCACAAGGACCTATCACAAGCAAGCATGGAAAGTGGATGCCTTATCATTCAGCTGGAAAACCCTAACAGTGTATGCCTTTCCTCCTCTGCCTCTCCTCCCCAAGGTACTCCTAAAGGTCAGACAAGAGAAGCCAAAAATGATTCTGATTGCTCCAGACCGGCCCCACCAGCACTGGTACCCAATCCTAAAGAGCTTGTCTCAAGGCCTATCCTGGACATTGCCTCTAATTCCTCATTTACTGACCCAACGAAACAATCAGATCCTGCACAGCCAACTCGGAACTCTGTCTAGCAGCAATGCGGATAATGTAGCCATTCAGAACACACCTCTCTCTAAAGCAGTGATGGTTATTTTGGAGGCCAGGAGGCCCAGTACCAGAAAATCTTATGCAGAAAAATGGAAAAGATTCTGTGCTTGGAACCAGGCACAAGAAATTGGCACGTTTGTACCAAATATTCCTCAGATTTTACAATACCTAACTGAGATGCCGGACAAAGGTCTATCCTTTTCATCAATTAAAATCCATGCCTCTGTCATTTCAGCTCATTACAATATGGAACCACCAATTTTTTCACAACCGTTACTAAGGCAGTACCTCAGAGGGGCCAAAAACATAAGACCCCCAAGGAGAGCACCAATACCTGCATGGGACCTCAATTATGTCTTGGAAAAACTCACACTGCCATCTTTTGAGCCAACCAATACAGCTGAAATAAAGTTCTTATCTTGGAAAACAGCTCTGCTCCTAGCAATAACCTCTGTAAGACGAGTCTCAGAGTTACAGGCACTCATGGCTGTGGAACCTTTTATCATTTTCCATCCAGACAGGGTTTCTCTGAGGACTAACCCGACATTTATGCCTAAGGTAATGTCCAGTGTGGCCCTTAACCAAACCATTCATTTGCCTACCTTTTATCCAAAGCCACAGAATAAGGGTTAGAGGCTCCTGCATTCTTTGGACATACACAGACAGCTACGCTTCTACTTGGACAGAACTAAAGCCTTCAGAAAGACTGAGCAACTCTTAGTAGCATATGCTACAGGATCACAAGGAAAGGCTATCTCAAAGCAGACTATTTCAAAATGGATAGACCACTGCATTCATTTCTGCTATTCACAACATGGCAAATCAGTGCCTAAGGGCATTAGGCCTCACTCAACCAGAACAGCGGCCACTTCAGCAGCCTTCCTCAGAGGAGTACCAACCAAAGACATTTTAGAGGCTGCAACTTGGAGTTCAATGCACACTTTTACCAAGCACTACCACTTACCTCTCTACTCTAAATCCAGAGCAGGCTTTGCCACTGCAGTGCTGCAGGGCCTTATAGCCTCTCCTAATCTTATTTAGACCCAGCCACCCAACCTCAGTTTTGGGATTCAATCCAAGTGTAATGACTGCAACAGTGAAACACGATGAACATAGTACAGTTGTGTACCTACCATAAATATAGATGTTAGAGTGTATTCACTGTTGCAGTCCAGGTTACCCACCCACCATCCCCCTTTTCTTTGCTGGGACTTATCTGTACTTCTCTATCCTATACAACCTATGTGGTGTATTTGCTTGTAGATGAAGGAAATGTTTATTTTTGTGCATGCATACTTATTGGCATAATTTTCAGCCTACCAGTTTGGGGGCACCTGACATTTGGGGCAAGAAAAACTGGAGAAAATGGCATCTGCTGCATCTTTTATACCCCTGGCGCACTGACGTCAGGGAAGAGGCGACAGCAGCCGACGCCGGACCTAGACTTTGGAATTCAGTCCGACTGCGGGTAGCCTGCCAGCAGGATAACCCAAGTGTAATGACTGCAACAGTGAATACACTCGAACATCTACATTTATGGTAGGTACACAACTGTACTTTTTTATACTTGGTGGCTTTGCAGTTGCCCACCCCTACTGTAAATTTGATTTGGGATACTCCTCCCAGTATAGTGTAATTACCTCATTCTACCTAATCCAGGGAGAACATTTGAGAAGGCCAACCCACTTAGTTTCTGCTCCTCCTTTCCCCTTTCCACTTTACAAAAAAAAAAAAAAAATTCTAAGCTTGTTTCTTGCCTTTCCTGTAAGTTGTCTAGTCCAGATACAGATTTGCTGTATCCAGGACTGCTTGTAAGCTTCTGAGCCCCCAAGCCTTTCTGTGTTGGATGGAAGCCTTCTAGCTTAATTTTGTTTCTTAGAACTAGTCAGTTTTCTAGTTTCAGCACTCAAATCTGTTCCTTGAGCACAGCACTTGTTCAGAACTCATTGTAAGCACTAAATAAGCTACAAATTGCTACAGCACTCAACTTTCCTCATGTGTCTAGAGGAAAACAGTTTTTAGTACTTAATAAATAAGCACCTATCCAGGCATGTCTAAGGGTTAGCTCCCGGTGTTTTCTCCTGTCTACCTGGTGAATCTGGGCATCTTGGGGCAATGCAGCAACTGCTTCATGTACACAGACAACCCTCTCCCCCTACCACCCAACACTACAACCTGTGAGAGATGCCCTTATATAGCCAAACTGGAAGCAAAGCTCTCTTCACCCAAGACTGAACTAGACAGTCAAGAGGAGAAGGTAAACACTTGCACCACACCACACTCATCACATAGTCCCTCAAAACCTACACCACCAAAACCCACACATAGAAACACAAAATACACATCTACATTCGTGGAGGCTCTCAATAAAAATCTACCCAAGCAACAAGGACCTCCAAAGCAGAAACGCAAGCAACCTCCACCCCCCAACACAATCCAAATGACACATAGCTCACAAACTCAGTGTGCCACTCAACCACAGCCCATAAGGCATAACAACGTACCCAACACACTAGTCATAGGTGACTCTATAGTCAGGCACACTGATGTTCCACTCACCAGGCTAATCAAGGAGAAAGTTACTGTCAGCTGCCTGTCGGGTGGCAGGATCCACTACATAATGCACGCACTCAGGTCACTCCACAACAAGTACAAATATGACTCTGTCATTGTCCATGTTGGTGTGGATGACCTGAGATGTACCTCCCTGGACTACATGAAAAGAGACATGGAGGAGCTGACTGATCTTGTAGCCCAGGCAGGTATGACCCTAGCCCTGAGTAGCATCCTGCCATCACCCAGAATGATACCACAGTACAAGGACAAAATGATTGACTTCAACAATTGGCTAAGCTTCTGGTGTCATTCTAAGGGGATCCAGTATCTGTCTGCCTGGGATGACATGATCGACAAACCACGATGCTTTGCCAGAGATGGCCTGCACCTGTCACCCTTGGGATTCCAGATACTGGGTAAGGCTCTTGCCCAACCCTATAGTGCCCTTTTTAGGCAAGGTTCAAATGACAAATTCACCACCATAACAGGTACAAGCAAGAAAAATCTGAGGGTAATGCTAATCAGTGCTAGAAGTCTAAACCTCAAAATGCACTCACTCGAGGCACTTCTTAAAATGGAGAACATCAACATCTGTGCAGTGACAGAGACCTGGTTCAAGGCTCTAGAGAGCACCCTTGCATTACCATGCTATAATTCATACCACACCTTTCGGCCACCTAACCTGGACCGAAACACTAAAGGCAGAGGCGTGTCCATATTCATTAAGGGTATCCACAACTCCAGGCTAGTTGCTCAGCATAATGCATCTGAGATTATCCAAGTGCAACTAACTCTGGGCAAGACCACAGTCCAAATTGTAGGTTGCTACAGATTCCCCACCATGCCCCGGAATTCCCACTCCTCATTTCTTGATACACTGGAAAATATTAGGGTACAACCTAACACCCTAATAATGGGCAGTTTCAACTACCCCACCATTAACTGGGAAAACTACTCAAAACGAAAAACTTGTAAGGTAAACCAAATACAGCTCCCAGAAAAATGCAAGCCGAAGAACCAGCAGTATGGTGAAACAGCACAAAAGTTTAATGATCCAAAAATCCAGAGAAATCCGTAAAAGATCTGCTCTGAGTTACAGCACAATGGCAATAAATATACAGAACCAACTGATATTACCAACATCCTGGCAGATAGGTTCAGTGCTAACTTTACCCCTCTCTCACCCCCTAAAGGCCACATCTCTATACTGGAAGAACGCAAAGTTCCTGTAATCACGGCTGCACAGGTAAACACTCTTCAAAGCCAAGAACATAGCATGCATGGGACCTGACAACATCCCAGGCTGCGTTCTATACGAAATACAGAACGAACTGGCACCCCACCTAAGTAACATGTTCGATCATAGCCTCACTTCAGGCTTTGTGCTCACTGAATGGCGCACAACAATGGTTATGCCACTCCACAAAGGGGGAGCCGCCATGGACCCTGGGAACTACCGCCCCATTAGCCTGACGAGCCTGGTCTGCAAGGCTATGGAACGTATCATCATAGAACTTGTAAACAATGACATTGGTAATCTCCAAACTCTGGACCCTACCCAGTTCGGGTTTGTAAAAGGCAGATCATGTCTCCTAAACCTGATAGACTTCTTTGAAGCGGTCACCAAAGCCGTAGATGAGGGTAAGGTGGTTTACACAGCCTATCTAGATCTCGCCAAGGCTTTCAACAGCATCCCCCACTCTGGAATTATAGATAAACTCACTAAACTAGGTATAAATCCCTTTCACAAGATGGGTTGCCAGCTGGCTCACTGACAGCACCCACACTGTGAAATTTGCAGACTCTAAATCCAACTTCAGACCAGTGCAAGTGGAGTATCACAGGGTTCAGTCCTGGGTCCTCTCCTGTTTGGTATCTACTTCTCTGAAGTACAGGCTAACACAGAAGGTTTTTGGCTAACAAAGTTTGCAGATGACTGCAAACTAGGAGCCATAATCAAAACTCCTAATGATGTGGACATCCTACAAAAGGGCCTCACTGAGACAGATGCCTGGTATCAAAGCCATGGCCTCAAGCTCAGTGCCAAAAAGTGCATTGTTATCCCTTTTGATAAAAACTCTGTACCCATGAACTACCACATAGGTGGTAGTCTACTTAACACCAAAAGTGTGGTAAGAGACCTTGAGACACAGGTGGACATTAGTCTCTCCTTTGATAATCACATCGCCACAGTAGCCAGGAAATCCTTCTATGTGGCACAACCTCATCACAAAAGTTTTCTCATCCAGGAAAAAAGAGGTCATTGTTCCCCTCTACTCATCACTCATTAGACCCATTATAGAGTACAACGCCCCTTTTGGCATGTACCTCACAAGACATCTTCAACAACTGGGAAGGCCGCAGAAATACCTCACAAAGAGGATTACTGGCCTCAAACAGATGCCCTACGCAGACCGTCTCAAAAAAAACTCCAGCTTTATTCAGTTGCATATCGCCTACTCTGAGGTGATCTCTGCCTAACATACAAAGCTATGTCAAACCCAGAGCTGTTGGACATATGCTCCACGTAAAGAAATCCCAATCCCTCCAAGCTACACGCTCTAGGGACCTAAACCTTGTCACCACAATAAACAGAACATGCTGGAGGGATAGATTCCTGTCCCAGAGACTTCCCATACTCTGGAACAAACTACCTATCTGTATCAAACAAAGCTCCTCATTAGCACTCAAGAAAAGTTTTGATAATTGGATGGGAGATAGGAAATTCACCCTGAGGATCACTTCTGTGGCTGTGCTTGACAGGGGCACAGGAAAATAATTTTCTTGGGTGGCAAAAGCAAAGGTACCGTTTGGCTAGGCTTATATAGGCCTTATGGCAAATAGCCTAGTACCTACCTATGAACCTATAAGGTGCAATTAGCAACCATCTCCTTTTGCCTACCAATGGACCCCGCTCTTTTTTCTTCTTTTTTTGACAGTACATTTTTTGAAAGGAGTTTTGCATCCGAGACCCCCTCACAAGCAAATTCTATCTTTGTGGGACCTAAATTGTGTTCTTTAAAAATTGACCTTACCACCTGTTGAACCAACAGTTCGCACTGATCTCAAATTCTTAATACGGAAAACTGTTTTGCTTTTTGCTCTGACATCTGCAAGGCACGTTTCTGAGCTGTAAGCTGTCATGGTGGCACAACCTTATCTGATTTTTTACAGGGTTAGGGTGCATTGCACAATAATCAGTCTTTCATGCCAAAAGCAGACTCAGAGTTCACTCTCAATCAGTCTGTTAATCTCATTGTGTTCTTTCCAGAAACAAAGAATGTTGGGGAGAGGATATTTTGATGTGCATACCACCTTGACAGAACAAATACCTTTGGGAAGGCTAAAAGGCTTTTTATTTCCTTTTATGGGGCAAAGAAAGGTTAACCTGTCTGTAAGCTTCATGAAGCACAGCAAACTAGATGTTTTTTCTTGATTCAGAGCAGGCTTCACAAGGACTGTTTTTCATGGGCCCCTGAATCCTTATCCTTCCTCCTCCCAGGTTGGGTAAGCTTTGGGAATCTACTGTGCCAGCAAGCAGTTTGTTTATTTATTTATTTAACATTTGTTTACCAGGAAAGTCCGACTTGGAAAGAAGCCAGGAGGCCTGGGGAGAAATGCTCCAGATGCATGTCTTTGTAAAGTGGGAGGAAACAGGAGCACCCAGAGGAAACCCACACGTACACAGGGAGGACATGTAGACTCCGCACAGAAGGCACCCCAGCTGAGAATCAAACTGGAGAACAGCTTGCTGTGAGGCGACAATGCTACTGATGCACTGCTGCACTGTCCATGTGTTTTTATTTTACATTTGATTACCAGGAAAGTCCAACTGGACAAAAATCTTTTTTTCAGCCGCGGCCCGGGGTGAAAGCTCCACATTTAACATGCAACAATGACTATAATTACCAGTACAAGGTTTAGATCTATATGACTTGACATTTGTGTTAAACATATAGGATCATAAGATCATAGGAGGTTACTGGGCTAATGGCCCTTGGGCCTTTACATGCCTAGCCAAGAGTTTATCCCCAAAAAAGAAATCTCAGTCAGCACCTGTCACTCCTGTCATTGAGGGACACAGGTGGATCCCTTGGGACAAATTTGTGGTTTCCCATCCACTCATCAAGGTTGCGCTTGAATAGGGTCAGTGAGTTACTGTGTCTGACATGTATGGGAAGTCTATTCCAGAGATGGGGTAGCCTCTGGGAGACAAACCTGTCTCTCTAGCAGGTTTTGTTTATGTCATATATTAGAATTAGGCCTTTTGAGCGGGTAATGCACAAGGGGGTAGACTTATGGATATGGAGCATCTCTACTAGGGCAGGGTCTGATATTGCCTTGTAGGTGAGTCACAGATCACCTCTGAGCAGTCTGTACGATACCGAGTAGAGTGACAGTGATTTGAGCCTGTCTTTCATAGGACAGGTGTTGGAGGCTATGGATTCTCTTTGTGAGGTATTTCTGTAGCCTTTCCAGTTGGTGCAGGTATTTGGAGAGGTACATACTAAACGAGACATTATACTCAATTATTGGCCTAAAGAGGGAGTAGTACAGAGAGGTAATAACTTCCTTTTTTCTAGATGTAATCCCTTTACATATGAGATGAACCAAGTAAAAGGCTTTTCTGACCACTGCCGCTACATGATGGTCGAATGAGAGTGTTGTCAACCTGAGTACCCAGGTCTCTCACCACAGGTTGTGTGCTTGGGGGATTTACATTGATGTGGTAATCAGTAGGGGCCTCGTTTTTACTGAATGGTATGATGATACATTTTTTTGCATTTAACTTAAGGCTTTGGCACCAGTCTTTTGTTGCTGTGCGACCCTATTGAAGTATGTTCACGTCATTTGGGGAGTCAGTGACAGCACCCAACTTAGTCATCCTAAAAATTGGTTAGCCACAGGCCTTTTGTCTTTGCCTGGACCTCTGAGAAATAGATGCCAAACAGTAGGGGTCCCAGGACGGTTCCCTGGGGAACACCACTAGTGACAAGTCTGCTGTTGGAGGTGGAGGTGCCTGTTTTGACCTTGTGGATGCTATCGGTGAGCCAGGTGGCCACCCACCTGATGATCTAGGGATTTACGCCAAGTTGTGTTAGCTTTTCGATGATGCCCGAGTGGGAGATTGTGTCAAAGCCCTTGGCCAAGTTAAGGTAAGCTGTATGTACCAAGTTCCCGATATCCAGGGCCTTGGTGACAGTCTCAAAGAAGTCATCCAGGTTCAACAGGCAAGATCTGCCCTTGATGAATCTGAACTGGGTGGAGTCAAGTTCTTTGAGATTGCCTACATTTTTGTTTATGAGGTGCATAATAATATGCTCCATGACTTTATATGTCAGACTTGTCAAGATAGTGGGGAGATAGTTTCTAGGGTCAGTAGTGACACCACCTTTGTGCAAGGGGATGGCAATGGCAGTTCTCCACTCTGCTAGATTAGTGGCACCACCTTTGTGCAAGGGGATGGCAGTGGCAGTTCTCCACTCTGCTAGATTGAAGTCTGTGCTTAGGCTATGGTTGAATAGGGTGCTGAATGGTGAAGCTAGCTCTTGCAGGAGATGGTGCAGACTACAGCCTGGGATACTGTCAAGGACCCATGGAAGCCATGTTCTTTCCCTTGGATAGGCCCTTTAACACTAGATCTATGGAGATGTGAGGTGCGGGACAAGTATCGGGGATGTCAAATGGGCCTTTGGGGGTGGGGGGTGAAGTTTGGGCTGCACCTATCTCCTAGCAGGCTGGCTAAGTCAACAGGATCAGTGTAAGCGGTACCGTTAAGTACTAATTCAGAACAAACCTGGGCTTTGCCATGGAGGTTCCTGACATAACTGAAGAAGGCTTTGTTGTTTCCCTTTGTTTTGGAGGCTAGTTTCAATTCATAATTGGCTTTAGAGGTTTTCACTAGTGATCTAAGTTGCTTGTATATAACATTGGATAAAAATACAGTCACGTAAATATTCTGATTAATGTCATTGTTGCATAGTCTAGTACAGGAAAAGAGAGAATTATTCTTTAGAAAAACAAAGTGAAGAACTCTACAGGAAAATGAGTGACTTATAGAATGTAAACCAGTTATAATTAATAAAATGTTTGTTGAATATAGTACAGCCATGTAAGTTCCACTTACCTGTAGCAGTAGATGTTCGTCCTCCCTTTTTTGCTGGGTGTATGTAGTTGTTGTTGAATTTTTTTGTTCAGCAATCTGTTTAGTTGTGTGTTTCTGGAGTTGGGTGTGGAACAGTAGGTGTTCACAAAGCTTGTATTTCCATCTGCTGTTCTGTTGGACCCTCTAAACCTGAACAG
The DNA here is from genome assembly GCF_019279795.1 of Protopterus annectens. Taxonomy (NCBI): domain Eukaryota; kingdom Metazoa; phylum Chordata; order Ceratodontiformes; family Protopteridae; genus Protopterus; species Protopterus annectens. The sequence continues at coordinate 1,630,983,137 of NC_056731.1, read as the reverse complement.
GTCATGTCTGTGAGTGTGAAGGGCTTTCTTGGTCCTGACAGGTGATTGGCCCTTCACTCTCACATGACAGGTAGTGGGAGGAGTTCTGAGCTTTGACAGACTGCCAGCGGGAAAGTAGTAGGGTACTACTACTCGTGTACCAGTAAGGCAGTGTGTTCTAACATCTGCTGTTACAAGAATGCAGCTGTACTTCCTGTCTTCCAGGAGAGATTACAGCAGGATTCAGCCAGGCCCATGTCTACACTGATGAAGGAGGAGTCTGGTAGTCTTAAGGATAATAGACCACAAGGGGCTGCCAAAGGTTAATGTATTGCAGAATAAGAGGAATCTCAGAGAACAAAAAGTGAAGTGACTGCATAGTGCTAAGGAGAAAATACGGGGGTATTTGAATAATATGCATGAATTTAGAAATATTGCCTTTAAGTAACATTTTTTTGTTAACTCCAGAGCACAAAAGCTGTTAGCACAGTGATTTAGGCAACAGAAAGTAGAAAATGTCGTCACCAAACTTAGGAAGCCTATGAGAAATGAGATAACCAATTATCCTGTAAAGGTAGTAGAGATCTTTTGGAAATTTTATAAAATTTTCACAAATCAGAGGAATTTGGAAGCCAGAAATGGGCAAAAATGGAACTATTTATGGAAGACGTAATTATGTCAAAATTAGAGGAAGGTGAGGCTCAACAACTAATTACTAAGACAGGAGGAAATGAGATAAAAATAGTGATATATAATCAATCTGCAGGGAAGTCTCCAGGAAGAGATGGTATTACTGTGGAAGTCTGGAGGTTAAGAGGTAAGACGGTGATAATCTGGAAAATTTTGTTTAATAGTATTTGAGGAAGCACCAGGTTCTTGGAAGAAAGCGGTGGTGGCTGTATTACACAAAGAGAATTAAAGACCCAGTCTGACCCAACCTCATATAAACCCATTTCAATTTTAAACCATGATTATAAAGTGTTTGTCTGTACTAGCTAAATGAATAGCAAAGATGTTGTCAAAATTGATAGATATAGATTGATGTGGTTTTGTGGAAGGGAGACATACATTTGACAATGTTAATAAAACAATGATGATCCAGAGGGAAGCTGCATGTAAGAAAATACCACTGCGTTTGGTGGGTCTTGATGGAGAGACAGCAATTGACAGAGTAAGCTGGGATTTTATGAGCAGGGTAACTTAAGCATTTGCATTCCCTGATCCAAACGTAAGGTTAATTAAGAGGATGTATAAATGATTGGAGGAAAGAATTAAAGAAGGAGATATCCTGTTCAATAAGTTGTGCTTGAACAGAGGAACAAGGCAGGGATATTCTCTTTCCCAGTTATTTGCTTTATGTTTAGACCCTTTGGAAAAGAAAATAAGGGGCTCAGAAATTCAGTGATATATTTGGTGTGGTAACAAAGAAAGGTTAGCTTTATTTCCAGATGATATTATTTAGCACTTGATAAATAGAGAAAAAGACATCTCTGTGTTGTGGAACATTCTGAGGCAGTTTATTTTTGAGATATAAAATTAATGAAGGTAAAAAAAGACTAGTAGTAAATTATGTACCCACTCAAGACTTGGTTCAGCAATACCCATATTTATGAGGGCATGATAAGATGAAGTATTTAGAAGTATGGATTAAAAAGACTTCTCTTATGGCAACCATGAATATGGTAGAAGAGACTAGACAAAAGGTAGTACAAAAACTGAGAAACTGGAAGCTCTTGTTTGTGGATATGGATAGTAAGATACAAGTGATGAAAATGTTTTAGTCCTGTTAATTTTATGTAGAGGTCATGCATGTTTTTTTTCGACCAGAGAAGTTGGGGACAATAATTAATAAAGAATTGAAGGAAGTTATCTGTGAGAGAAAGAGGGCAAGAGTTAAGTGGGATAAATTGATCCTCCCAATAGAACAAATTGGTTTAGGATTACCTGATTTGAAAGGATATTTTAGAGCTGCACAGCTAAGGCTCATGACATAACACAAGCAAAAGGTTTGAACTGCAGGTTGGGAACTGCTTTCCCTGTCTCGGACTGATATCAGAGTATAGGCAAAGAGAAAGGGTATGGGAGTCCTAAGTGAAATATCTGCTCTGGTAGAATTTCTAGTTGAATCTAGAACAGAAGCTGCTGTTAAAGGGGATAAGTAGTAGGGGATAATAAAATATTCTATTTAAGAGTCAGTCAGAGGAAGTTAGAAAATATTGGGAAGAGAGACGCTGGAAAAGCAATTTACAGGGAAAAAATGGGAGAACATATATATAGCTCCCAAGTAAATGTCTAAAAGGTTTAGGATTTGCTTGGAAGTGCTTGCATGGGTATTTTATACCCGAATCAGACTTCAGAGAATTCTTCCTCAGGTAGACATCAAATGCTGGATGGGGAAGAAAGAGATAACTGGGAATGTGTTTTTTGGGAATGTAATGAGTTGTCAGATTTTAAAAATTCCCTACAGAGAGTGTTCTTTCAGACATGTTGGGGGAGCAAATGACAGTAACTAGGGAAGTTATTCTTTTGTACCAGGACACAAGATCTGAATTGTCTCGACATAGTAAGGCCTTAAGTTTAATTCTGTTGGCTGCCAAAAAAGCAATTACTAGAAAATCAAAATCTAAACCAACTTTGAATTACTGAATATTATATAACAGAGGTAAAAAAACTGGAAGAGAGCTCTTTAGAAAATGAAAGAAACAAACTACACAGAAATAAATGGAATTTCTGTGAACAATACATGCAGAATAATCTTCGGGAGTGAGGTTTAAGGGAAGGCAGAAATGTAGTGATTTATAGACTGAAGTAGATGTTGTAAAGAAAGAAAAAAAACTATGTATAATGTGTGTAAGTGGAAAAATGTTAATATGATTTGTTTTCTTTTCTAGTAATGTATGAAAGCCAATGCCTTCAGTGATAATTCAATAAAGGTGTTTAATGAAGAATAATAGCCCACAAGGTCATTCTCTTCCTGGACAGAGAGGGCTTGCCTGCAGGGTTACAGCAGGAACAGGATATGGATGTGTCCCTCCCTAGACTGTAATGGTGGAGAGAAGAACAAATAGGCTAGTAGGGAGTACGGGCAGGCAACTGTGACGACTGGTCAGAGGTTTGAGAATTTCCTTATTGTTAATGATACAGAGCACATTACTTATTATTGACATCATCTATCAACTATCTAAAAGGCTGGTTGAGACTTTGAAAGAAAGAAAAAAAACTACTCAAAAGCCCATTCAGAAGCACCTGGCTCATTTTGATGTCCTGCCAAGGCACACATCACACTACTGCATATAATACCTCTGCCTTCCTGATGATGCCAAGACAGTTTTATACTTGCCCTGACCTTTCAAAACAATCAGTGGCACAGCAACTGATGAAACTTCAACAAGAATCTCAAGTCAACCAAAGAAGTACTTGGGCAAAACACAGTACTTTCAGTTCTGATCAGTCAGTCCTGGCTCAGAATTACACTTAAGGAGATAAGTGGATGTCTGCAAAAGTCTCTGCAAACTACAGCATCTTGTGTACCAATGTAGACTGAAGGTGGTGGCACTTGGCTTAGCTATATGAGTCAACTACTTCCAAGACCTATGGCTTCAAAAGTGGCTACAATGGGTGATGGATTTGCAATGGCATTGTATGAGGAGAATATTCAAATTTAAGAGCCTTCTGTTTTGGACTTAACTTTGTGACCCCACCTTGTGGCTAATGATGTTTTCCAGTTGCTTCAGCTATGGGTACCGAGTTTGCTGTAATTTTAATATCTCCGATTCTTCTGCATAATGAGCTACACAGAGAGTTCCTACTAAAGTCTGTTGCACCCACTTTGAGAAAGAGTGGGCTTCTCAGTGTGTGCATTTGTAGATAATAATAAACCTACTTTGTGGGCAGAATAATTGCCATTACCTGGCCAGACTGAGGAAATGTACCCCTGTAAGGGACAGTGCCATTAAGGACAAGCAAGGCTGGCATTAAGCCAGTTGGACCTATTATGACCAGCCTTAGACATAGGTCAACAAGATGTCTTGCTTTATTTATTTATTTTTTAATAAAACATACTTCTGACCCAGTACCTGGCTAGAAGTAACCATGGGTGCAGCAGCCACTAAAGAAAAAAATTTCCAGGCCTTCTGCTTTGTTCCACCTATTATCTTTCTAGTTAATCACAGAGCCTAAAATGTTCTGTGAGCATCTCACTAATTTTATTTGTTGTCACATAAAATACTGGGGGTGAGTGCATACATAGTTGATGTCAAACATATATATACTACATGCTTCCTTACCTCTATTCCCAAAATACCCCTCAACCCCACCCAGAGAATCCTTTCATAGCAGCTATCTCCTTCCCAGGTTCTATCCTGCCGGTAATGCATGAGTTTGGAGACATGTTTACTAGAATGCTGGTTGTACCCATGTGATGAAAAACCTTCTGTGTACAGGGCCCTAGCATCCCATCTAATAGGGTGCCTAATTGAATTAGACCCTGAGAGAGGAACCACAGGAGATGTTGAATCTGGGGGTAATTGAGTTCACCAGTTTTCTTCTATTTTAACGTACTTTAAGGCAAAATGTAAGCTAATCAGTCAAAATATTATTTTGTTTTAAAACACAGTGATGCAGTTATTTCAGATTAGACATCAGGAAAATCTGTTATGTATAGGATATCAATGGATATAGAGGGGTTAGGGTAATAGGTGGGGGGGTTAGCTGGGTGGGGCCTGCCAAAATAGTCAACAGTTGTACCCCACAATTGTTAATACTCTGAAGGCAAGAATATGACATATATTTTGTGTTTCATTAATGTCACCGTACCTGCTGGTTTTGGGGGCAGGATTTTGGCAGTAATTTTGAGTTTGTACTGTTTATGCATGTCACTGCAGTAAAGAAGCTTGTCTTTAAATGGTTTATTTCTCTTGGTTTTAACTTACAAACAAGTAAAGTATTAACCTTTACCATGCATATTGTTTATCTTAAGCACTTGCTTAGTTCTTTAGGGTCCTCTTGAAGTGCTGTGATCAGTGTGCAAATTGGACTATTTATCTATAGATGGGCAATGGCATTTCGCATTCCTAGCTAGTGCAGGTTTACTTGTATTTCTGAGGATTCACTTCCTTTCTTTTTCTGTATCTCCATCATTCTGCTATGCTAATAATTGAATTCCACCTTCAGTAGCAGATGCATCATTTGTCCTTAAGGTCTTTTTATCCCTGCCTTGTGATTTGCCTCTGAGGTAGATTTCAGTCATTAGAATAACCCTTCTATGCCAGAATAGTAACAGTCATAGAAGACGTACATTTTAAGCAAGTAGTTTCTCCACCACATTCATCCTTCCAGCACCTTGTATGGTTCAGCTGTTCCTTTTTCATGGCATCATCTGTGTTGCATTCTGGTTGGATAAAACCAAGTTATATAGCCCAGAATTTAATAATTTTCTTATACAATTAACTGAATGTGTCCTGATGAAAAATGTTTTTTATTTTGAAGGGCAGGTTAGGGGTACGGCTATGGGGGCTTCTTTTGCCCCCATTTATGCTGACCTATTTATGGGTTTTTATGAACAACAATACATTTATGATTCTAACATGAATAGATACATGCAGGAACTTGACATTTGGCGCAGGTATCTGGACGATTGTTGGATGGTGTGGCGGGGTGATTTGGATTTGGTGGATGATTTTGTTGGATATCTGAATAATAATGAAATGGGCATCCATTTTACATTACAAATACAATATCAAAAATAGTTTTTTTGGATGTGGTAGTTTCCAGACAGAGCGATCATACTTTGGCCACCAAAGTTTATAGGAAATTTCCACAGTATAATAATCTTCTTCATGCAACCAGTAATCATCCCCGCCACATCATCAACAATATCCCCAAATCAGAATTTCTGCGGATTAAACGCATATGTTCATCAGCAGAGTCACACTTGGTATGTGAAAATGATTTAGCTCAGAGGTTCATTGATAGGGGATACAATCCTAATCGTATCATGCAAACTAGAAATCAGGTCAGAAATATGCCTAGATCTGAATTGTTACATTACAAGCAATTTAACCAAGAAAATAACAAGGACCAGCCTATTAGGTTCATAACCACATTTGGTAGTAACACACCCCTCTTTAGACAAATTGTAAATAATCATTGGGAGATTTTAAGAGCCCATGAACATCTTGGTGAAATACTACCTTCAACTTGCTCTTTTTCATATAAGAGGGGAAGAACATTAAATACTCATTTTACACATTACAAGAGGTACAATCCTCCCAGACCAAAACAAACTACTATATTGGGTGACCAATTAAGAGGATGCTATCCATGTGGCCATTGTAACACATGTCAATATATATATAAAACAATGGAATTTACCAGTAAAAACACTTCCAAAATATATCAGATTAAAATTTTTGGGAACTGTAATACTGATTGGGTAGTTTATTTGGCCACCTGTTCCTGTTTGGCATTTTATGTGGGACAAACATCGAGACCACTAAAATATCGTATTAGTGAACACTTAAGTGCTATTAGAAACAATGAAGTGTCAAATGCTCTATTCAAACACACTAGGTTACATAAAACGGCCAAATTTACATTCACTATTATTGATAAAATAGGCATGCATAGGGCTAATAAAGCAGGTTGGCATGAGAAATTGAATAACATGGAATTTTCCTGGATAACCAGGTTGGGGGCATTATTTAAACCTGGCTTAAATGAAATGTCATAAAAACCATGCTGATCTGTTAATAGTTGTATATCCCTTAATACACTTTTTTCACTAAAAATATTATGTTATATGTTTACTGTTATAAACATGGGTTACTTCTAGTGAATTTCCACATGTATTTGCATTTATAACATTAAAAGTGTGGGATATCTTATATGCATGTGAATGTTGTTTTTTAGTGGTTGTTACTTTAAATTTTTCAAATATAAATGAATACCAGGATGTACCATGTGTTTCCTTTTTTTTCTGCACTGAGGAAGGCTATGGGATTTTAGCCGAAACCGGTTTGCTATTTGTGTTACCTTTCAAGATGGATTTGCCACATTAAAATTTTTATACAGCCTGTCTCCGGAGTGCTGGCTCATTTTGTTGCTGTTGGACATATGTTAGAACCTTGCACTCATCCACCATGCGTGATTTGGTTTGATCCTCTTTGTTAATGACATTACAAGTTCAGTGACTGAGAAGAGGCAATCTTTTGAATGCTGTCTAGAGCTATAATTTCTTTCTTAATGTAGAGGAGTTTACAATGGGGATAACTGCAGTGTAGTATGCCTTATGAAGATTGCCGGTTTACAGCTGCTGCCACATGTTTTGTTGCAAAATTATATTTTCATGTCATTTTTAGCTTACTTGTAGCGTTTAACATTTTTTTTCAGATGTTGTCTGGTTCCGGATGGGAAAATGCTTTACCCATGTCAGTGTTTTCCCATGTAAAAGTAAAGGTGGATTGTTTTAGACAGGACAAAAAAGCTGCATACAATGGTTGCAGCTAAGAAGGCGGAATAATATGCATGACCAACACTTCCTGTTTCACAAGTTGCAGTTTGTTGCAAGAGAAACCCAATGTAGCACAGGAGGGCAGTGCTTCTTTCTCATCTCATTGCAAAGAAGAAATAAAAACTGTGTACCAAATCTGGGGCAAAAGTGTAAACATACATACAATACATACTTTTCCCTTAACAAGGCTTATGTTATGATTAGAACAACTTTAAACAAAATGTTACTGTTATGAGAAAACATATTCTTTTAAAATTATATATATTTTCTAGCTTTAACTATACATTTTCATCTCATTAAGTAAGTTAAACACTCTCCTCCTCCTCTCCCTCGAGTTTATTCCTATCCTAGCTAAAGACCTTCTTTGATGCTGAACCACTTACACACAACTGCCATTTTCAACTTTCTTCTAGGCTTGACGACAAACTGGTTTCTCATTTTGTGGTGGTTTATGTATGCATACAGCATTTTTTCATTGGTAGACCCCACGTTTAAAGATCATACTCCTCAGTGGGATCTTGTTTTTCCCACTAGTGAAACTTCTGTGTTTATTAAATAATACTCTTCCTTTGAATATTATGTCATTTGGCTTAGAAATGTGGATCACTTGCTACACTCTCACTCAGAAATGTAATCCTTGACTTAAAAAGGGCCATACATTGATATTCAAAAAGACCGTGTTTCTGTCTATACAAGTTCTCAGGTTAATCTTGGATGTTCTTCTGTAAGTAGTTTGAACAAATCCATATATCAACCATATTCTGCCAAGACTGAAACAATGAGAAGGGGGCACTGATTCACACTTTCGACCTTCAGAGGCAATTTCACAAGAGCTCTCAAGTATTGGTGATCTTGGTCAACAGTTCAAAAGGTAGGAAAGTTTCAGACTGCCTGTGACGATTGGGGAGAGATGGGCGAAGGCTGCCAGCCTAGTCAAATAGAATTTGATATATAATTCTGGCATTTGTAAATACATGTAAAATACAGGCATGTTTCTTGTGTAAAGAATACTGTGAAATGTGGAACTGCAAAATATGTGACAACATTGCACTCTACTGGCCCAGTGAAGCATGTTGCACCCTTTCATGTTAGAATTCGGCTCCAGGGCGGCTGGATGAAGATTTCATGCCCATTGTTTTAAGGCTAAAGTTTATGACTAGAATTTAGATGTGGAAGGTGCTTTATAGCTCTGGTTTCTGCTAGCATATACATGTGAAATGTCTTGTATTGTTGTAAGTTTCTGAGGAGGTGTTAGATTGCTAAATAATGCAGTTTGTGGCCTGAGAACTCAGACCAGGTGTTAAGATGATGCAGTATGAATACTGGGAAAACCTAAGTGTCAAAAATGATGTAACTTGGAAAGGGCCTTAGAGACATGTTTGTTAGTAATGATTAAATACTATTTCTCATAAGAGACTGAAAGCATTTTGACTTTGGACATCTAACTTATCAACACTCTTATGCTCACATGCAAGTTTTAGCACTGTGATTTCTTTTAGGAATAGTTAAAGGTAGTAAAGATTAATTAGGTATTTTTCTTTGAAATCAGACCTGTCCTACTGTATTATTTTAAGTTTCTGTGTGATCTCTGAACTCTTAAAAATCTCTGTGGTGTAGTAGTTCTATCTTGTGTTTTAATTATTTATTATTAAATATTTTTAAAACCTTCTACCTGTGGCTGCTTTGTGTAGAGATAAGCTCTAGAGTACATTGCATATTTATAGAGGTTATTGTAATAGACCACTCTAAATAGGCCACCTTTTTTAAATTTCTAGTCTCCCACCAGGACACAAGTGCTCTTCAGCAATTACATTCTGCTTGCCGAGCACACTCAAGCAAATCTGCAGTCTGCGGCTACCACTCCACCCATACAGTATAAGAAGGAATCAGTACTGCAAACTAAGCAAGGATATACATTTGAGCCTCAAGAGCAGGAGCACACTCAAGCAAATCTGCAGTCTGCGGCTACCACTCCACCCATACAGTATAAGAAGGAATCAGTAATGCAAACTAAACAAGGATATACATTTTGAGCCTCAAGAGCAGGATAAGTCCACCCAGGCATTCTACTTGTATGTTTTATGAGAGTGAAACTATTACATTAGCAGTATTTCTTAGTAGTTCCCAGCTTGCTAATAAAATGACTGTTGTAGCCTTGTGTCCTCCCCCCCGCTAGTACAGTAATCCTAACTGTCCAATAGACAGTATACATTTAATTCACATCCCTGTGACTAAATTAACCATCAAGCAGCCCTCTCAGTGCTTTCTGCTTTAGTTTGTATCACTTGGAGGCCCACCTCTTTATTTGCATCTCTATACATTCCCCTTCATTGCTAATGTATCTCCCTACTCTAATCTGTGCGCAAACTGGTTACTAATCAGCAAGTCAATGTGAAGACACACTCCCAACCTCTCATTCCCTCTAGGCATTTTTACATCACCCACACTACTTCCCCATCCACTAATAGTGCAACCCTATAATTCCTATTCAGACCCCCCACCTAGAAACAACTTAAACTTTATAACCATGACTGTCGCACAACTAAGTCTAGTCTGTCTTCTCATAATTCTTTACAACACCACAAGTTATCACTCTAGCAATATCCCTAAACTTAGTAGCACAACACCACATTATGCACTCTCGTATACAGACACCACACATTATAATAATATCTGCCCACAGTTATTCAAGAACTACATAATGGACCAATTCAGAACTAAACACATATGCTCTCATTCCTACTCCAAAATACTTTCTCACACTCCTCACCAAACTCCAACATCTGTATAACCATTTTAACTCCAGGCTCACCATAAGTGGGGATATCCACCCCAACTCCGGTCCAAATCCATCCTGTCCAACACAAACTGCTCCAACACAAATGTCAGAACATAGCACCCCCACTTTCTTCATCTTTGGGCAAATCAACAACAGCAGGAATACCAACCATCTTTTAATGCTAAATATTAATATTAGAAGTATCAAAAATAAAATACCTGAACTCCAGGCCACAATAGCACACTACTCCCCAGGCATAGTTGCTTTAACAGAAACCTTGCTAAATAAAAACATAGCTAACTCAGAAGTTCTCCCTAACATGTACAATATCATTAGACAAGACAGACCACTTCGTAAACGGGGTGGAACTGCCTTACTGTACAAGTCCAACTTAACTGTCCATCAATTACCAAACTCCTACCCCTCCCCCAATAATTGGGACATACTTATCTCACAACTTCACCCTAAAAAGGTCATCACCACAATTATGATCTATATTCCACCTGGTAATACACCTGCTAGCCTTGAAGACATCTTATCCTGGTGTTCTTCCACATACTCACAAGAATCCCTTATTCTGGGGGACTTCAACCTAGATTGGTTCACCTGTATATCAGAGCCACCAAGTAATCTAATAAATCTCCATGGCTACCAGCAGCTAGTCCAAATTCCAACTAGATATGATAAAAAATCTAAAAGGGAATCCATCCTTGACTGGGTCCTAACTCACAACCCCACATTGTACCCTCATACAGGCAGTCTCCCAGACACCTTACATGACCAAAACATAATATACTTTATACGTAGTAGAACATGCATATGCAAAACCACTAACTATATATCCACTAGAAACAAAAAAATTCTGTCCTGAGGTCCTCAACACTTTACTCTGTAACTGTGACTGGACTCCCCTAAAAACCCTCCCAATTGACCAGGCTTTAGCATATTTCAACAAAACATTTCTATCACACCTAGACACTGTTGCTCCATTGTGCAAAATCAAGGTTAGAACCTCTACAAACCCCTGGCTCAGTAAAGAAACCAAACAAATCCTCAAGTCCAGAGACACTGCCTGGCTTTACTATCAAAAAAACAAAGAAACACAAAGCCTAACTAAGTACCAAGAACTGCGTAACCATGCAAAAAATGCATTAGGCTGGACAAAAAAATCCTACTACACAACATTACAAACTAAATACCAACACAACCCGCAAAAATTTTGGAAAAATGTAAACCAGCTACTGAAATCCACCCAAAAAGCTACCCCCAAACCAACCACCCCTGACACTAAAGTTCCCATCGAAACACAATTCAACTCCCACTTTGTGAACTCAATTCTATCCTTAGTATCACAGGACAGTTCCTTCCTCACTATCCCCCCCAACACAAATAACACTAATACAAGCTTTACCCTCAAAACAGTTTCCACCACTTCAATCAAAAGCATGCTCTCCAAACTAAAAACCTCATCGACAGCAGCCGACCTACTCCCCAGCTATTTCTTGAAACTCACAGCAAATGCCATTGCTATCCCAGTCTCCACTTTCATAAACAGATCAGTTGTTGAATGTGCCCAAACTCTGGAAAATATCCTATGTTACACCCATACATAAAGGCGGGGCCTCCACTGAACTTAATAACTACAGACCCATTGCTTTACTCTCCCCCCTGGCCAAAATCCTAGAAAAATGCATCCATACCCAGATGCTAAACTATCTCCTACACAGCAACATCCTGTCACCTACTCAGCATGGTTTCAGACCTGCCCATAGTACCACTACAGCCTGCTTCACAGACACAGTAAACCGTCTCAGAAATGAAGGCCTATAAGTGTCAACTCTTTTTTTTGGATATGTCCAAAGCATTTGACACAGTCTCACACCAAATCCTGCTAAACAAACTAAACCAATATCATCTATCAAATTCCACTCTTAGCTGGTTCCAAAGCTACTTAACTTGACAGGTACCAAGCTGTGAAATGGGAAAATTTTCTCTCTCCTCAGCTGCCCATAACTATAGGGAGTCCCACAGGGTTCTGTCTTAGGACCACTACTATTCACAGTTTTCACAAATGACCTCCATACCTCCACACAGCATGCATCTGTAATTCAGTATGCAGATGACGCTACCTTAATCCGTGCTGCACAAAACATTCCCACCCTCCTGCAAACAACTCAACTAGCATTCTCTGACGTTGAAAACTACCTTACCAAAGCCCAACTTATCCTCAATCCAAAGAAAACTCAGCTTATGATTATAGCCAGTTCTAACAAGATTCTAGATTCACTATCTACTCCACAAATGCTACTCCAATCGCTCCAGTGGCACAGGCTAAGCTATTGGGAATAACCATAGACTCCCACCTAAAATTTGATAGTCATCTCAACTTAACTATTAAAAAGTACATGCCAAACTGTGGTCACTCTATCATATCAAACCATTTCTTACCAACAACTCAAGATCAGCCATTGCTCGCTCCCAACTTATATCCACCCTACTCTAGGCATCTCCCATTCTGACTAATCTCAACAAACTGAACTAAGCAAAATGGAAGCCTGCTATAACAGAATTGCCCGCTTTGCTGCAAATTGCTCATATAGAACTCATCACTGTATTGCTTAGAGACAGCTCCACTGACTTGAAACTGCCTAACCTACAATCAGCTCTGCCTCTGTCATTCTATCTATTACCTCCCCAATAAGTGTCCTGCCCTCAAAAACCTAGTACAACATCACTCAGCCAAAAGGCCTCTTGGATCATCCAGCAAACTACTACTAGAAGTCACCAACAGCTACAAAAGCTTTGGAGATGCACTATATAGTAGTTCAGTGGCTAAAAATGGAACTCTTTCCCTACTAGCATTCAAAACACATCATTCAAAGCCTCCTTTAAAGACCTCATCAGGCAACATCTCAAGCAAAGTTGCAGTGCCATGATTGCTCCCCAGGCTAGTGAAAGCGAATAACATATGCATACTAAATCTAGAGCACTTGATAATAGTTCTCAATCTTACTCACAAACACTGGCTAATCTACAATGTATGTACTCTACCTGTGTACTATGTATGTATTCTACCTATGTTCCAAATTTCAGCTGTACACCACAAATCTATTAATTACCTTTATTTTTAAAATTAATATTTTTTTGTTTGTCCTCTCCACTGTAACTGCTTATGTGCCGCATACCACTGTAAAAACATGTCTCTTGTAATTTGTGTGTATACTGATCATGTCTAAATAACTAAATGTGTCTGTAATGTTTCTTTGTGGAGCTTTTCTCCCCGGGCCTCTGCTGAAAAAGGGCCTTTTCGGCTCGGTCAGACACCCACGGTTAACCAATGTAAAATAAAATAAAATAATAGATAAATAAATAAAGTAAGCCTTGACTGTTAGTCATACTACCATTGGATATTAATATTGCGCAGTAATAATTGGACACCCTTTAAGGGCCTTTTAGTAGCTGATATTATTAATTGGGTGGTGGCAGTAATTACTACCTTATAGTCTGGGTAAAAGGGCACAGTTGGAGAATCTGTGTCAGCCTTTTCCCAGGAGTTTCTGTGAAGTTGTATAAATACATATCCCAAAGTGTGTGTGTGTTGTGTCAGCTACTTGGCAGGGACACGAAGCACTGGTTGGACAGAGAGGGACCAGCCCCAGACTGTGATATCTGTGTACACTTAAGGGAAATTGTACTTTACTGTGTGTATTAGTTATCCTTTCCTCTTCTATGAGACGACCTCCCTGGTGTTAGTGGTAAGGATTGAGGCTCCTTAATTGCTGGGCCAGGGCACGATTGTCACAAGTGTTTGGCAGTGGTGGGATCTACTTCACATACTAATTGGCTTGTAGTGGTGTGGGTAGAGCGAATTCCTGTACCTTATGTATAGTGATCTCTAAAAGTGTTTTGTACTCTAAAACAGCCACGCAGTGTATACTCAGAGTTCAGATCACAATTGTTTTATTTCTTTTGTTAGCTTAGTGTTAGTCAGGGTGAGCAGGCAGCATGTTAGCAGAAGAGTATGGAAAGCTGACAAGGAGCTTGCTGGTGGAGATGTTCCAGACTAGGGACTGGTGCATGGAAAGCTGACTAAAGCAGACCTGATTGCAGCCTTGGTTACAACTGCATCAAAAAACAGCACCCTGGAGGACAATCAGACTGACAGTGGAGATACAATATCCTCGGAGAATGGACTGCTCAACCTGTCTGCAGTGGACTTAAAAATCCAGTTGGAGCTAAAGAGACTTGAGTTGGAGGCCAGGCATATGGAACTAGAAGCAGCCGAGAAAATGAGTCTACAAACTGAGGAAAATGAACGGCAAAGGAGGCATGAGAGGGAAATGCTGACTCTTCACCAGAGTCATGGAGTTAAGGGGCAAGGGAGTAACCAGAACCCAGAAGCACAAAAGGTCAGTAAATTTCTTCCACAGTTTAAAGAGGGGGATAATTTTAATAGCTTCATTCATATGTTTGAATGGGTATGTAAACAGTATGAAGTTGACAAAGGGCTCTGGGTACGGTTCCTGACCCCCTTACTCCATGGTAAAGCTGTAACTTATTTAACAAAAATGCATGACCCTGACTGTTTTGATTATACTGCTGTAAAAAGACATTTATTAGAATGTTTAAACACCTGAAATGTATAGGAAAAAGTTCCGTGAGTATAGATGCAAGGCAGATGAAAATGTATGTGAATATGTTACTGAACTGAGCACTTATTTTCATAGCTGAGTGAGTGGATTTCAGGTCACCACTTTTGAAGGGCTGGCAGACCTTTTTGTAAGGGAACAGGCCCTTAGCACTTTGCCTGAGGACATGAGGATCTGGTTAGCTGATAAGCAGTGTGCTACTTCAGAGGCATTGGGGAAGAAGGGAGACCTATACCTAGCATGCAGGGCAGCCCTGCATGGAAAAGGGACCCCCCAGTAGTGCTCATGGGACTAAAGGAACCCATGGTGGGCAGCACAGACTGCCCCAACAGAATCTGCCAGTAGCAGGGGAAGCCACTAGTCCAGTGACATGTCCAGGAGCTAGGGTTAAATGTCTTGAATGCAACCAGTGGGGCCATGTGGCATACAGATGTCCAGGGAGGCAAGGTGGGGAACCAAAGGTGAGGGAGCCAGTAAGTGGGAAAGACAAAATGCCAACAGTAGGTTTTCTTGAGACAACAGGGGTATGGAACTACCATCTTAGAGATGTCCTGAGAGAGAAGGATTTGGATGAGGCAGTACTATGTACTTATGCAGTTACATGCAGTGAGGCTAGGAGACAAGCATGTGGGTCTGGTAGCCTGGGGGAGACCCAGACAGACTGCATACTTGCAGTCAGGACTGCTGAGGTGGTTACTTCAGGGAGTGAGCTACGCTGTAGTAGTGAGACTGAATGTGTGCCACAGCTGCTTGTAGGGACTGATATTCCCTTGGACAGGGTAACTGCAAAGGTAGAGGTGAGAAGTAGTACCCAGGCTGACAGTGAGGCACCTCTGTCAGAGGATGCCAGATCTCCTGTGGAAGGGGAGCTGGGAAGGGTTACAAGGAGAGACTTGAGACAGGCTCAGCTCTCAGACCCTACATTGCAAGGCCTGAGGCAGGTAGCTAGGGAGGCACTTGATTTTCAAGGGAAGGGGGAATCTGTATACTAGGACAAAGGGTTACTATACAGAGAGTGGACCCCTGAGGGAGGGCTAGAAGGTGAGATAGTACAGCAGTTGGTAGTGCCTAGAGCTTACCGTCTGGCACTTCTAGCCATAGCCCATGATATTCCCTTTGCAGGTCATACGGGCATAAAACATACAAAGAGACGTGTTATGCAAAACTTCTATTGGCCTGGAATTTCCAGAGATGTAACAGGGTACTGCAGGACCTGTGAGCAGTGCCAAAAGGTAGACAAGGCAGGAGACAAGGTGAGAGCTCTGTTGATGCCTTTGCCTGTGATTGAGGAGCCATTTCAGAGGGTAGCTATGGATATTGTGAGTCCTCTGAGTACCCCAAGTTCCACAGGGAAAAAGTGTATCCTAGTGATTGTAGATTATGCTACACAATACCCTGAGACAGTGGCTTTGTCCTCCATTGAGGCCGAGAAGGTGGTAAATGCTTTGCTAGAGATTTTTAGCAGGGTAGATTTACCAAAGGAAATACTGTCTGACAGAGGTGCCAATTTTATGTCAGACCTGCTGGCTTGTCTGTGGATGTCCTGGTTGGTGAAGCACATGAAGACCACCCCTTACCATCCCCAGACTAATGGTCTTGTTGGGAGGTTAAACTCTACAATCAAGTCCATACTACGGGCATTTGCAGATCAGTTTAAGAGGGAGTGGGACAAATATTTTCCCCATCTGTTGTTTTCTTACAGACAGGTTCCCCAGGAATCCACAAGTTTTTCACCCTTTGAGTTGCTGTATGGGCATAGGGTGAGGGGACCTCTAGATTTAATTCGAGATGAGTGGGAAGGTGAGTGTGAGTCTCACCAGGAGTCTGTTGTGGCATATGTCCTGAACCTCAGAACAAGGCTCAGGGAACTCGTGGACCTGGCCCAGGAGAACCTGGCACAGGAGAACCTGGCAGAAGCCCAACAACAGAAAAAGGTGTGGTATGACAGGAATGCTCGAGCTAGAGATTATGTTGTAGGGCAGCAGGTGATGGTTCTCATTCCTGTCAGACACAAGTTGCAGGCAGCTTGGGAGGGACTCTACAAGGTGGTAAGAAAGGTAAATGATGTTAACTACATGGTGGAAGTACTAGGCAGATGGCAGGGGCACAAATTGTACCATGTTAACATGATGAAACCTTACCATGATGAAACCTTACCATGATATGGAGGCCCTTATGCTGAGCATTTGCAGTGGATTGCAGGAGGAGTCTGAGGGAGATCTTGGGACTGATCTCCTCAGTGAGGCTCGGGCTGACACCTCGGTGGAAGGGGTAGCAATGTCCCAGCAGCTATGTCCTACCGTGGTTCGATAAATCCGAGCAGTGTTGCAGGAGTTTGAGAGCATGTTGACCGGGAATCCAGGGAGCACCCACCTAGTGCAGCACCAGGTGGATACAGGACCCCAAAGGCCTGTCAGGCAGGCCCCTTATAGGGTGATTGAGAGAGTCAAACAGACTCTGAGGGAAGAGGTACAGGAGATGTTGGAACTAGGGGTGATTCAAGAGTCCAACAGTCCCTGAGCCTCACCAGTGGTGTTGGTGCCAAATAAGGATGGCAGCAACATGTTCTGTGTGGATTACAGGAAATTAAATAGTCACACAGAGTCGGATGCGTACCCCATGCCTAGGACAGATGAAGCCCTAGAGCAGCTGCGTGGGGCTAAGTATCTTACAAACATTGGTCTTACCAAGGGTTACTGGCAGGTGCCCTTGACTCCCAGTGCTAGAGAGAAGTCAGCCTTTGTGACTCCTTTTGGCTTGTATGAGTTCACAAAGATGCCCTTTGGGATGAAGAATGCCCCAGTGACTTTCCAGAGGCTGGTAGATCATATCTTAGCAGGAGGGTTTGTCCTTGCTTACATGGATGATATTGCTATCTATAGCCATTCCTGGAAGACCACCTTCAGCATGTCAGGGAGGTGCTGGGCAGACTACAGAGGGCAGGGTTGACCATTAAGCAGAGCAAATGTCATGTGGGTATGGCAGAGGTCTCCTACCTAGGACGTAGAGTGGGGAGTGGTAAGATAAGGCCAGAACCTGCCAAAGTGGAAGCTATTCAGGCATGGCCTGCACCTGTTACCAAAAAGCAGGTGAAGGCATTCTTGGGGACAGCAGGGCACTACAGAGAGTTTATTCCCAATTATAGTACCATAGCTGCTCCCCTCACAGACCTGACAAGGAAGAACAGGCCAGATAAGATAGTGTGGACCCCAGCATGTAGCTTAAGGAAGCTTTGGGAGGACCCTTGTGTTAGCCAGTCCAGACTACAGCAAAGACTTTGTTGTGCAGGTGCATGCTTCAAACTATGGGGTGGAGGCTGTACTTAGCCAGATTTCTTCAGAGGGAGAAGAGCACCCAGTGGTTTATCTCTGTCGTAGGCTCCAACCCAAGGAGGAATGCTATGCAGCGGTAGAAAAGGAATGTCTAGCCATAGTGTGGGCACTGCAAAAACTTCAGCCTTACCTGTATGGAAGAAAATTCACTGTGATGACAGATCACAACCCTCTAACATGGTTAAACAGAGCCAGTCAGCAAAATGCCAAGTTGGTAAGATGGAGCCTGGGGTTGCAAGCATATGATACGTCAGTGCAGCACCACAGTGGGAGTAGCAATGCCAATGCAGATAGGCTCTCAAGACAGGGAATGGGGTGAAGTACACCCAGATAGACCTGACACTCCCAAGCAATGTTTCTCAAGGGGCACTTGAAAAACTTACTTGAGTTCCCCAGGGGGAAGAGATGTGATGATTGGGGAGAGATGAGCGAAGGCTGCCAGCCTAGTTAAATAGAATTTGATATATAATTCTGGCATTTGTAAATAAATGTAAAATACAGGCATGTTTCTTGAGTGTAAAGAATACTGTGAAATGTGGAACTACAAAATATGTGACAACATTGCACTCTACTGGCCAGTGAAGCATGTTGTACCCTTTCATGTTAGAATTCAGCTCCAGGGTGGCTGGATGAAGATTTCATGCCCATTGTTTTAAGGCTAAAGTTTATGACTAGAATTTAGATGTGGAATGTGCTTTATTGCTCTGGTTTCTACTAGCATATACATGTGAAATGTCTTGTATTGTAAGTTTCTGAGGAGGTGTTAGATTGCTAAATAATGCAGTTTGTGGCCTGTTTAAATACTGTTTCTCATAAGAGACTGAAAGCATTTTGACTTTGGACATCTAACTTATCAGCACTCTGCCTTATGCTCACATGTAAGTTTTAGCACTGCGATTTCTTGTAGGAGTAGTTAAAGGTAGTAAAGATTAATTAGGTATTTTTCTTTGAAATCACACCTGTCCTACTGTATTATTTTAAGTTTCTGTGTGATCTCTGAACTCTTAGAAATCTCTGTAGTGTAGTAGTTTTGTCTTGTGTTTTAATTATTTATTATTAAATATTTTTAAAACCTTCTACCTGTGGCTGCTTTGTGCAGAGATAAGCTCTAGAGTACATTGCATATTTATAGAGGTTATTGTAATAGGCCACTCTAAAGTAAGCCTTGACTGTTAGTCATACTACCATTAGATATTAATATTGCACAGTAATAATTGGACACCCTTTAAGGGCCTTTTAGTAGCTGATATTATTAACTGGGTGGTGGCAGTAATTACTACCGTATAGTCTGGGTAAAGGGGCACAGTTGGAGAATCTGTGCCAGCCTTTCCCAGGAGTGTCTGTGAAGTTGTATATATACTTATCTCAAAGTGTGTGTGTGTGTGTGTTGTGTCAGCTACTTGGCAGGGACACGAAGCACTGGTTGGACAGAGAGGGTACTGGATGTTTTAGCTTGCCCAGTTAGGCTGAGATCTGGACCCTATAGCTGTGCCAGTGGGGAGTCTTATTTGGGGACCTGGTGAGCAAGGGAGCAACCACCCCCAGACTGACTGTGATCTCTGTGTGCACTTAAGGGAAACTGTAATTTACTGTGTGTATTAGTTATCCTTTCCTCTTTTATGAGACAACCTCCATGGTGTTAGTGGTGAGGATTGAGGCTACTTGATTGCTGGGCTAGGGCACAGTCGTCACACTGCCCATCAGGTGTTACTTACTTTTTTGGGTCTTCCACTGCCTTCTTGTCTTTTGCTCTGCCCTGGATTCCTTCCTCAGTTTTTGTAGCCATGACTTCCTGCTGGTACTCAGCTGATCTTACCCCTGAACTAAGGCCCCACATTTGCAAGAACATTGTAGAATCCTCAGAGATATGGCAAAAAGTAGAAAAGAATGTCTATGTGTGCCAGTATTGTGACTGCAGTGAGAAGCTTTTTTGTCATTCCCTCCTGACAAATATGCCCCAGACTTGTCTGCCAACAATTTTTTAATGCATTCTGGAACCTTCAGTCTCCAAAATGCTGCTTATCTCCACTACTCTAGTTGACTGCTCTGGGTTCAGTTCTGCCAGTCAAATCTCTGACTCTTCCGTCTCACTCAAGGCTCCGTCCCTCTGCAACACATAGCTGCTTATCACTGTTGAGACATTATGTATGGAAGAATGTTATGGGATTTGTAGGACAGTTGTGGCAAAATCAAGTGCTGTTTTCAAGAATGTTTCCGTTGGTAACATTTGTGCAGTGATTTATTGATCATTGTTACACACCTTTAGCAAGCATTGCAAGTTGATTTCAATATTTAGCTATCTCGGTCAGTTAGAAACATTGTTTCTCAGCATTTTAGTTTAATTTTGCACTGTTATATCATTTAAACAACTCACTTTTCTGTTATTTTGCTGTTGTTTTGTCTTGGCTTGCTTAATTAAGTTCAGTTCCAGTTAGTATTAGCGATGACGTCAGACCATGCAATCTGATTCTGTTGCTGTAATTTACCTCGTGTTCTATATCAGTCCTACTTTCATTTGGATTATATGGGAACAGATCATTCAGCTGTATGTTTTTTTCTGTAAATGCCAGATGCTAGTAGCTCCAGATTTTTAATAGCATCTACCTAGGCACCAGCAGTTTTTTGGTTGCTTGTAGCTCAGACTTTTGATAGAGTGAATTGCCATTCTTGATTTATGCCAAGCTATCTGATGCATGCAGTTGTATTATGTTTGACATGTGCCAAAATGTCAGACACATGCGGGTATATTATGTGTTGATGACTACTGTTGGAGTGTAGTCTGCCATGATGCTTATTTATTTATTTTATTTATTTGCATTTGTTGACCGGGTTAGTCCAACTGAGCTTTTGGCTCATTTTCAGTGGAGACCCGAGGAGAAAAACTCCACAGTGAGTTTATAAATTTTACAAGCAACAGTTAAGAAATCATATTTACAGTAAGACAAACTTATCAAAATGACATTTACAGCAATTCAATATGCTCGGCTACAAGGTCATCAAAGAATAATGTGTTTATAATTCCTGATTGGTTATATACAGTATAAGTATAAGGAATAGCAAGGGGAACGAAGTGTTAATACAGTGGGACAGAAGGGTAGAAATTGATTAAGATAGACAGGGGAGGAGAGGAAGATGAAGGAATAGAAGGGAAACGTATAGAGGAAGAGGTGGTAAATATAAGAAAAAGAGGACTGATAGAGGGGGGAGGTATATGAAAATGCAGGTTGATAGTAGGGGGAGGTATAATAAGTAGGGAGTAGGGTAGTTTCCGGGAGGATGACTACAGTGACAGGACCATTTTTTTGTTAGGTAACTGCGAGTGGCTAGCTTGAAATGCTTGGTATGGCCAAGGGACCTAATTTCTTGGGTAGTTGGTTCCACTTTGCAGCAGGGTTATAGCTGCAGTGTAAACATCAGTGGCGGCTGGTGAGTCAAATCGAATGGGGGCTGCAGGATGCAGCTGAATGGTTGGGGTCAATGGGAAGGGTGTGGTCAACTAGAAAGGGGAAGAGCTATGCTCAAAACCACAAAACCTGGAACTTTAATTAAATACGCTGCCAAAACCTGGAAATTTAATTAAATACGCTGCCCTGGGTGCCAAACTGTCATTATGAGAGTGCAATCAAGACAATGTGAAGTGTAGAAGAATATTTCAATGCATTAGCTGCATGACAGCTTACTTAATATCTAGAGGGAAACAAAAAGACTGTGAGGCATGAAAAAATAAATTACTTTTTAAATACATTACTGGAATGCCAGTCAAAATCAAGTACAAGAAAAACAAGCAGTACTCAACTCAAACCACTTCTCCTTGTACTCCAGTTCCAATTATAATTTATATTCAGCTTTATTAAAGTAGCAGGTAACATGCTGAAAGTAGCAATCTCTGTGATACCCCCACTTGTAAAAATGTTTCTTATCCAAAAAAGACCTGCTGCCTGACAACAACTCTCTACTTGTTTCATGGGGAAAACATGATCAAAGTAAAAAATGAAAAGCAAACAAGAAACAAGCTCAAGATACATTGCTTAAAGGATTACTGTAGAGGTAATGAACCACACACGATAGACTGGCATTCTGTTTGGTTTACAGGTAAAGCCTGCAAAGATGACTGCAAGTCTCCAACAAATGTAATGAACTTCTTAAAATAATAATGTAATCATGTCCTTTATTACAAATACTGTCATATGCATTTCAATACCAAAGGCTTATACATTATATAGTTATGCAAATATTCTCTGCATGGCAACAGAAAGGCTTTCACTGTTGGCAATTCTTTAACACTATGCTTATTAAAGCTTACTTGCATCTTGCAATCTCAGACAAGCTTACCTGATGGTCATTAAAGCATTGCTACTTAAATACAGAGCAACAGGTACTTTCCGAGTAATAATAAGTATAAATCAACAGTATAAAAATATGACAAACCCGAACATTCTGCAAAATCAAGGGCAGAATGAAAGTAGTACTTGTGTCTACCTTGGATGGGGGGATACTCTGCACACTGCATAACTGCTCCTTGCCTTGCTTGGACACGTCCAGAGTCACACTACATGAGGCAGTGGGGTGCAACAAGTATGTCACAATTTGAAATGTCTCTGGCTGACTGTGATGGCCCTGACACATTTGTCATACCTCTCAACCTCAGAGCAAGAAATCTGGACAAAGCCATACATATAAGTGGGACAAGGCCCAAAAATAAGGACAATTTTAAATATTGCTGTTATAAACTTAGAAAGGTAATAGAGTAGTAGGTCTTGCATTAATATTAATTTCTTAAGGGTATGAAATCTGAAACAAATGTCTGTCATTATTTTCTAACTTCAGTCTTTAATGATTTGCTACTAATTTGCCAAAAAAACACAATTTTATGAAAAATGGACCAAAATGTGATGCAAAAATATAAAATAGCCACACAATACAGCTGGGAACCTGTCAAAGAAGGGACACCTTTTTAATATTAGTACTGCTAACATGAGCAGCTGACAAAATAAAAGAATCTGCATGCATTTCTGAAATAAAAGTAATCTATAACTCTGATTATTACAGTTATTTCTTCATTGTAAACCCTCCACGTTTTCTTCCAAAATTGCCATTTTGCGGTGGGATTATCAGGGGAAGAGCAACATTTTGTGCCAAAATCGGGGACAGTTCAGAGCTTTGGATATGCCTAATTCTTTAAAGCAATTTATTTGCACATACCACTCAACCTGTTAATGCAGGAAATCTGGACAAGGCCAAATATACTTATAAACAGTACAAAAAATTGTTGTATAAACCAAGACAGTTGATAGAATAACAGGTCTTGCTTTAGCATGCATTTTTCTGAAGGTTATGAAGTCTGAAACTCAGTGTCTGTCATTATTTAGTGACTTAATTCCTAAATTATTTGCCAGAAAACCACACATTTAATGAGGAACAAACCAAAAATAAGAAGCAAAAATCTATTAATTCTGTGAAAATCTAGACAGTTGAGAGGTATAGTTCAGCCGGGGCTGTCTTTGAGTTTGCCGCCCTTCCCCCTCACAAAATTGTGGTCGAATGGAGCCTCCCCCCTTCAGCTATTCCAATGAACCATTACTTGGCTATTTCATCCCATTTACCATAAACACTAATGTGAATACTGCTTTACTTCTATGATGATTTGGACTTCATTTGAAAGTTTTATTTTGCATTTTTCAGCACAAACACTAAGACATCTGCTAAACAAAGCAATGCAATCTCACAATGAAACAGACAGCATTAAAACTTTTCTGCCCTTGAAACTCACATTCATTGAAACAGCATTGAAACCCATATTCAAAGAAAATACATTTTGCCAGTGACAGATAAAGATTAACTTTGGGCTGTTTTCAAATCATAGGCCCCTTGCACATGAAACATGCACGTGGTCTTTGATACATCTTTCTGATTTTATTAAATTATATTCCTTGTACAATATAGTACAGCTGTAGAGGGTGTTTTAAATTTGTTTTGAACATTTTTCCAGTAAACAATGAAACAAAATGCATGCACCAATAATGAAAAAACTGCCCAATTCAAAACATTTTTCCAGTAAACAATGAAAAAAAATACATGCACCAATAATGACAAAACTGCCCAATTCCAGAACATTTCTATCATAAAAGTCTACTCAAACTTCGACAGTCCACCAGTATCAGTAAATATGCACAATCTCTGAAGAAGTAAAAGTCATCTAAATAATTCCACATTAAAGAAATCTGTAACTAATGAAGAGGTTGCTGCTAGCAAACAACTTTATATGTCATTGTTTCATCTACAAATAAAGTGTCTGTTACCCTTGAGGAATAAATTGCCTATGTTTCATTAAAAAACAAGCCTGACAACAACTATCTACTTGTTTCATGGGGAAAACATGATCAAAGTATCAGTAAATATGCACAATCTCTGAAGAAGTAAAAGTCATCTAATAATTGGTGTTAAGGTTCGTGAATAATTGACATATATAAAGAAGGGTGGGAAGAAGAAATGCATGGGCAAGAGTTATTTTGGCTGTGCTGGTTAAAAGTCTCTTGTTGCGATAAAGAAGTCCAAGTTTCTGGTGAGTCTTTTTGATAGAATTATTGACTTGGATATCAAATTTAAGCTGATTGTCTGTTATGACTCCCAGCAGTTTAGTGCAGGGTTCAGCAGTAATGATAGTGTTATTGCTTGAATGGATGGAGAAAGTAGTTTTGAGATTGATAAGGTTTTTGGGGAGGAAGAGTAGAAGCTTAGTTTTCTTAGGGTTGAGAATTAATTTGTTATCACAAAGCCATGTCTCTATGGTATTGAATGATGATTGGGTAGTAGAGTGGAGGTCAGATGGATTGTCTGCAGTGGTGATGACAGTTGAATTGTCTGCATATTGTACCAGTGTAGAGTGGGGACAAGAGGTGTATAGTAGGTTAGTAAAAATATTAAAGAGCACTGGCCCAAGTATGGATCCTTGGGGAACTCCCATTGTTACATTAAGTGGGGAGATAGTGAAGAATGCCATTTAACAGATTGTTGGTGGTTAGAAAGATAGCTAGAAAACCAGGATATGGTGGGGGGAGAGAATTTTAAATGGGAGAGTTTGTCCAAGAAGAGGGGATGGGAGACAGTGTCAAAGGCTTTGGAGAGGTCGAGGAACAGACAGGAGACTAATTTATTGTTGTCACGGGCCAGTGATACAGTATTGATAAAGGATATTCAAGCAGTTGTAGTACTGTGTTTGGGGTGAAAACCATGTTGTGTGTGTGTTAGAAGGCTCTCTTCTAGAATGTACTGCATTATCTGCTTGTGAATGCATTTCTCTAGAATCTTAGAGAGGGGAAAAAGTATAGCTATTGGCCTGAAGTTTTGTATAGGTAATGTGAAGAATGTTTTCCATATTGCTGGGACATATAATTCAGAGATGGATCGGTTAATCAGGATGGAAACAGGATAGGCTAAGAGTTCTGCTGCATTCTGTAGGAAATAGGAAGGTAGATTATCAGCTGAGGGGGAGCAAGGTTTGAGTTTGGAGAGTAAGGATTTAATATAGTTAGTTGAAATGGATTTAAGGGAAAAGGAGTTAGAAGGATAGGGGGGGAGATTGGGATTGTGTAGTTATTAGCATTTTTCCTATTGGGAAGAGCATTTATAATGGTAGTTATTGAGTCAATAAAATGATTGTTAAATGTAGTAGCAGTTTCTTCTGCAGTTTTATTTGGGCATGGGTTTGGAGGGGAAGGGTTTCCTGGAAGTAGTATATGGTTGATTGTGTTACAGAATTTTTTGGAGTCTGATTTTAGGCTAGTGGGAGGATTTGCATAGAAGTTAGCCTTCATTTTGTTGATAATTTTCTTTATTTGATTCCTAAGTTCTTTGTAGGTCTGTAGGAGAGATGGGGTCTTAGTTTTAATCCATAATTTCCATATCCTATCACGTTTTTTCATCAGGGTATGAGTAGATTTGCTTAGCCAAGGAGATGAGTTAGTTTTGATTCTTATTGTGCAGAGAGGAGCAATGGAGTTGATGTTAAGAAAGGTAGAGTTGAAAGAGTGGACAACCTCATCTAAGGGAAGAGTGGTGAGATGGGACCAGGGACCAGTTAATTCTAGAGAATTGGTCTATGAAAGAGTTGGAACTGAAAGATGAGGTTTTACGGGAAGTGATGTATTTGAAAGGTCTGGTGAAATGGGGAGTATATCTGGTTACTGTGATCGGGCAGTGGTCACTAAGAACATTTGGAAGAGTGTGGTAGTTTTTGGGGTGAGACATCAGAATCCAGTCCAGAAGAGACTGTGGAAGGTGTGATTTGTTTATATGGGTAGGGGTAGTGATTAGCTGCTCAAATCCATGTAGATTGATACAGGAGGTAGTATTGGGAGTTTGTATTGAGAGCCCATCTGTGTTTACATCCCCTAGTATGATGGTTTCATTAGGGATGTTCTGAGAGAGGTGGGATAGGATGTTTTCAAGTATGCTAATATTGTTTCCAGGGGGGGGGTATAAATTGCGACAGCAGTAATGGCGGTAAAGTTATTAAGTTTGACATTAGCAAGTAGGAGTTCAGCAGGCGAGAAAGAGGGTAGGGGGAGGATTGGACTAGTTACAGAGAAGTGATCAGGGTATAAAATGGCTATGCCCTCTTCTCTTTTCTTTTGCCTGTCAAGTCTAAGGATATTATATCCAGGTGTGGTAATTTCACTATCTTGATTGTGGTTTCAGCCATGTTTCAGTTAGGGTGACTATGTCTGGTGTATAGTTAGCTAGCCAGCCATGGAGGTCCTGAACTATAGAGCAGAAAGATATTTGTTTTTTAGAGGGAGAGAGGTTGGTTGAGTTTTGTAAAGGAGGATTATTGTTCAGGTTAGGGTGGGAAGGGCCTGGGTTAGGGTGGATGTCTCCTGATAGAAGTAATGGTTTGAAGTAGAGTAACTGTCTAAGTGGCGAGACATTTTTCTTTCTGCTTAGAGGAGATAGGGAGTGGGGAAGATAATTTTATTTTAGGAAGGAGAGTAATATTTTTTTGGGAAGGAAGGACATGTATAGAGAGGAGCCTGGGGTTTAGTATTTGGATTTTCCAGTTAGTTGGTTGGAAGTAGGGTGGGAGTACATGTGTGTGACAGGAGGTGAAAAGGTAGAAAAAGCAGAGTATAGGTGTCAGGAGTAATGTTTGTGGTTTGAAAGGCATGATATAAAGGAAGAGTATGTGTAGATAGTGGGAGGGAGGGGTGAGAGATGCGTAGTGGAGTGTGGGAGGGTGCTAAAGGGGAAGAGGTGTGTTGGTAAGGAAGTAGTTAGGAGGGGCTGGGGAGGAGTTAGAAGAGGTGTAGTTAAGGTGGATAAGTATAAAGGAAATGATATGGGGGGTGGGAGAGGAGCAAAGTGAGCCTGAGCATAGCAAGGGCAAACGGAGCGGGGCCCTCCCGAGTAGCTGCTGATTTAAAAAAAAAAAAAAAAAAAAAACATCAGTCAGCTGTATGCCAGAAAGGTTCAGGATTTCTGCATAAAATGGGAAGTTTTAGTTAAGTTGCAGTGAGTTAGCTAGGTAGTATTATATAGGGATAGAGAGATAGTTAAGGTGTAGTTATGAGAGGGTTGCAGGGGTCAGTATAGGGCCTCCGGCTCCTGTGGTACTGTACTCACACAGGTTACAGATATCTATATTCCAGGGAGGAATAGGGTAAATGTGTACACAAAGGATTTCAGATTAATATTAGCACATTTACAGAGGGGGTGATAATCATGCTTTCTTTCCAGTCTCCCGAGGTATGTTTTTCGTTGTAGGTATGTCAGGTTCCCGTTTTAGCAGATAATTGACAGAGCCTTGGTTTGGAATTCAATGTTAGGGTGCAGAAACAGAGGAAGAGAGCTAGGGGAAACAAAAATACAGTGTATTTAGTTGGGTGGGTTGGGTAGAAGAATCGGATATTAGGACAGACAGTTAAAAAACATTTTATAAATAGGATTTCACATCAGAAACAAACAGTCATACATCTAGTTAAATTACCAGGCACTAGGTTTAGCAGGAATAACAATAGTCATTAACAGCTAGTGTTAATGGAAAAAAGGAGAATATTTGGCAAAATAGTTAGAGACTACACTCTCTGAGCGCTCCTGATAGAGCTCAAGTACAACATTTTAAAAGACAGACTCAGTAGGTTCTTATTTTAGGCCCCAGAGGCCATTTAAAACAGTTTCTGATCTAGAGCGCAAATTCATTTACCAGGTCAGAGCAGAAAAGGCAATAACCAATCCTGTATTTTCTGTCCTTTAAGCACTCAGTAGGTACGTACCTTATATCTGGCTTAAAAGACTGGAACCTCCTTCTAAATGAACTAACAACACTTTCTTCTTTGCCTCTCTTTAAACAAAGACTAAAAACATACTTTAAAACTCACTGGTTATGTCCATGTTGTAAACCTGACTAACCTTTCCCTCTACTAATGTTACTTCTACACCCTACCAATTTTTCACACATATTTCTTTAATTTCTATGATGAAGAACTGAACTGCTGACCACAATGAAGCAATTTCGTAGATTCATCCTGCTTATTGTTAGTACAACCTAGTACATAATAACACTGTCACTTTTATTGTGTAATAGAATTCATCTCACCATTCTTAATGATTTCTGTACTAGTGTAAATATCTTTTTTGATCACTTTTTTATTATTATTACTGATTCTTGTATACATATTTGAACTACGATGTTTCAACTATGTTTACCATCCTTGTTGCTGTATTTTAAGTGATGATCTAACTATTAATGTTGGAGCTTTTCTCCCCGGGCCTCTACTGAAAATGGAAATATATCCAGCTAGACTAGCCCGGTCAACAAATGTAAAATAAATAAAATAAAATTATTCTGGCTGATTTGTTAAATTCTACACAGGGTCTGTGATTGGCTTTCCTACAGGTACCTGAAACTTTCACCAGTTTGGACTTTATGACCATGTTTAGTTGTCTTTCTGGCCATGACACATTTGGATTATATTTTATATCACCGATTTTGTTGAATGACATCTTGGTGAATTTTTAAAGTTTTTGGAACACTGTCAGTGCTAATTTCACTTTTTATTTCTAAAATGTGTTGATTAGGACCTCTTTTGCTGTGCTGTCTTACTTTTTGTTTACTTTCAACAGTGATCTCACAGTAAGTGTTATAATTCATCCATTATTTAGTGACAAAAAAGCATGTTTCTTTGATTTTCCATGTTGCTGTCCTTTAGAAGATGAGATTGTTTCCCCTTCCCTTTTATCTTCTTGCATGTTGCGATTATCTAAATTCTTTAGTTTTCTTCATGTTCTAAACCTGCCAATCATGTCACCATATTGGTTGTTTTTCCTTTTGCTTCTTTGGTACTATCGCAACCTCATTCCAAATAGTATAAAATGCTAACGCATGGCACTGCTGACTGACTGTAATCAATACCCAATGCACACATTTAATTAATGTTTTTCTTAGTGTTAAAACAGTGAATTGCATCGCCTAGTTTGAAGTGATCATAGCATCTGTGGTTCTTATTTATGCTGTGGAGATTTATTGCAATTATTATGTTGTTAATACGTTTTATAGTGGAAGAGGAGGTGGCAACATTAATTACCAAGGAATATTGAAAGAAATGTATTTAAATGTGGGCGCACTGTACTGTGGTTTGTATACTTGAGTGGTGTGAGCTTTACTGCAGTCATGAGGCAAGTTCAGGTGCATTACAACAAGACAGCTGTGACTGCTAATTTAGATATTTTCACGTAGGCTGAATGTCTGTCAAAAGCTAAACATTTTAAAAGAATAAAGAGCTTAGTTTTGCGAATTTCATTACCATTTATGACTCTTAATTACAGGTACAAGTTATAGAGTCACTCAGTTAACAAAACCTGTAGTAAGTGCTGTTATTATTTTTAATGGTATATTGTTTGACTACACACTATTCTCGTAAGCTTACACACATTTCATAACCTAGCCATTTCTTTTCTGTTTATAACAGTCTGTAGTCGGGCTGTAGTAGGAGTTGGATGCCGCATACTTCTACTTATAGTTAGTTGTTGGACTGTGACTTAGGTGTGTTAGGGTTGATACTGCTCGGTTTTTTTACTTTTGGCTTGATAGTTTGTACAGCTCAGAATAAATTTGAGGGGTGATGGTATGTTTAGACAGTTATTCTTCTGTCGTGCGTTGTTTGTATCATTCTAAAATCTTATCAGTAAAAAGGGAAATTCCCCATGCTCCCCAGTTTTCACCTCTCCTGTCCCTCATAAAATGTTTTTTCCCCTAAGTCACCAAGGATTGCAGTCAGTCAGCAATGCCATGTATTAGCATTTCATACTATTTGGAATGTGGTTACGATGATACATAAGTACCACTTCTTCTACCATTCTAATATCCATCTTCAGATTGGTCCATAGGAGAAAAATGTCTGTATAAATGAAGTCAGACCTGTGTCCTGTGTGATACTTGTATCTCTCTGCTGAATTAGACAATGATTAATTGAGGTTTCCTGTTTCTGTACAATAATTTGTTCAGTGTTTGAAGTTATATCTATCTATATATATATATATATATATATATATATATATATATATATAATGATTGAGGGAACTTTTGAAATGTATGCACTGAAAATTGTATTTGAATTTATCTTATAATAAAGAATATCTAATAAGTACTCTGGTAGTTTCAGTTAAGTTCTGAGGAAGAGGAGGACAGAGAGTACATAAGTAGATGTCTGTAACTTTTATATATATTTTTGATATGTCAAATCTCAGATGGTTCTTTCACATCTGACAGAGATAATGGTGTTATAAATAGAATGCTTCTGCAAAGTGCCTGGCGAGGCTTGCTGTCTCTGTAGATTTGTACATTCAGGGGTTGAAACAAGAAAGATTATAGCACTAGATAGCTGTTAAGCTGCTAGAATGTTCAGTTGTTTAGAATGCGAGAATATTCTTAGCAGTGCCTGTACTGGGAATGAAAGTCCGTAGAATAGCACTAAATATCCACAGGCCAGCTCTTTTACATCTGTTTTAAGTTGACATTGTAAATAAAAGCAGTTGATAATAATCATCACTATCAAATTACTGCACGTGTCTTAGTTATAATTTAATGAGAAGTCATGTAGTACAAAAAATAAAATCTGTAAGAACCAACGAACAAGAGAATGAGGTTAAGTGATAGTGATGGGCGTATAAGAATCAAAAACCTGTTACTCCCTGTAATTTTGCTAATGTTAAAATATGCAGACTATTCTGTATACACTTGTGCAAAGGTGATTAGATAGAATTCAAAGAACTTTTGTAGCAGATTAATGGAGATCCACGACATTACTGATTTTACTAAGATAATTAATTCCTGAAGTAACTGACTGCAGTACGTGTTGAACTTGAGTGTATGACTTGGGTGTAGACGGTAATAAAAGGCTGATTAATTTACAGTGGCTTGATTCCAGAATGGCAGGTTGTTTATGGAGTGTTTAAGTCATAGTCATTTATTGCTGATTTTATCCTTAGCTAAATATAGCAAATGTATGTTTTGTTGGACTAGTAATTCCTCTGATGGAGTTCACAGCTGTCATTTCTCAACAAGAGCTTCGGCTTCAGAATAATTCACTTGGATAGTTCACATTGCTTTTGCTTATCTTTCTGCTTACAAATTCAGTAGAAAGGAAAGCTTCATTTAGCATGAAAGGATCCATGAATCAGTATTACCTGCTTAACAGACTTAAAATAAATAAAATAGTTGCTGAGAAATTTTAATATCTGTAACTTTTTACATTGGCAACATATCGCAATATTTTCATCATAATACTGTCAGCTGGAAAGTCACAAGTGAAATCAAAATTTAGAAGAACTACCCAGCAGGTCAGAAAATGGGGAAATGTAGACATCAGCGTAAGTAAATTGTCAGTTCTTCTTAGTGATAACTATTTGAATAAAATGGCACACTTCTGAATCGTGTGCCTGGTCAAAGATCAGAATGCGGAAAGAAATACACTTAATTTTTAGACAAGTCCACATAAGATTTTGCTGCAAACATTGCCTTCTCATTTTGTGTAACATAATTCTTTATTTTGCAATATTTAAGGTAAATGAATGGGACTGATATCACAGTAATGTTGGTTGCAAGTAACATAGTTATCCTGGTGTTAGCACTTATTTGCCACTTAGTCATGAGCTATTTAGTATTTGTAGTGTAATGAGCAGTATAGCATCTGAAAGATAAGTACCAAGTGTGTGTTTAGTGTGCGCTTGGTCATATCTTGCATTTGTCGGTGGTCAAGGTGCAGAGACCTCAACGTAATTTACAGGCAGGAGGAGGTTGCAATGGACAAAAAAAAATTCTAAAGCCATTTTCAGATGCCATGTAAAACTTAATTTGAGATGGCATATTCTGACACCCCAGTGGAATACTTTCAAGCTACAAATGGTGGTTGCAGGCTTTATTTTACTTGTAATTTGGGTCCTAGAAAGAGATTGTGAACTTTGTAGTACTGGAGTATGTAAGAGCTGATAAAACATCTGGTTTCATTTATTTTCTTCAACTAAGGGCCATTTAATAACCAAATAATGTAGAAGACTAAGGAATTGCATGTGTTTTGTAAAGAATTCTTATTTGGCATGGTGATATAAAACTGGGAAGTATTAAACTAAAAGTGACAGACGCTCTTGATTTCTTCATTGACTGCTGGATATGTTATGCCCCCCACCACTGAAATGGATAGAGGGTTCACAAAAGAGATGGATTATACTGTACTAGCTTTTATCAGGTTCTAGTTCAGTTTAGTGAATGTGACTTCACTGAGTCAGATATAATCGACAACAGACCACCAAAAGTGAAATAAGCAGACATTACAAAAAGAGCAATGGAAACTACTGATTTAGCAGAGTTGAAGGAAGGACTACTAAGTTCATTGGTAGGTACTACGTTATTGGCCCAAGGGCCTAAGTAAGTCTAGCCAACAAGGTTTCCTGGCTTACGCCACCCAAGAAAGTTAATTTCCTGTGCCCCTGTCTAGCAGAGCCACAGAAGTGATCCCTGGGGTGTATTTCCTATTTCCCATCTACTCATCAAGATTTTTCTTGAAGAGTGCTATTGAGGAACTTTGCTTGACATAGACGGATAGCTTGTTCCAGAGTATAGGAAGTCTCTGGGACAGGAATCTATCCCTCCAGCATGTCCTGTTTATTGTGGTGACAAGGCTTAGGTCCCTAGAGCATGTAGCTCGGAGGGATTGGGATTTCTTTAGGTGTAGCATGTCCAACAGCTCTGGGTTTAACGTAGCTTTATTTGTTAGGCAGAGATCTCCTCGGAGTAGGCAATATGCTACAGAGTAAAGCTGGAGTTTTTTGAGACGGTCAGTGTAGGGCATCTGTTTGAGGCCAGTAATCCTCTTTGTGAGGTAATTCTGCAGCCTTTCCAGCTGCTACAGATGTCTTGTGAGGTACATTCCAAAAGAGGTGTTGTACTCTGTGATGGGTCTCAGTGCCGAGTAGAGGGGAACAATGACCTCTTTTTTTCCTGGATGAGAACCCTTTTGTGATGAGGTGTGCCACATAGAAGGATTTCCTGACTACTGTGGCGATGTGATTATCAAAGGAGAGACTACTGTCCGCCTGGGTTCAAAGGTCTTTTATCACACATTCGGCGTTAAGTAGACTACTGTTTATGTGGTAGTTCGTGGGTACAGAGTTTTTACCAAAGGGGATGACTATGCACTTTTTGGCATTGAGCTTGAGGCCATGCCTCTGACACCAGGCATCTGTCTCAGTGAGGCTCTTCTGTAGGATGTCCACATCATTTGGGGACTCAACTGTGGCTCCTAGTTTGCAGTCATCTGTGAACTTCATTAGCCAGAGGCCTTCTGTGTTAGCCTGTACTTCAGAGAAGTAGATATCAAACAGGACAGGTCCCAGGACTGAACCCTGTGGTACTACACTTGTCACTGGTTTGAAGTCAGATTTGGAGTCTGCAACTTTTACAGTGTGGGTTCTGATAGTGAGCCATTTGGCAACCCATCTTGTGATGTAGGGATTTATACTTAGTTTAGTGAGTTTAGCTATAATTCCAGAATGGGGAATGGTGTCGAAAGCCTTGACGAGGTCATGGTAGGCTCTGTGAACCACCTTACCCTTGTCTATGGCTTTGGTGACTAATCAGGTTCAGAAGGCATGATCTGCCTTTCACAAACTCGAACTGGGTGGGGTCAAGAGTTTGGAGGTTACCAATGTCTTTGTTTATGAGTTCCATGATGATACGTTCCAAGTATATATTTTAGACCACTAAACTGGCCATGGATATGTTGTATTTGTCTTTGTGTGTGTGTGTGCGCGATATGGATTGTGGTTGAAAGGGATCAAATAAGGACCAGTTCACTTACCTGGTTAAATGTGTGTGTGTGTGTGTGTGTGTGTGTGTGTGTGTGTGTGTGTGTGTGTGTGTGTGTGTGTGTGTGTGTCTTTATGTCTGTATGCATGTGTGTGTTTTTTCTTACATTGGTTGAACTGAGAACTGAGTGAGTAATTTGCTCGATACGTAATTTGTTGAATTAAAACAAATACAGGATGGGAATTAGTCTGAGATTGGCAGGCAGTGGGATTTGGAGAGTTTTCCAGTTTCACCACTGATGAGCAATTTTGTAGTTTGTAAATGTAAGTAGCGGGGGTGTGAGGGTGCAGACCCCTCACATAAAAAAGCATTTTTGATTTGGGTTTTGTTTTAGGGGGGGGGGTGGTGACTTTTTTGTGCAATTGATTATACTTGATTATAATTTGCCAATTATTTTTATATCAGTGAATTTACTGTTATTCATTTGATTGTTGGTGGAGGTCTGAGATTTACCACTACAGTAACTATATATTTGTGTGGGGTCTACGTTAAATGTTCGAACATCCAAAATGTCGAACATTATATGGTCGAGACCAAATGTTCGCCATTTGGATGGTCGAACATAAAAAAAAAAAAAAAAAAAAGAAAACACAGAAAAAAACACTTTAACAATGTAGGCATGGGGCAAGCCCACCTGCACCCCCCACACCCCCCCTACTTAAATATACCAACTCCGAGACTGCACTTCAGTGCAGAAAAGGGAAATTCTCTCTATCTGCACCATATGGTGCCTCTGAAAGTCTATCTTCGAGCACTCAAAATTTCGAATGCTTGGTCTCGACCATGTAACGTTTGAAATTTTGAGCGTTTGAAGATTTGACAGGTACCCGTGTGTGTGTGTGTGTGTGTGTGTGTGTGTGTGTGTATATATAGATATATAGTTAAATAGTTAAATACAGATATGTATGTATAGTATATGTGCATATGTATCTATGAAGCTATATCACTATCTCTCTCTCTCTCTCTATATATATATATATAAAAACACACACACACACATATATATATATATATATATGTATGTATGTGTGTGTATGTATATATATATATATATATATATATATATATATATATATATATATATATATAAAAACACACACACATATATATATATATATATATATATATATATATATATATGTATGTATATAAAATGTGTGTGTGTGTGCATGCACATGTACAGTACACCCCTGTTAAAATGCCAGGTTTTTGTGATATAAAAAAAATGAGACCACAGTAAATCATTTCAAAACTTTTCCCACCTTTAATGTGACCTACAATCTGTACAGTTCAATTGAAAAACAAACTAATCTGTTAGGGGGGGAAAAATATAAAAAATAAAAAAAATGTACAATTCGCTGGGTGCATGTGTGTGCACACCCTTAAACTAATACTTTGTTGTGTGTGCACACTCTTCAACTAATACTTTGTTGAAGAACCTTTTGATTTAATTACAACATTCAGTCTTCTTACGTAGGATTCTATCAGTATGGCATATCTTGATTTTGCAATACATGCCCACCCTTCCTTGCAAAAGTGCTCCAAATCTGTGTGTGTGCGTGCATATATGTGTGTGTGTGTGTGTGTGTGTGTGTGTGTGTACGTGCATGTGCGTGTTCATAAGTTCGTAAGTTTTTACTAGGCTACCAACCACAAGGACCTTTTTAAGCCTAAACATGCATCACAAATCATTGACAAGTTCTGATACCCTTGATAAGTGTAAGCAGAGACTTGGGAGATGAAACATTTACAATCTAGGGCCTGTGAGATGAACCATTTACAGACTGCCTGTGTCTATTAGAGACATAGGTGCCAAACCAGGGATGAATTTCCTGTTCCTCATCCAATTGTCCAGTTTGCACTTGAATTGGGTTAAGGAGGAACTCTGCTTCACATGGATGGGGAGCCTGTTTCAGAGAAGGGGTAATAGAATCATAGGTAAAATGCTGTCTCTATTGTCAAACAGCTCAAACACACACCCAGCTGACTGCAGCGAGAATAGACCCCCTACCTATTTAAGTACACAGACTACAGAACACAGTACTTTATATGAGCACCACAGCACAAGTCTATAGATTAGTACTAGGCAAGTTGCCTTCTGGGCCATTTAAAGCCTAGCTAATTACCTCATGTGAGAATCAAACCATGTAACTTGTATTTGTAAGGTAAACACCTTAACTATTAAGCCAATCTCCAATTTTCTCGAATGTGTGCGTCTGATTTTTTTGTCTTGTTTAGTGGTACTGGGAAAAGTGCTGTA
This sequence comes from Protopterus annectens, assembly GCF_019279795.1. Classification (NCBI taxonomy): domain Eukaryota; kingdom Metazoa; phylum Chordata; order Ceratodontiformes; family Protopteridae; genus Protopterus; species Protopterus annectens. The sequence continues at coordinate 1,630,946,271 of NC_056731.1, read as the reverse complement.
ATGTTTAAGGTTGGGGTTAGGGACAAGGGTAGGGTTAGCACACATGATTAGAGTGAGGCAGAGATTCCTTTCCCTAACAGTACCACCTTATAAGTCAGAGTGTAGCTGCAAGATAGTGGCCAGTTTTTTTTTTTTTTTTCCCCTTTATTTGCGCACTGAAAATGGGCCACTGGCTGAGTTGGACTAACCTAGTTAACAAATGACAAATAAAATAAAAATAAATAAATACATTTTGTGATCAGTGTTTTTGTGTTGTTGATGTGCCTGCTGTGATGTAATGGGTTTTGCTGTAAATATGATCAAAAATTAAGTTTATATATATATATATATATATATATATATATATATATATATATATATATATATACCATAAGTTCGAAGTTTTGAAACTTCGAACCATTTAAATGGAGATTGCTGTACAGTGCGGAATGGTAGAGTTACCGTTTTCCTCACTGTAATGTGATCTCAGAATTGGTATATTTAATTAGCAGGGGGGGTGGGTGCAGGGTCCATTACTTTAATGGTTAAGTTATATTGATATATATATATATATATATATATATATGTATATACCTGGATACTGTTTCTTTAAAATTTTCTGAATTATTTAGTTATGTCATTTTTAAGCATATTGTTTAAATATTAGAGCTTTGAGTGTTTTTATATGTTTAACTTGAAGAAACTTTGGTGAAAGTGCTTGTTGCGTTGGATCTTATTGAATTTTAATATTAAAGCTGCAGTCTGTCCACGCCTGGTTCTTGACTGGATTGTATTTGACTGTTTACACCTGATATGAAGGATAGTATATCCATCACTCTTCCCAGGTGCAGTGGCTTTGGAGTTAGAATAAGTAAGTTGTAGGAGAATAGAAGGTGCCCGTATGTTGGGGGTGGCTTATTTCCTGCAAATGGAAGGCAGTATTGCTGCAAGTTTGAGATTTTGTGTTCAAGTGCCATGTGTTTATATGTCATTAGTATTCGCCAGTTTATTTTCAGTCAGCTGTGATTCAAAACTCTAACGGAGGTTAGAGTAATTGGATAAAAACAGTAAGTTACCATATGTTCAAGGGGGGATAAATAGACTTGGATTGAACTAGAGAATTAAGATAACGAGATGATAAAGGTATCCCCTTTTTTGCCATGTATGGATTTTTCCATTGTTTCTTTTTGTAATAAGGTAGTCAAGTTTAGCTTAATGCTGAAGTTTAGTCTTTTTTTCAGTTTGTAGCTTTTTTTATTGGTACAACTTAAGTTTTGCTGATTTTTTTTAATCTGTCTTGAAATGTCATTTTAGGTTTCTGGCAGAAGTTGTCTGTACTTGGTGTAGATTTACATTCTTTTGTTCAATTGTTACACTGTCACTGCAGTGTCAGATTAGGTTTACATCACTTATCTGATGACTCACTACTGTAGCAAAGCTCTCCATGCTGTACACAGCTGTATGTAGTATTATTATTCAATGGCTGTCAGCCAACGGAATACTTCATACACGATATATTCTTTGCTGTGTTACATAAGCTCACTTACATAGCTCTTGCAAGGATATTAAGTGCCTTGCTGACATTGTTTGGACACAGCTTCTACTCAGATGTAGAGGAAATTAATATTGTTACTGCTCACTGTTGTTAGAGCTGACAGCAAAACAAGAATTTAAATTTCTGTTGCTGGCCTCCAATACCCACTTCCTGTTAATAGTCTCTTCAGAAAGCATCTGATGGTTCACATTGGTTCAAAAGTAATTTTTAATGAACGTTTCTCAGTTTTCACAGCTAGCAATACCGGATACCTTCCATGTGATGCAGGACCGGTCTGTATTGCTGTTTACTTGTGAGTTTGCTAACCGTAATTCAACAATTATAGTGTTGCAGTGTAAGACACAATGCAAAAAAACAGCCACATGCGTTCCAGTCAAGAGGACCAGCACTGTTACATGAAAAGGTGTGAAAAGAACCTGAAGTAACATGTTTCTGCTGCAAATGTGTTTTTTTTTCTTCCTTCAAGTAGCTTAAACTTTCCTTAAAGTGATTTGTTACAGTTATGCTGTTGTTTCACTTACTGTACTTACAGTATCACTTATTGTAGTGGCAATTATTATGTGTGTTTTCTTTTGCAGAATTATTTGTTTCTTAGCTGAACCTGTCAAGACAGAGCTTCCTTTGACATTTAGAAACCATTTTTTTGAAACTCCACAAACAGCATGATGTCATGTTAGGAATAAAAGATGTACTAATTGGTTCCCTGAGAGAGTAGCATTTTGCATAGAATGGGATACCCAACTCAATGATTGTTTTGGTATATTGGCTTGCTAGAAGGACATTATAGCCTGTGCCTTAAATATTTATACATATGTATTCCTGTATGCATGCATATGTATATGCAACAGTGCTAGACTTGAATTAGAAATACTGATGTGTTGCAGGCTCTATGCAGATACTTGCTCTTGTGTTTTTTTTCTGGGCTTCAACTGTGACAGGGTAAAAACAATGTAAATGCATTCTCATTCAGTTTTGCAGTCTAATCAGTATTGCACTTGATGTTTTACTGTTTTGACACTACTTTTCAAGGAGTTAACATTGTTTGTGCACTAGTGAATTGGTTCTGTCTGTCTTGTACTACTTGTAGCATCTTGCTTTGTCATTGTGTAGATCTTGCATTCCTTTGATATTGTATCAATACTGATTCCATTGTACTATACTCTTTTTTTTCTCATTGCTTTATTGGTTTTCTGTATTTTATGTACTTTGTACATTCAGGTTCAGTCTGAAATTGGTCTGTTGCGATCAATACTTTACCCCAGTAAACAAATTCAGATAAGTAAATTGATCAATCAGTCAATCAATCTGCTGTATTTGAGGAAGTCAGGACGACTGACTGGATGATTTTGAGTTCCTTCCATTTTGTCAACCGCATCTTGTACTTTTGTTACTCTGACCTTCTGCCAGATTTTTTATTTATAGGACAGTATTAGTCTCCCCATTTAGGACCATATCAATTGATAAAGTTATTAAAATGTGTGCAGCGACTGTATTTTTGAATTGGTTCTCTACTCTTCTGTTGTATTACTGTAAAGCTTGTATTCAATTATGTGTTTGTGTTTAAACATTGTTTGAAGGTTATTTAGTTTGGTGCAATCAAGATTTTCAGCACTGTGAGAATATAGTTTATGATTTCAGAGTAGATCCAGATGTAATTCCATTTAAATAATACAAGAATTTCTGAGCTTTGTGTCACTGATCCATCCATCCATCCTTCAATCAACTTTACTTCATAAACTGGTGTCCTTTACTTACCAGTTGCAGCACAAATACATGTGCAAACCAGACATGGAAAATAACTGTCACTTTCAATTATGGGTACTTAACTGCAAACCATGCTCCTGTGACTGTTGCTTGGGAGGGAGGAGCAATTCCCAACTCCACATTCAGGAATCACTTCACATACTGTACATTGCAGAACACCACAAGCTTGGTTACCCCTTCCCCATACAAAAGACCTCTTCAGGTAAGAAGTAGTTGCAATTCAGATCATTGCAGTTTGGACACTTTACATTAAGCTTATAAGCCATTTCTTCATAGTGGTTTGTTTGTGTCTTTCGGCTTTTCCGGATTAGGGGTCGCCACAGCGGAACTCCGGTCCGCTAATGATTGGCAGTAGATTTTTTACGTGCCGAGTTTGCCAGCCCTGATGCACAACCTTCAACGAAGGTATGCCCATTCACGCATGTCTCCACACAGAAGATGCTCTAGCTAAGAATTGAACAGCACGTCTTGTTGTGAGGCAACAACGTTACTGCAGCACCACCTCTTCGTAGTGGTACCAAAACAAATCAACCCATAAACATTTGCCCACTACCATTCAGCACCCATCCTCTCCACCTTTGGGAAAATTCTAGAGAAAGTCATCTACACACAGATTACAGAATACATGAGCACCTATGACTTCTTATTAAACAAGCATCATGGGTTCTAGTCAAATCACACACTAACAATTCTCGGAAATTCTGTTCGCTCTGGATAAAGTGCAGTTTATAAAAGATATCTTTGTTGACCTTATCAAAGGTTTTCTTCTTGTAGATCACAACTTACTACTATATCACCTTCTTAAGGTAGGCATTCACCTTATAACTTTCACAAATTCCAAATTGACACTTTCAAGTCAAAATTTACTCCTCACTCTCACTATTAGCTGTTTTGAAACTAGGGCTTCCTCAAGGATCCATTCTGGCTCCAACTCTCTTCTTCATCTGTATCAATTCACTTCCCCTGGATCTTCCTCATCTTGCTCTTCGCCTCCTAAATGCTAATGATATTGTCCTGGTCTGCCCAGACCAGTCCTCTCACATTACTGCACAAACAACAGCAATCTGACTTCCTCTCCAAAATCCAGTGGATTGAGTACAAAACACTACTACTTAATTCATCCACGACAAAAAAACTATGCTCTTCAGAACTAAATATAAACTAAGCAAAATCACAAATGTACTAGAAATCATTGATGACAATACTATAAGTATAAAAACTCTATTTCCTTTAAACATCTAGGTCTCTGGTTTGACCCATCTCTTACCTTTACACTTTATCTAGACATTGCAAAAAGAAAATCAATCCTCTTCTATTTTGGGCAACAAGATACCTCTCATTCTCTCAAAGGCCTCTAGAATAAGCTATAGGGTAAGGCATATTACAATCATAACTTGAGTATGCCCTTCCAATAATACCATATGCCTCAGAATGATTTTCAACACTCATTCAAACTCACCAATAAAATCTGCAGATTCATAACTTCTCCCTCAAAGGAAGAATGCAACTGTAATATACTTCAAAAAGCAAAATGGCTACCTTTTCACCCTAGGTAGCTAAAGTTGTCAGAGATTCCCCTCCCTGCAATCATAGAAATTATGACCACATATCACCTTCACTGAAAAACCCTAAAATGAAACACCATTGTACCGATGCCTCTGGGAGTTCGTCCCCCTCCATCTTAAAGACACATCCTCTTACTCAGCATTTCAGGCACAATTAAAAGCCTATCTCCAAAACCAAACAAATATCAGTGCCGTACTTCAAACCATATAAACTTAACTTTGGGTTTGGCCTGACATGTGTATGCTGAGACTGTAAGTTAGTACCAGTGCATCAGAAAATAGCAGGAACAATGACGACATATCCTTTTTACTCATTTTATATTTATTGTCTTGCTGTTTCCATCTGCTATGGACCTCTGAGTTTATCTACACTTCCATTGCAAGTCAGATCTAGCAGCAAAATTAAATATATGCACTTCTTTTATTTTATCTTACTTTCTAAATATTTATAACTTCTATAAGGTGTTTGTAGATATCAGATTTCACCAGTATCTAGTACTGCAGTATATTGTTTCATGATTACCGTGTGGTAACAAGCACTCCCATAATACAAGGAAGGCAGGTAGAACTAAAGCAGGTACCATTAGGAGACGCCATTGTGCTTGGGACAAACAAAATTCTACTTTTAAACAAACATATGAAGTGCCGTTAAAAGGAAAAATCTTTGAAGTTCATGGAAGAGCCAGATCAACTAAAACAAGTGTCGGACCTGGCTTAAAGATCACCCCAGGTAAGAATTATAGCATGCAAGAGTTGTTTATACTTTACAGCGTCAGTACTTGTAGGGTGTGACATCTATCTCTATTCCTCAGTCCAGCAAAGACTGTTCTGGATATGTTATATCAAAGATGGCATCTTTGTTACCTTTCTCTTGAGCCAGCAAAATTAGGTGACCATAATCTACAGGGAGATGTTATCAAAGACCATGCAAACCAGCTGAAACAACAATCCACTGGACTTTTTATTGTTCTCACAATTCTACTAAAATAGGTCTACATTTTAGATATTATCAAGGAAACAGGCAAGCAGAGAAGGGGAAAATTGATTCTGATGTCCTGTAGAAAATGTGAGGAATGCCTTGGATAATCTACACATTTGGCAAAATTTCTTTAACTGGGCTATTTATGTAACTGAAAACATATCAGAATAAATTCAATCAAACAGCATTTCCTGTCTCCGAGCATATGTGTGGCAGACACTTGTTAAGCAACACACAAAAGAATTGCTTCCAGGCAAATACATTGTAATGCTGTTTAATGCATCAAGCTTGTTATTTGTACATGAGTCAGACTACATGCAGTGTGATTGAGAACCTGCTTAACTAATTAAATTAAATGTAATTAAATGAAGAGGCGTTTCTGTCAGCAAATTGTCTTTCAGCCCCCAAAATAGTTTTTTTATGGCATAGACCATCTGAAAAGTACTCTTGGGTATCCAGGGCAAAGGACAAGTGCCAAAATAAATAAATGAAGACACTCACTACAACCTATAGGCGTGTTAATCAGCAGAACAGGTACAAGGGGAATAAAGGGATTTAGAATGTATAAAATGTTTTATCCTTTGGTTAAACAATGGCAATTTTCTGGACAGGCAGTAGATGTGGGCTTTGCTTTACCGGCAGTTTCTCAAAACAGTTTTATCAAAGAGTAGGAAGATGGGCTTGTATTTTGTACCCACCTTGTTATTAGTGTTTTTCGCTTATCAGCCATGTGCCAAAAATGGCAAGAATACACGTGGCATGCTGCTTCTCACTCACATATGTTCATTTGAATTTGCCTGCTGCCTTTTACAGACATTTATTGACCTCAGATTTAACTCTAGGCCAAGTGTGGGAACAAAACAATATATGCATTTGTTTGTTTCTCACTGCCTGAATTTTCATAATTTCTATATATGCTTGTATGTTATAAAGCATCAGTATCAACAGTAGCAACAATTGCAATTTGCTGAATGAAACTGTCACCTCTTTAAAATGCTCAAAGTGGGACTTTTTTATGGAAATGCAAGATTTTGCAAGACAATACCATACCCTCATACAGTACAAAGGACTGGAGTTCATTTATTTGCTAAATAAAAGCCCAGCCTTATAGAATTCAAGCTATTTCAATTTTTTTTATATAATATTGAGATGTTGCAGGTACAAAACAATCTTTTATGCAGCTTACACCTAAAAATTTCAGGACAGTTGTAATTTTTCAGGTGTGCCCCCCCCCCCAGATGTAACTGCCCTAATAAGGACCAATGTTAACCCGTGCTGTTGTTCAGTGCTTCTTCCAGCAAACACCTGCAAATACAGGGATACTGGTGAGAGCTAAGTGACATTCCACAGAAGACAACCATGTGCTAGGGGCAAATATGTTTCTGCTTTTAAGAAAACAACTTGTGCTGTAATAAAGCACACTGTTTTTTTAAGTTTAAAACAAAACCAAAACAGCAGGAATGTGTGGAAAACTGTGGAAATTAGTGAATGCAGAGTGGAGCGCCTTCTTTTTTTTTAAAACATACTTTACTGAATACATTGATTAAAACTAAGCAAATTCCTATTGCAGTTAATAGTAGTGTGGAGAAGCAAAATGCATAAATTGAGGAAGAGTCTGACGCACAGCACGCAAAAAATATTCAAATGGCAAGCCACTGCTCTTAGAGCCTTATTTAATGTTAAATGCTTTTGTTTCAATATTCATAGAGACTTCATCAGAATGCTACAAACTTTTCAAACCAACATTATCTCTGGGAACATAGTTTGGTCTCTCTAATCCCTGTTTTTTATTTTTTATTTTTTATTTTTTTGCCTTGCCAGATGAAATTCGTAATGTGCTATTACCATTTCTCCACACAATTAAAGTGTGCCAAAGTCAAATAGACTCTGCTTCAGTAACAACAAAATGTTGACCACTTGAATCCTGCAAATCCATTCCAGGATGTACATTTCTTATACAATAATGTTGAGTGTGGTTTGGCATTTAAGGCTTGAATGTGAAACAAATCAATTGAATGCCAAATCTCCAAATGTTCAACTCTTTGGACAATCTTGAAAAGGAGGTTGGGGTGACTTGCAGAATCAGTAATACCTGATTGGTAAGTGGAAAATGTTAGCGTTAGTGGAGTTGAGCATTAGAACCGAAAATCAAAAAATTTACTTAGTGTAACTAAAATCTCAGAAATATTGACAAAGCAATTTACCAACCACAACTTAGTCATTTTCAAACTGGGAGAGAGCATTGGTAATGAGCTCCTAGTCCTGATTCCTTGCCATGAAGAATAGTATCCCAAGAGAAAGCTGCAAGCATGAATAGAAGTGGGGACAAGGGGCAACATTTATCTAGCATATTGGGAGGGGGGATCCCATTAGTTTACTTACAAGCTGAGGGGACTAGTATATGGTAACTTGTATCTTCTAATAAAGGAAACCGGGAAATTCATAGTATTGCAAAGAGCCAAAATATGGATGTCCTTTTATTTCCACGTTGCAGTATTTTGCATATGGGTTTACTCTTCTTGTCTCATGTATGTATGGCCAGTATACAAAAGTTTTCAGTCCCTCTGAGGTGCCTGTGACATCTGACGTGAATGAGGGAACATGGACCATAAAAGTGATGTTGGCATGCACCAGCCCTCAGAACTTTTCAGCCGCCAGTCATATGCCAGGTGTTACCGCTAACGCTGACGTCAGATTCTACTAAAATCAGATAAGTACCCTGTTGGGGACCTTTTCAGTCCTTCTTTAAACTTGTATTGCCTGTTACTGTCATCCAGAGAGGGTAAGTGTCAGTGCGGCCACTAGATCCCTCACAAGGATGCCCACGATAAGGGCCTCTTCTGTTTGGGTCAATCGTACACCTGCCCTATTGTACCTAAGACCCCCCCCCCCGCAGCAGCTTGCATGCATTAAACCTTTATCTAGAAAACCAACGCCTTAAGCAGATCCCTTTAGGGATGGAGGGCTCCTCAAATGTTCCTTTGGAACCACCAAAAAAGAAGGCCAAGACTGTACAGCCTTCAACAACCACTGAGCCTCTTCTGTCCGGTCCTCAGGCCAACTCTGGCCTGCTAGAAGGATCTGGATCTGCCGTATTGGATAGAGCAGGTACCTACGCTGATGCTGCACAATCCCTTGGCAAGAGCACATCCGCTGAGGCTGTACCGCCATTGGCTTTCCAAAGGGCCAGCTGATCCTTCCAATCCTTTAAAGTCTCCAGACCCCGGGCCTTAACAAACACCAGCTAGGCCCCTTAAAAGAAAGGAAAATGCTAAGCATATCTCTCCTTCTCCTGAAAGCATGCCTGATTGGCAGACTTTTAGTCAAAGCCTTTTTAGTGCTTTCATGGCCTTGAGGGCCTACCTCCAGTGTGGGTGCTCCCACATCCCCTGCACTCCTGAGCCCTAGGTCTCAGACTTCAGACCACACCACTAGGGAAGGGGAGGATTCCTCAAAGGAATCACTATCTTATTCTTCACAGATTTCATCTCCTTTGGGGTATGGCTCCCCAGAAGAAGATTCTGTGGACCCTGACTCCCCAGCTGAAGACTTAACTTTTGGAGAAACTATCTCCAAGATGAAGAAACACTTCAAATGGGAATCCTCAGAATGACAGACTTTCAAAAAAAAGATACTATGACCTTATCCAGATAGAAACCCCAAGCCCATCTGCTGTTCCACCGATCCTGTCTGCCTTTTTAGATGACTTCTCCTCCGCATCTCTTAACCCAGACTCCCAACCCCCTGCAACACACAGACCAGACACACTTTACAAGGTGCCTGACACCACTAAGCATCTGCTTAAGTGTCCACCTACTGACCCAGCCACTACATCTATATCTATGGACAATGCCTCTAAGCTTCTGCCCGCTACCACCATCCTCCCTGCTGACAAAGACAGCAAGACAATGGAACATCTGGGTAAAAAGATCTATACCTCTGCTACCTTGTCCTTCAGAGCTACAAACTATCAAACTCATATGGCCAAGTATGCCTTATACCTTCTGGAATCTGCCTCCAAACACCTGGCAGATTTTCCAGACTGCCCTGCCAAAGCATCACTGTACTCCCTCCTGGTCCTCTCTTCCCAGGTCATCAGACATTCTGTAAAGTGCAGCTATGATGCTGCTGAATCCTCATCCAGGTCAGAAGCATCAGCTTTTGCCTTACGTAGATACCCCTGGCTTTGTCTACAACCACTGCCTGATGATTTCAAGGCAAAGCTTATGGATGCTCCCCTGGACAGTACTGCATTATTTGGATCCAAGGTAGCTGACCTTTTCAAGTCACTTCAGCAAAAAGGAAAAGAAGTGCAGGACCTGAAAGATTTGCTGGTTTCTCCCATACCCAAGTTCCAAAGAAACTATCCTGCTAAAACCCAGTTTATTGGGAAGCATTCTCGTCCTGCTTCTCCTTCCGGGCCTAGAAAACCTACAAGAAAACAAACTCCTGCAGCTAGAGCATCTTCCTCCTCTAGTCAGAGACTGCCCTTTCCAGATAGGGCAGGTGGCATCTGACTACCTGCCACCTTTACCACCACTACCCCCTCCTTTTGTACTTCTGTCAGTTCGCCTCTCTCACTGCCTTCCTGTATGGACCAAGCTCACCTCAGACAAGTGGGTTCTGTCCATAATACAAAACAGTTACTTCATGTCTTGGATCTCACCTCCAAAGAGGAGACGCATCCCACAACCACCTTCTCAACAGTTGCATCTCATGCAACCAGTCCTCCAGACTCTTACATCTCAGGGCACCATCGAAATAGTTTCCCCAGCTGCAAAGGGAAGAGGATTATATTCCAGGATCTTCCTGGTCTCCAGGAAAGATGGGCTGTGCAGACCTATATTAGACCTCTCCCACCTCAACCCTTTCTTAAAGGTCCCTTCCTTCAAAATGCTGACCTTCCCAGCCCTATTCTCCCTCCTAATCCCCCAAGGGTTCATGGCAACATTAGATATAAAGGATGCCTACCTCCACATCCCAATAAAACTCACCCACAGGAAACACCTGAGGTTCTTGGTGGGTTCTTCGCACTTACAATTCTCTGCCTTGTCTTTTGGACTCTCCACTGCACAAAATGCTTGGCCCCACTAATTGCCTTTTGCAGAACAAAGGGAATACAAATATTTCCTTACCTGGCCAACATGTTGATCCAGGCTGCCAGCCAAGAGACCTTCCAGCTACACATCCACATGGCAGTGGCCCTTCTACAGTCCATGGGATTTCTACTAAATTTTCCAAAATCCCAGCTACAGCCAGCCCAAGACATTGTCTTCCTCGGGTGCAGAATATGCTCAGACCTCATGGTAGCATACCTACCACCCCCCAAAGTGAGCTCCTTGACAGAATATCTTCTTCTGGTCCTTTACTTTACAGATTTGACAGCAAGGCAGTAGCTCAGATTGTTGGGCTACATGGCAGCCACCATCCCCATGCTACCCCTAACAAGACTGCATATGAGAAAGTTACAGTGATATCTTTGGTCATTCTGGACACAGTACTCCCACCCTCTGGAGCACAGGGTGCCTTTTTTCCCTTGCCTGAAGAAGGAAGTACAGTGGTGGTTGGAAAAGGTGAACCACAATCCTGGTCTCCCTCTCCAACCACCTCAGCCCACACAGGTCATGCACACAGTTGCCTCAGACTTGGACTGGGGAGCAGCTCTGGGCAATCAAAAGGTGCAGGACCTGTGGCCAAAACCTCACAAACTGGAACACATCAATGCTTGCCAGATGAGGGCAATTCATCTAGCCCTCCAGGCCTTTCAGCCCTTCCTCCAGCAGGGGCCTCTGAAGATATACACAGACAACACTACTGTGCTGTGGTATCTCAACAACAGGAATTGACCAGGTCTTACCTGCTTTGCAGACTAGCCGTTCTGGTATAGGAATTTGCACCTCACAGGGAATCACCCTGTAGTGGTTTACATTCTCTCTCTCCACAATACCCAGGCAGATTACTTGAGCAGAACCATCACAAGCAACCACGAATGAATGCTTCACAGAGATGTCTTCTTGGATCTGGTCCACAGGTAGGGTACACCTCAAATAGACCTGTTTGCCTCCTCCATCAACAGGCAACTTCCTGGTTTCTGGACCAGGACACCAGAACCTCAGGCACTGGCAACGGATGCCTTCTCAATCTTTTGGAAGGAGAAATATCTATATGCTTCTTCCCTTCCCACTCATTCAGAAAGTCCTACTAAAAATACAGCAGGACACTCCAAAAATTGTGTTGGTGACCCCCTACTGGCCCAGACAGCACTGGTTCCCCTTACTTCTGCAATTATCCAAGGGCAATATCCACAAGTTACCCCCAGAAGTGGACCTTCCCACACAACACAAGGGATCACTGATTCACCCACAATGGCAACTTCTAGACCTCACCCTGTGACTGATAGGATTCTGATCCCCTTCCGACACCTTTACAATGAGGATGTGCTCAATGTCCTGCAGGAGGCCAGGAAACCAAATACAAGAAAATCATACCTTTCTAAGTGGAAAAGAGTCACTTCTTGGTGTCACAAAAGGCAACTCAACCCGCTTTCTAGTGAACCACCTGTAGTCGTGTCTTACCTATATGAGTTACTGCAGACTGGCTTGGCTTACTGTTCCATCAAAGCTCATCTGTCTGCAATTTCAGCATGCCTTCTTCTGGACCCCCTTTAGGTTCTAGGCTTCCTTCTAAACTTTTCCTTAAGGGAGTACTCCACCTCACACTTTCCTGGAAACTGTGCCCTCCTTTTTGGGATCTTAACTATGTGCTTAAAAAGCTTATGCTCCCTTGCGTTGAGCCAGCAGACAAAGCATTCTTAAAAAATTGCACATGGAAAACTGTACTGCTAGTAGCCCTGACCTCGGCTAGAAGAGTATCAGAACTACAAATCCTAATGGCTACCCCCCCCCCCCTTCTACTTTTTCACAGGGATAGAGTTACCTCTTAGAACTAACCCATCCTTCATGCCCAAGGTGGTGAATGACCTGTCACTTAACCAGGCAATACACTTAACTGTTTTTTCCTCCACCCTACAGGGGGCCAGTGAGAGGGTACTGTACTCCCTAGATGTGCATGGACAGATCAGGTTTTACCTGCATGAAACAGACCATCAGCCAGATGCCTGGGGAAGGCAGTGTCCAAGCAGACCATATCTACTTGGATCTCCAAGGCCATCACCTTCTGTTACCAATTCCATGTGAAATCCCTGCAAGAGGTAGTTAAAGCACATTCCACAAGAGCTGTGGCTTCCTCAGGAGCCTTCTTTAAAGGCCTGGATACCGCCACTATCCTAGAGGCAGATACTTGGTCTTCTATTCACACCTTTACCAAACACTATAAACCTGATCACATTTCTAGATTCTGGGCTATCCTTCACAGATTCCTGGAATCTGCCTCTAGACCTCCCCTCCCCCCAATCACAGTGAGCTTTGGCACTCACCCATATGCAGAATACTGCTACATGGGAATAGAAGGACATAGAAAAGTTGTGTAAAATCTTACCATAACCATAGATGTCCTTCTCTTCCATGTTGCAGTATTTCTTCCCACCTACTTTCCCCTCCTGTTAGACTTCCTTTCCCTATCTGGGTGGCACTGGACTGGCATTGCCTTTATTAGGACTGGCTTTGACTGGGGCTTTCAGTTCTGAAGGTTGGTGCATGCCAACGTCACTTTTATGGCCAGGTTCCCTCGTCCACATCAGACATCACATGCCCTCAGAAGGACTGAAAACTTTTGTATACTGGCCGTACATACGCGAGACAAGAAGAGTAAATCCATATGCAGAATACTGCCACATGGATGAGAAGGACATCTATGGTTATGGTAAGATTTTACCCACCCCAGTTTACATGCTTTTATTTTTATTAATGGTAGGGTTTTAGATGAATTTATTTTTTTGATGAATTGATTTCATATTACGTATATTTATTGTAGTGTTACAGTGGTTACTGTGATTGTATTTATATATTGTTTTTTCCTGAGTGTTTGAATTTTTAATGGTGAGCTTTAGAGAACCGTGCCTTTTTAAATTAACATTGTGGAGAAGGTTTTAATTAGGAAATGGTTTTGATTGGTTTGTTAATTAACTTATTTTGTATATAAGTGAAGGATCCATTGTGGAGTTATTTTCTGAAGAAGTCTGCTGTGGTGGACGAAAAAGTATTATATTTGATTAGCGTTAAATAAAAGTATTCTGAGCTGCTGGAGTCTCCGTTTCATCTTTGTGGTCTTTACTGGTTCTTTTTTTGGTGGATTTCCACTAGTTTGTGTTTGGTATGGTAAGATTTTACGTTTGGTATGGTAAGATTTTACATGACTTTTCTTTCTGTTCTATCATTTCAAATTATTTTTGAAAAATCAACGAATAGGTCTCTCAAAGTACTTCTTAACCTTTATTCCTGGACTTGGGTATTTAACCAGAGCCAAATAAAATCCGGACCACCAACTCTTCCCTTTGTTAAAACCTTGATGGTTGTTTGGTATTATTCTTGATTCTTGGTAAGATGTGATCAAGTCTGTTTACCAAAATATTGTCAAAATTCTTTATTTCTAACTGTAGAAAAGAAGTGGACCCTATAATTAGAAGGAACTATCTCATGCTTTCCACAGCTAGGGGAAAATACATTAACTGTATTAAATTACAATAGGAGGGAGCCCAGCCTCTCAGCATGCATATAAATCCTGCTAAACAGTCCATGAAGATATCTTTAAAAGGTTTGCAGAAGTCTCGGAGTGAACATGCCTTCCCAGCTGCCAGTCCAGATCTCAGATCTCATCTGTGGTGGTTGGCTTATCTAATGAAGTCTCCATTTGCAGATTAGAAGGCAGCTGCTTATCAGAAAGATAGTCTGAACAATCCTGAACTGACTATTTTGCTTTTAGTATGTCCAGATCAAAACTCCCTGTATATTATGATATTATCTCCCCTGGGGGGGGGGGGGGTAATCTTACAACCTGTGTCTTTCAAGCTGATAATAACTGGCTGTTGTCAGTACTTCTGATACAGACGAGCAAGAAGCATAAGAGGTGTTAATCCCTTAGCTCCATGAACTACTCTGTAGTGATTCTACTTCTTCTGGATCATTTTGTAGGTCATAGCCCTGGGTCTCTTTGAATATACTAGTTCACCTTTTGAATGGACCTATAGAAGGGATGATCATCATATTTTAAAGCCAGCCAGCACCCAGTAAGATTCCTGCTCTTACAAGTTGAATTTGCCCAATATGCATTTATTTTCTTGTTCAAAAGTGTGTATGGTTAAAGTGGGGGAGTCTCCTAACTTAAAATAGCAGCAGCAATCAGCTATTTCCACTTTGCAACTACTGTGAATAAGCTTACAGGAAACAATGTTTACTTGCATTCTTGAACCGAACAAAGTCTGCTAATGTGAAGATATTATACTGAGACGTCCACATTGTTTATAGTATGGTGGATGAGTTTTCAGTACAGATGAATTTAGCATTGCCATACTTTGGCACTTCATTTTCATTACATCCTTTTATAGAAGATATTAAAACATCCTTTATCAGTCTGCCCTTCATGTGCCTTTACTATATGACCCAGATGTCAGTGATTCTCTAAAGCTGAAGGAAGAGAAAGGACAAACCATTTCATTTACAGATTTTAGGTTTCAGTCCTGTCCCACTGCAGCTTTAATCTTGAATACAGAGGAGCCAGCAGAGATTTTGGTTGTGCAAGAGCTCACAGTCCCATCAGTGGAAAAGTAAAGCGAGTGAGCAGAATTTTTCAGCCAGTTCTGAGAAAAGGTGATGAACAAAAGGCCAAGGTCCTCAGCAACTTTGTGTAAGCTATGGGTTGTGCTAAGGCAGACAGCAACAGTCCAGACACCTGACATAGACATTTACAGGTGCAGGTGATCTGGGAGAGATTTTCCCACCATGCACTGACCTGGTTTGCTCTAACTACCAATCTGTGAGTAAGGCAAATGAAACATAATACTAGTGAAATCAATTTCTCTTCCCCTCTCACCCTCACAGCCTCATGATGCACTTGCCAGATGTCACCCTTGCCACAGAACAGTAGTAAATAAGGAAGTGAAGGTGTTTCATAAGAAATGAGCCTTCCAGGTGTTTTTTTCCAGACTAACAAAAATGTAAAACTCTAAATTATACTTGGTATCTAAAATTATTTTTTGGCTTAAGTGAAACATAATGTGTTTTTTTTCTCAGACAAGCTCATTGATATGAGTCCTGTTAATTTGATTCTTCCTTTACTCTGTAGTAAGGCTGGATGTCCTTTTTATTTTATTTCTTAACCATGATGGAGCACTGATCCACATGGACCTTTTTCAGGCTGTGCCAAAAACACTACAGCAGGCAAATTGAGGCTGAGAGAATCAAAACTTGTACAGTATTCCACATGTTAACAGCTCTTAGACTTAATTCTTTGCATTAACTGCTAGACCCATAGCATATCTTTTGAGATGCTTGCATGCACATAAAGATGGTAAGTGATCAAGGAAGTTCTTCTGTTTTTGAATAGTAAACAGGTTTTACTTTCTCAGTACATTACTCTTTAGTCTTATGATCGTTGCTAGTATGTCTATAAAATGTTTATCAGTACTAGAGATCTTCATGTCTTCATATATCTATAGAGAATGAAAATGTATACCTGATTAAACAGCTAGCTTCTAGTGGGTGACCGTAGAGACAGTCTTGTCCATCAAAGGAGGTCTTAGTTCCAGACCCTTCACTACCTGGATATTGCAAATTCAAAGTTCCCCTTGACACTATCCCATTTCTTGTCTTTCATATTTTTTCCTTTCAGTACCAAGACACCTCAAGCATTTTTATCTGTCAGAAGGATGTCCTTTCTTGCATTCTTCTGTTCCCGTGGTGAAATGTGGAAGGCATTTCTGTGTGCACTGTGAGGTTTATGGTAGTCACCACTGCAACCATACAAGGTTCCACGTGTACAGCAGTGGCCCCTCCAGGTTCTCCACTGTCTAGTTTCAGAGCCTCTGTGTGCCATTATCAAACCATTTGCACCACAAAAAAAGTGCCTGAGTTGTTGCATGAATCTTCTCAGCCTTTAATAGATAAATCATTTATATTGCCATATTACAGACTGATTCTTATTACAGGTACTTTCTACATATGGTTGGTAAGAAGGACATAGGGGACAGAGCTTAAGTCCAAGAAAGCATTTGAAACTTCACGTCAGTTTATTGGAGTTGAGGGCAATTCTTTCACTCCAAGCTCAGCAGCGGTGGATCCCAGCAGGCCTGATTTCTGTCAATTTGGACAAACAACACATTAATAGTATGACACATCAACAAACAAGGAAGGACACATTGTAATGGCTTGTGCAGGGAGATTGTGCAGCCTGGACATGGGCCTTTAAAATATGCAAATATCCTGCCAGACACATGGATTTTTATGACTGCTGACAAGTAAAGCAGAAACATCTTCATGCTCCATATGTGGCCTCTCAGCCCTTCCATGAATATTTGTGGACTCAACCACTATTTCATGTTTCTGCCTTCCCCATGAACACCAAGATATCCCTGTTAAGTGGCAAAAGCAGGGATGCAGTATTGCACACTTGGCTAAAGAGGCTGCTTTATGATGTTTTTGTGCTTTTTCTGTTTAGACAGATTTCTTCACAACCACAAGAGAAGTCAGGGCAGCAGTAAGTCTGATTGGGCCTTACTGTCATAGACAGGTTTTGTTTCCTATGTTTCTGAACTTTTGCTAAGCCTCCCTGCTTCAGATGCCTTATGACTTATCCCTCCAGGAAAGGTCACACAAACCCCAACTCCTCCCTCAAACTGACAGCATGGTTGGTTCCTGTTTTTTTGTTTTTGTTTTTTTTTTTTTTTTTGGGGGGGGGGGGGCATTGTGTACTGCAGATTCCAAATTTAATCAAGTTTGTAAAATAAAGACTCATAAACAGTTTGTGCAGCTGTTTTAATAAATGTTACTGTGTCTGAAAATCTTTTCTTATGTACCTTCTTAACTGTTAGCGCATACATGAAGTACATTATACCATGCAATTTATTGTTATAAAGTATACCTTAGACTCACTTTTTAAGCAGCTGTATATTTACTGTGTTCTTTAGACATAGTAGTTTCTTTTGCATTTTCCTTGCAGGCTTCCCTGCACCTCATCAAGTTTAAATTGGATGAGGTGCCACCTAGTCAAGTCCAACTCAATGAAGCTGAATTCCCTGATCACTGGTTTCCATATGAAATCACTGCTGGTGTAGCTTCTTAGTGTGTGTCAGCAGTGATTCCTTTGTTTTGGGACATTTCTGTCATCTTCATGTTTGTCCAACTGTGGAGTTGCCATATACATACATATACCACACACACATCTTTATCTATCTCTCTGTAATTATGTACACACACATATACAAGCAAACGTGTGTGTGTGTGTTTTATAATAACTTGGGGGGGTGGGACCCCCCCCCCCACATGGGTGATGCAGGAGGAGCCTATCCCTGAAAAAAAATGTTTTTGTCATGTACAATCAGTTGTTTTGTCCATTTGTAACCTCATCCATAGTAGTGAAAGCTTCTGCGCTTTAAAATTTTCCACGGTAACATTTTTCTATTTTTTTCTGCCTAATGAAGGTTTGTAGCTCTTTTCCTTAGGTAGTTCAAAACCTGGGCAAAACATGGGTTATACCCAAATCCATGGGGGCCATGAAGATGCACATTCTCGAATGCCATTTTTCCCATAGTCCAGTCTAAAGCTTTCCACTAGCTTTAAAAGTGCACAAGGTAAAAGAATTCTGACAGGAACAAATGTGGTTGTAGTTTATTTTTCATGCTAGTCTCCTCTCAGCATTAGACAGCGGACGCACTGCATGTTTGTCATATATTAGAATAGGCTCATTATCTAGGCTCACTTTTCTGACCTCTTCACAGAGTGTTTTCAGCTGCTATTGTTGACATGTAAGCTCATCAGACAGATTTTGTCCTGCAGTCTCCATTCTAGGTGAATTAAAGCATCTACCAGTTTTTACCAAGCTCTGCGTATAGCCATGAGGTAAGTACAAGTTATTTATTGTCGTGTATTAGAAACTTTCAGTTATTGTGGTTCACCTTGCCAACCAACAGGGGTAATAGAATATGACTGGCAGTATTAATTTTGGATTCTGCAGCTTGGCATGCATACACCATTTAAATCTTTCTATAAGCATGGTTATGGACTGCTGCAGATGCTCCTCGAATGTGCCAACCCACACTGCTTCAGAGCAACTTTACTGGATTACTAAACTGGTTCTGCTGTTGGGCTCACTGTCTGCAGAATATTTGTGTTGTAGTCAGCGCTGTTCTAATAATTAATGCAATTCTAGATGATTCCCTAATTAACATGAGAGCTCAATTCCACAAAGAGATGCTTTAAAATAAATGGATATGCTGCAAATTAGCAACGGTGCGCATTTCTGGATGCACTTGTTAGCATGTAGCTTGTCAGTGATGAGCTCTGACCTTTCCCTCATCATCTGCACTCTAGCTAGGCTTAAGTCACAAGATAATCTGAATGAACAACCCAGTACCTGAGCTACAGTGGTTATAGCAGAAACAGATGTAATGATTTTCATCACCAGTCACTACATCTGTACAGCCTCATTGGGGATTGGTCATTGCTTTTGTTATCGTGCTGTGTTTTAAGTCTTAGGGGAACTACATCAATGAGAATTTAAACAAACAAACGTATTAAAGGCCATTTCTCTGTAGAAAGCTACCTGAAGTTGGGGCAGTATGCAAAACTGTGCTGAAAAGTTGAAAGGGTGTGTCTGTTGCAGGAAGAATGTCTGCCATACTTCCCGTTACCGGGTCTCAGCTACTTTTAAGACCCTCAGTGACTTACCTAACAGTCCTTTGTTTATTTATTGCCACAGCTAAATCAATTTGTAATGGGAATTTCCAAAAAATGCTTATTTGAAACAGTAATGAAAACTTATAAATGTGCTGTCATATATGCATATTGGATATTTTTTTTTTTCATTTCTATACTGCTTCTGAAGCATTCATATTGCTCAACTGTACAGATTTTCGCAGAATGTCCTGATTTTTGCCTCACATTTTTGTCCATTTTTCATAAAATTTTGGTTTTCTTGCAATTACTGGTAAATTATAAAAGATTTAGGTTAGAAACTGATGACAGACATTTGAGTTTCAGATGTCATATCCTTCAGAAAATTCATGCTAATGCAAAGCCTGTTATTCTATCAACTTTCTAAGTTTGTAAGACTAATATTTAAAAAAAATGTCTTTATTTTTGGGCCTTTGTCCCACTTTTATGTATGGCTTTGTCCAGATTTCTGGCTTTATTTGAGAGGTATGGCAGCATTCCTTGCATAAACATATTGTTGCTTATTATACCACATATTTTCCATATAGACATGGAGACACAGAAAACAGTCAAATGGGTTATAAGACATCAGAATTAATTTACTTTGATAGTTAGGATCTGTTGTCTGTGCACACATTTTAGAGTCCTAGAAATATGCAGTTGCCAAATGGCCCTTACTTCTCATGGTTGTTAAGTATTTTTGATTTTTGAAACACTGCCTTCACAAGCATTCCAGTGATTGTGTTTTACTGCAGATGCGACTTGTAGTAATACCATGCATAAAACATGTAGCTTAGACAATCTAAGTGCTTTTGCTACACATATGAAAACATTTCTTAATGAACACTGTCTGTATTTATGTTGGTGAGCCCCACTCTCACAGAAACATAAAACTATAATTTAGTTATTATTACTCAATAACTACTGATGTTCTGTAGTCCTGTCTCACCTTCATTCTAACACATGGGTTCGGAGGCCTTTTTACAAGCTCCAAGTCTTCTAGTTGGCTTGTGACTAGGTAGGTATCCCATGGTGCACCAGTACAATCCCCAGATCTCGTTTGCCACGTTGACAAGTTCAGATGTGCTTCTTCTTGGCCGTGGCCAAGTCTAACACATTTTGTTAATTGTTTGACTAATTTGTGCTGTTTTTTCAGATTTAGATAGGTTCATATAGCTTTTGCAAGTGCTGTTTCTGTAGTTTAGATAGTTTAGCTATTTACTGTGTATTTTTCCTGTGTGGATAATTATTGCTGAGAATAGTTGGCCTTCTCGTTCTCACTGGTATCCTGTGTGCCAGTTAGTTTCTCTCTGGGCTTTTTGCCCCAAGTTTTTCTAGTAGTTTAGCTATTGATTATTAGTAGTTTTAGGTGCGTTTGCACTTAGTTTCACTGTGTGTGCAGTACTTTGTAGAACTTAGATATAGCATTTTCAGTGTGCTGTGTTGTTAATTTAAACTAGCTTTCTTGCAGAGTTCTCCTCATAGTTGTATTGTATTTGCAATTAGCTGAACAAGGTTCTGACCTCGTTCTTTATCTCTGAGTTGTTAGAGATTTTTTTCTGGTGTGTGTGCACGAGTAGTTAAATTTGTCTTTTCTAACCCCTTTTCTCTTCTAGGTCCATTGTAGTTAGAGGACCTAGGTTTCTTCCTTCTCTATCTACCCAGGGCTAGGCCCGTTTAAGTTTGAGGACCTAGTCCTTGTAATTGTGTGCCTGCTGGCACTTTAAGGGCTTGGCCCATTTAAGTTAGAGGACGTAGTCCTCCCACTTTCTTTCTTTCTTTCTCTCTGTGTGTCTGACTGGATTAATCTTCTGTGAGATGTCTAAGGAGGTCAAAGATCATAAGCCCTCTGGGTTTAGAAAGTGTGTGAAATTTTTGCAGAAGATGTCTATTACCGATGGCCCCAGTAACTGTGTATACTGTCTAGGGGCCATCCATTTACAGGAAATGTGTCTTTTTTGTCACTCATTTAGTGCCAGGGTATTGCGGGAGAGAAAGAATAAACTTATATTAAAAGGTCTCCTTAAGCCCTCCTTTGAGGAAGATCTGGCCAGCTCTTCCTCCTTTTCTAAGTCGCATGGATCCAAAAAGGACAAATTAAAACCTTCTAAGAGGCATTTCCCGGCACCAGCTGGTGCATCAGAACCGCCTAAGTCTGCTTCCTCCTCGGCTCCACTGAGTTCAGAGCCGATCGAGGGTACTACTACTATGGCTACAGTGTCGGCACCAGGCAGTTCATAGCTGACCTCTGATAGCAGACATCGGAGCCAGTCTACAGATTCTTTGCCAGTCTCCCCTACATTAAGGTCCCCCATACTACAGAGATGTAGGTCCTCCCACACTGTCTTCCAGGAGCTTATCGGAAGATGATGTGGAGAGAGTAGTGCTGAGACTCCTGAAGTCATCTGCCTTACCTAAAATGCTGTTGGCTCTGACCCAGTCGGGTCAGGAGCCACTTGAGTCCGTTATCCCTTCTGTGATTCCTCCTCCGAGCCGTGTCGGTCTTTCGGAGCCGGAGTGGTCGGTACCACAGGTGGAACCCTCGGTTCCAGCTCCCTCTGAGGTTGTCTTGGAGCCGAGTTCCACTCCGACACCTTCAGTGCCGTCCGTGGTGTCTAGGAGCTGAAGCTCCCCAGTCGGCCCTGACAGGGATGCCTGGAACTGGACCTCTTGGGTTCTGAGCCTTCCTCTCGGTGTGTCGGCTAGGGTGAGCTCAGACCCTACATTTATCTCGGAGCTGATGGCGTCCTCTGTCTCCTCGGAGCCAAGGAGGTCTTCAGAGCCAGAGAGCTCGGCCTTCGAGATAATGAGGAGTGTGCTGTCCCGATCATCAGCTCCACCCAGCGGTACCGACACTCTTCCCCCTCGGGCACCTACTTTGTCTCAGCACCTACTCCCTCTCTGGAAAACAGAGACCCGCAGCCTCAGGAGCCTCCAGGTGGTGGCCCACACTCTTCTGAGACTTCCCCGGAATACTCTTCAGAGGAGCCCCCACGGAAGAGGACATGCAAGAGGAAGCATGTAGACTCCCACGATGAGTCTCTTACCTCCGACACCAACCTCGAGGAGTCAGAAGAGTCCCCCAAGTCATCCTCTGATGTCTCCTTTGTAGACATTTTGGAGATGAACTTTAAGTAGAGGTGCGGCTGGCCCACTGTTACCCCTTCTGATGAGGAGTCAGTGTACCTGAAGGCTTTCGGGTCTCAAACTTCAGCCTCTTGGGTGTCCCCACCCTTTGATGAACTGTTAGAGCTTGTTAGTCGGAAGGTGTGGGAGACTCCTGATGCCATGGAGCCAGTCCCCGGGAGACCAAATAAATTTCTATCAGCTCCCAAGGAGAAGGAATTTTTGTCAAAGGGTGTTCCCGTAGATGCCATGGTGGTGGCGGCGGCCACTAAGGAGGAGCTAGCAGAGACTACTTCTTCTGTCCATCCACAGAATAAAGAGTCTTGAACGATGGACAGATACGGGAAGCATATCTTTTCGTCAGCGGCATTTACTCTTAGCTCACTGAACTACCTGACACACTTTACAAGGCTTCACAGAGATCCCCTTAAGGAGTTAGGAGAGACTCTACAAGGTGCATCCACTAAGGGAGTCATTGAGGAGGTGTCTGCTCAGTTTTCCACCTTGAATTCTGTTGTCAACTCGTCCATGGGGCTGATCTGTTATGCAGCCGATGGAGCAAGCAGGGCAGCGGGTTCAGGAGTTTCCCTAAGGAGGCACTCCTGGATGTGCTTGTGTAATTTTGCGGAGCCATTCAAGTCTACCTTTACCAATGCCCCCTTTGATGGTTCTTCATTGTTTGGACCTAGGGTAAAGGACACACTCACCCAGCCTGAGCAAGAAGGAAAACACTCTCTGCTGTGGGAGTGCATTTTACCATCCCCTCTAGACCGTATCCCAAGTGTCAGAGAGATGGTAAAATGTGGTTCAAGAAGTCCCAGAGGTTTTTCCAGGATGCACAGGGTGACTCCTCCTTCAGAGGCAGAGGAGGAGGAGGAAATGGTAGACGTCGCCCTAGAGGCAGGGGCAGACCGCAAAACCAGGGAGGCCGTGATCCGTTTTGGGGCCGGCCCTACCAGCGCTGCTGATGTGGGGCCCAACTGTGCTTCTCTGGAGCCGGTCAGAGGTCGCATTTCTTTGTATCCGGAAGCTTGGCTAAGTATCACTCAAGACAGATGGGTACAAAGAATTATCACCAGAGGTTATTCCATACCCTTTTCTCTGCCACCTCATGTCCCCAAGAGGATCCTGGATGTTCCACCCAATCACAGGGATCAAGCAACTGTAGAAGTGCAGCAAGTTGCTCACAAACAGAGTCATCCAAACCGTCCCCGCAGACCAAGTAGGATTCGGAACTTACTCCAGATTCTTTTTAGTGCCAAAATGTACAGGGGACTGGAGGCCCATCTTGGACCTCAGCAAATTAAATGAATCCGTAAAGAAGGAAAAGTTCCGGATGGTGACACTGCAGTCTATACTCCCCTTACTAGGGAAAGACACTTGGATGTGCTCAGTAGACCTCCAAGACGCTTACTACCACATAAAAATGGACAGGGCATCGAGGAGTCATCTACGCTTCTTGCTGGGAGCCAGTCACTACCAGTTTTGTGCTCTGCCCTTTGGTCTCACCACAGCCCCCAGGGTGTTCACCAAGTATATGGCAGTAGTGACAGCTCACCTGAGATGTCTAGGATTCCAGGTGTTTCCGTATCTGGATGACTGGCTCCTGACCGCCCCCACCAGGCATCTACTTCTTCAGACCAGGAACGCCACTATTCAACTTTGTGCCCAGTTGGGGATTACTATAAATTGGGAAAAATCTGCCTTATTGCTCTCTCAATTTGTGATTTTTATCGGCGCAGCAATAGAAACAATAGCCATGTTAGCTCGCCTTCCAGTAGAAAGGGCACAGAATCTTGTACAACAAATTCACCGTCTTCTCCCAGTCTGAAAAGTCAAGGCCAAGACTGTTCTGAAGCTTCTAGGGACCATGGCTTCTACCATACTACTGGTGCCTTTAGCAAGACTACACATGCGGATTCCTCAGTGGTTGCTGTCATCCCAGTGGTCGTTCCAACAAGTGCCCTTAACTCACCACATTTTATTGACAGAGTCTTGCATGAGAGACCTCGGTTGGTGGATTCAACACAATTAGTTAACTTTGGGCACTCCATTCCTCCCTCTCCAACCTATTGCCACTGTGACCACGGATGCCTCACAGATAGTGTGTGGGGGCATTATCTAGGCAGGACTGTCCAAGACACATGGCAAGATCATGAGGCCCACCAGCATATCAGTGTTCTAGAGATGAGGGCAGTGCTCCTGGTGTTGCAAGCACTTCACAACCTTCTTCATCTCGGGACGATTACAATACAATCAGACAACATGTCGGTAGTATGGTATCTCAACAAACAAGGTGAAACCAGATCATACTCACTCTGTCGAGAGGCCATTCAAGTTTGGAAATGGGTGATATCTTCCCACCGCTTTCTGGTGGTGACTCGCATCCCGGGGGCAACCAACGTGCTAGCCGACAAACTCAGCCGGGCAATGTTGATGCCTCACGAGTGGTCTCTGAAGCAGGAAATAGTGGAGCAGATTTTCCACAGATGGGGACAGCCTTGCTGCGATCTTTTTTGCCTGCCCCGATCAGTGCCAAATGCAGCAGCTGTTTCTCCCTCATCCCCCCTCCGGGGGAGTCGCAGAGAGACTCACTTGTTCATGATTGGCCTCTGGGTCTCCTTTATGCTTTCCCAACCTTTCCTCTCATATCCAAGGTTAGTCAGAAAGTGAAACTGCTGGGAAGCAAACTGATCCTCATTACTCTTTACTGGTCTTGTCAAGTTTGGTTCCCCTTTCTCGGGCCTCACCTATTAGATGATCCATGGACTCTGGACCCAATACCAGATCTCTTGATGCACATGTCAGGCTCTCTTCATCCCAGTCTACACACCCTCAATTTGACAGCTTGGCTGCTCCAGTTCCATCCCTAGTCAGGCTTCACGATTTCTCACCCTCTGTGACTCATATCCTTACATCTTCTCATAAACCCTCCACTAGAAAATTATACACCAGTAAATGGAGAAGGCTCTCTATCTGGGCTGAGGAAAGGAATGTTGACCCTTATACTGCATCTATTCCGGTGGTATTGGAATTCTTGTCTGAACTTTTCCACCAGGGATCTGCGGCTGCCACATTCAGAGTTCAGTTGGCAGCGATTTCCAATTTTCATTTGGGTCAACAGGATTCTAATCTGATGTCACATAGGTTGTGCAAGACCTACCTTAAAGTTGCCACTTTAAGACCTCTCCTTCAGGAACCAGTTGCTTCATGGGACTTGAATTTTGTTCTATCCAAATTAACGTCTCCACCTTTTGAGCCAGCCCATTTGTCTCCTTTGAAATTTCTGTCTTGAAAGACTTTGTTTCTGGTGGCAATCACATCTGCTAGAAAGGTTACTGAGTTACAAGCACTATCCGTCAAACCACCATATTTGATATTCCACAAAGACAGAGTATCTCTTCGTACTAATCCATCCTTTGTTCCCAAGGTCTGATCCCATAACACTTTGAACCAATCCATAGAGCTTCCGGTGTTCTTCCCTAATCATTCCAATGCAGCAGAATACAGATTTCATCAGCTGGACTTTCACAGACAAGGCATTCAGGAAGTCAGACCAATTATTTAGTTTCTTCTCCAACTCCAGATTAGGTCTCCCAGTTTCCAACGTGGCCCTCTCTAATTGGATCTCAAGCTGTATAGCTTACATTTACTCTTCTGATGGTAAGCCTTTACCTTTCAAAATTAAGGCTCATTCAACGAGATCTCAGTCTACTTCTGCAGCCTTTCAAGCCAAGGTCCTGCTTGATAACATCTGTGCAGCAGCAACTTGGGCTATCCCTTACACATTTATTACTCATTACAAATTGGATTTGACCTCCAGGAGTAGAGCATCCTTTGGTTCCACGGTACTCAGGAGTATTTTTCCTTGAGCCACCCAAGAATAAGGTGCTAGGGACACTGTCCCATGTGTAAGAAGGAAGGCGAGATAGGACTACAGAACATAAAGAACTTATGTACTCACCATAACATTCCATGTTTGTAGTCCATCTCTCCTTTCATTCTTACGAACCCACCCTCCTACCCCCATCCTGGAAGTATTTGGAAACAGAAAAATTGTTAAGTGGAGATCTTTTATTAATGGGTTCTTTCTGCATTTTTTTTTTGTTATTTCACTTTAGTTAGCAGCAAACAACATCTGGGGATTGTACTGGTGCACCATGGGATACCTACCTAGCCACGAGCCAACTAGAAGACTTTGAGCTTGTAAAAAGGCAGAGTGGAGCCGATCCCATGTGTAAGAATGAAGGGCGAGATGGACTACAAACATGGAACGTTATGACAAGTACATAACTTCTTTTTTTTTCAGCAAATGTATTGTATTCCATTTTTAGAACCTCTTTTTTTGCACATTGATGCTGTTACCTGTATTTTACAGCAAATAGTTGTATGGAAGCACATACAAGTACCCAGTCAGCTGTAATTGAATGAACAAGCCTGTTAAGAATACAATATTCTGTTTTAGAATATTCTGTATATAAACATTCCTTTTCTCATATTTTACTACAGATATATCTTACAATTGTAGAAATGCATAAAATACCATGTGGCAGTTACACCTTCACAGTTCATATGTTTGTAGTATTTCTATAATTAAATCTGAAGTACTGAAACTAAAATACTAACACTCCTGTAGAGGAGAACATAATTGGCAACTGCTATCAAGTCCTTGATTAGCATATTCCTTACTGTATAGATACATTAATTTTCCACTTCCCCAATTAACCATAATTTTTTCACACTTAATCATTTGTTTACGTATGGAAGTACCCACTTGTAATTCAAAGTGTGTTGCCTCATATTTACAAATGCACATTGATTGTATTATATGAAATGCAACTGTACCTTATTTTATGATTTGTATTACACACACGTATTCTTCTGCATAATATTTGTCTTGCTCTTGTAGATAATTGTTCTTGTGTCTCTTGCCCAGATCATGGTTGAAGGGGTTCTTGGACCAGCCCACCTGCATGTTTAGCAAAAAGGAAAACAAATGAATGGAGTATTCTGTTTAGTACACACATATACACATGTACGCACAAATGTGCACAAAAGGTGCTTCAACAAAGTATTAGTTTAAGGGTGTGCATGCTTATGCAACCAGCGTATTGTATGTTTTTTTTATTTTTTATATTTTTTCCCCTAACAGATTTGTTTGTTTTTCAGTTTAATTGTATAGGTTATAGGTCACATTATAGGTGGGAAAAGTTTTTAAATGATTTATTGTGCGTTTTAACAGGGGTAACTTTTTATATCCACTATAAATATATATATATATATATATATATAATATGGGATCCGTATGGATCCCCGAAGGGCAACATCACCGAAACAGATTCGGCCAGGCATACTTGCAAGAAAGTGCTTTTCGCATAAGTATGCCTGTTGCGGAGATCGCACTACAGTGGGGATAAGGAAAAATTCCCTTTTCCCCACTGTAATGCGACCTTGGAGTGAGAATATTAAAGTGGGGGGGTGTGAGGGGTGCAGGGCGGCTTGCCCCCCTGCAAAAACATATATGGAATGTGTTTTTTTTTTTAACACACTTTTTAAAGAAAGTGCTTTTTCGGTGAAAGCGCTTTTGTTAGTGTGTTCGGTGATTGTGGATTCGGACTATTGGACTTTAGTTCAATAGTCCTAGATCCATGTATATATATATATCTATATATCTATACATACACACACACACACGCATATATATATATATATATATATATATATATTTATATATATATATATATACAATACACACACTCACTCTCACTCACTCACACACAACACACAGACAGACGCACACGGAATTTACGTTAGCCCAATGAGCAGCAATGCTAATTGCATATTCATGTGGCTCATCAAGCTTACATGAGTACAAGGAAGGTTTCATGGCCAGCAATAGTGCTGACACTATAAAACCGTGCAGAAATCTATTTGGCCGAAACTTTCTGACATAGGGTCCAAATCGCCAAAAATCCATTTGGCCGAAAACACTAATGACAGTGTATATGCCCTCTTCCCCACTGTAGTGCGATCTCGGAGTGAGAGTAATAAAGTAGGGGGGTGTGGAGGGCAAAGCCCCCCCACCTACTTAGGTATAGAACTACTTCTTGATAGTATGAATAGCAACTAGACAATATTAAATAATGGCAGACATTACTAAACTGGGTGGGGGGCTACACCCCCCCCATACCCCCCTACTTTATTATTCGCACTCCAAGATCACACTACAGTGGGGAACAGGGCATATACACTGTCATTAGTGTTTTCGGTGATTTGGACCCTATGTAACAAATTTTCGGCCTCACCTTACCCGCTCCCTATCCCCAAGGTCCCTAACTATCACACACTCACCTTACCTCGGTCCGTTCTCACACTTACCTTAACCCGGTCCGTCACTTTCGTATCACATTCAAGGAAATAGTGAAGCCGCAGAAACGGCCCACCGAATACTTTCCCTAGGAAAATATTTGTTGTTCTGCGGCTTCGCTATTTCAAGCATTCGCTGAATTGGGGTCGATATTATAACATTTGAAGTTTTAAGACTTCGATGTTATAATATAGACCCATTAAAATTCAGGGTAGAGAAATATTAGTCAGCCTAAACACACAAAAATGTATTATTGTTTAGGCTAAAAGTTCCACTATTGTTGGGCGTATACATAAGTGAATATATATTACTCATTACCTAAATAAGTTATATATTTTATTGTGTTTTATACTGTGGTTTTGTAAAGTTTTACTGGGTATATTTATTTAGTCATTATCACAGCTTCTCATATGTATACAGTTTTTTATGTTTTATTAAGTCTTTTTCAAGTCAGAGAAAATTGTTTTAGTGGTGTCTTTTTTAAACTTCTCTTCAGGTGTTTTCATTTTGTCACAATTAAACTTAAGACTATTAGCTGATTACTGTAGATATATATATATATATATATATATATATATATATATATATATATATATATATATATATATATATATAGGATTACTATCAGAAATTCGAAAGTCAAAATAATTTAGAATCTAACCATCAAAGGTAAATACTGAAAACTGAGGTTTCCTAATAATGACAATGCCGTATAATGTCAGGAAATGTCAAATTCGACATGATATGACATTCATCCCATGTCCGACCAATTCTGTGCTCTGGAAAAGAAGTAATAGTGCCATGGAGATCCACGAATACTGTACACCGCAACAAACCAACATTTCCACACCTTGTGAGCTATTAAAATGATAATGTGAACATCACGCAATGCAAATCACAAATATTACACGTTGCAACAGCACATATGCTTCTTGGAAGTCCCGTTCTGTCAAGTAACGTCGCATTTAGTGGAGCAGCAGCAGCGGCAAGACTATTTCAAACTTAAGCCAGCATATATCAGAGCTACACTTACACATTCAGAAATTACATACTATACTCTTAAAATGAGCAGTGATGAGCGATTAATTGAACAAATCCCAGGGAACTGAATTGGTCGCGTTTACTCAACAGTCTTTGCAACATTGCTTTTTTCTCAAGTCTGCAGTTTTTAGGAGAGGAAGGGACACAACATAAGAGCCGATCTTTAAGATCCTCCAAGGGATTTTGCTGTAGACAAATAGCATGTAAAACATCCATAATGTACAGTGTTTATTTACCAAGTAAATTCCTGAATCACCGATGCCAACCTTCCACCGCATTCTGACTCATAGGGTATCCCTGAGTACATGTATCTGCATGGTTCCAAAAGGACATCTCAGATAGTGGTAGTTGCCTTTCAGATGTACAACCAGGCATACCATAATGATGAGGTCATCCTAGAATGTAGTTATTTTTAAAAAAATCAGGTAATGCTGCTCTGTAGGTATGAATGCCAAAGCAGGAATCTGCTTGCATAACAGAGCAAACTAAGTATCATTACCATATAAACTTGTCAGCTTGAGCTTCTGGATCTGGCTTCACAAAATTTGACAGAAATGGAACTTGCAACCCTTGGAATACTATGAGGAATGTGTTTCATTATACTGTTAACAGTTCCTTTTTTAAAAATTGCTTAGGATCATTTTAGGTTTTAACTCTACATTAAACTCACCAGAAACACTTAACAACGTATGCCAAAAGTGATCATAACACTCTTTGCACTTAGATGATGTTGTTGTTGTTGTTTGTCTTTCAGCTTTTTCTGGGTTAGGGGTCGCCACAGCGGATCTCTGGATCCGCTAATGATTGGCAGTAGATTTTCACGAACGCCGAGGTGCCAGCTCGACGTTCAACCTCCAAGGAAGACACGCCCATTTACGCATGTCTTTCAAACGCCCACCCAACCGTGGGGAGGACGTGCAGACTCCACACAGAAGGCACTCCCCGCACTCTAGCCGAGAATCGAAGTGGAGAACCTCTTGCTGTGAGGCAACAATGCTACCGCTGCAGCACTGTGGATATATCCATAAACAACAGGCACAACCTGTACTGTGTCCACCACCTTCCAAATTGCAATGCACTGAGTACACATGTTTACATCCTTTGGTACTTAAAGAGAATGTACCATTCACTAATACAAACTCAGATGCACATAATAGATTTAAATTACCCTCTGTAGTTAGAATAACGACATCAGAGGTATGACTCCGTAAAGGACTGTTTTACTTTAAAATGTCCCTGTTTTAATGGTGGCATGCCTCCTGTCAACTCTTTCAGTGACGACAACTTCACTGTAGGCATACTATGTTTTTTCCTTCTTAGCCTATGTACAGACTGCTCGAGCACTTCAGAAACAATCTTACATGGTTCCTCCATTGTCTGCTCTGCTCTCCTTTTGATCTTTTCCCGAACCCTGAAATGCTCTACTTTTACAACATCTGGACCATGAAAGTAGTCTGTACTTTTGTTAATATCTCACCACTAACCATTGGCTCTGTAATGCACCGACTCCTACATTTTTTGTACTTTTCGTTGTACAACACCAGTATTTCCTACTGTTAGTGGTTTTATCCAAGTAAGATTGAAAGCCGTCAACACACAATATACTATGGCCCTTTTGTGACATGACAGTAGTGTAAGCATTTCCAATCACACCTGGTGTACTCCCTGAATTGCTGTCTGCCATGATATACAATGAAATCCTAGAAACAGAAAATAAAATGTACATGAATAAATCATTCAGATTGTGTGGACAACAACCCGTTCTTTTATACTTTTATACTTACTTTGTAATTGGTTTGCGTATTCCAAAGGAAGCTACTTATCTGTAATGAGTATAGCATAAGTAATTTTGAATTTGTACGTTACAGTTCCTGTTATTTCTGATACTGGGGCCATCAGCATGCACAGCACATGTTTTTGATGCAT